>NC_069503.1:914999016-915369016 GCF_027579735.1 Bombina bombina
TGAGGATCTGAGAACACAAATTTGTGAAAAAGCATGGACAATCTCAAGGTTACAAGTCCATCCCCAGAGATCTTAATGTTCCTGTGTCCACTGTGTGCAACATTGTCAAGAAGTTTACAGCCCATGGCACTGTAGGTAATCTCGCTGGATGTGGACGAAAGAGAAAAATTGATCAAAGATTGCAACAAAGGATTGTTCGAATGGTGGATAAAGAACCTCGATTAACTTCTAGACAAATTCAAGCTGAACTTCTGGCACAGGGTACAAATGTGTCAGCTCGTACTATACGTTGCCATTTGAAAAAAACGGAAGCTATGGTAGGAGACTCAGGAGGACCCCACTGCTGACACAGAAACATAAAAAAGCAAGATTGGAGTTTGCCAAAACTTACCTGAGGAAGCCAAAATCATTTTGAGAGAATGTACTGTGGACAGACGAAACAAAATTACAGCTTTCTGGTAAAGCCCATCATTCTACTCTTCAGAAAAATAACTGAGGCTTTTAAAGAAAAGAATACAGTCCCTATAGTCAAACATGGTGGAGGTTCATTGATGTTTTGGGGTTGCTTTGCTGCTTCAGGCACTGGATGGCTTGACTGTGTGCATGGCATTATGAAATCTGAAGACTACCAACAAATTCTGTGGTGCAATGTAGGCCCAGTGTCAGAAAGTTGGGTCTTCGTCAGAGGTCATGGGTCTTACAGCAGGACAATGAAACAAAGCACACGTCAAAAAGCATGGTTTAAGACAAAGCGCTGGCGAATACTGAACTGGCCAGTAATGAGTCTCATTCTCAATCCCACAGAGCACCTGTGGAGAAATCTCAAAACTGCAATTGGGAAAAGGAACCCTTCCAATCTGAGAGACCTGGAGTGGTTAGCGAAAGAAGAGTGGTCCAAAATTCCAGTAGATAGGTGTAAGAAACTCATTGATGGTTATAGGAAGTGATTGATTTCAGTTATTTTTTCCAAAGGTGTGCTACCAAATATTAAATTGTGGGTGCCAATAATTTTGGCCATGACTGTATATAGGTATAAATATATATTTGTGTAAAAAAACATCAGATATTTGTAGAAATATTTATGTATGAATAAAAAGAACATAAAAACATTGGGATTTGAAATATTCATATTTTCAAGTGGGGTTAGTGATAATGAGAAATACATTCAGAACTATATGAGAAGCATCAATGAGAAATTCCTCAAACCTAGCTACTCTTAAAAAATACAGGTCCTTCTGCAGTCTGTAAATAGAATACAACAAAAAACAGTATAGGAGAGCTTTCAAAAAGTAGCCAAGAGCTAGTTAAAGAAAGCAGAGTGAGATGTCTTAAGACAAAATATAAATGTGTAATATCGTAAAAAATATATAAAACAGGACAAATCTGATGTGTAAACAATTTTACTGAAATAGTTGCTGATCTCAGGATTACTGTGTGTACGATTGAATCAGCTCCACAGCGATGTGCTCCCCACTTGGTAACTTCCTAGGGGGTCGCTCAGCTGTTAAGGTGTATAATGTGAGGACAATCTACTCGTCTTAGCCTGGGTGGCCTTTATCAAGATTAGTGTTAATGATTATACATCATGGTGTGCTAGAGAGTGGGGTGTTAGTTTTTTTTCAACTTTTTTCTCCATTGACTTCTATTGGGGAATACGGGAATGCGCATGCGATATGGATTTTTGCACTAGTCGGGTTACCGTTTGTGCTATTTTTTTTTAAACTTATAATACAAGAGCAACCCAACTAGAAAAAAATACTGCTCCACTTGTAATCTAGCTCTAAATACTATCTAACTTTTTCCCCCAGTTACAAAAAAGGAATACTAAAATAACAGTGAATTATAACTTTATTTAAATACCAAACCCATTTTGTATCTCTATGTTAAAGCCCTTTGTACACCTTTTTTCAACACCTGAGACCTATCTTTGAGCCCTTATAACTTTTTATTGCATTTCTTTAAAATATTTTTAGCAGACAATGTTATTATGAGTATAACTGTACATTTAAAAATATTTTTTATGTTAACCTAAGCTCTGAAGTCGCGATAACCCGACGCTCATTAAAGGGACACTGAACCCAATTTTTTCTTTTGTGATTCAGATAGAGCATGCAATTTTAAGCAACTTTCTAATTTACTTCTATTATATTTTTTCTTTGTTCACTTGCTATCTTTATTTGAAAAAGAAGGCATCTAAGCTTTTTTGTTTAAGAACTCTGGACAGCACTTTTTTATTGGTGGATGAATTTATCTACCAATTAGCAAGAATAACCCAGGTTATTCACCAAAAATGGGGCGGCATCTAAACTTACATTCTTGCATTTCAAATAAAGATACCAAGAGAATGAAGAAAATTTGATAATAGGAGTAAATTAGAAAGTTTCTTAAAATTGCATGCTCTGTCTGAATCACGAAAGAAAAAAATTGGGTTCAGTGTTCCTTTAAATTAAATTGTGCTTGAGCGAAAGTGTTTACTTTCAAAGTGTAACTACTTCTGAGGTATGCAAACACCCGTGATAAACCTGATATTACTCGTGTGTGATAGTTAGTGCGCCACTCATAATCTAGCCCATTGACATAAAATATTACTTTCATTATTGGGATGATATATTGCAAGTATTAAAGCTATCAAAATAACCACTTTATTCATGAATTCAGGTGCACAGATTGTGCCACTTAAAGATGTAATTGTTTTTTAGTTACAGTTTGTATCTGGACTCTATCATACCAACAAGAAAATAAAAAATAAACACCATTTAGGCACACACTTGTTAATGCTAAATAACACAGCAAATTGCACATATAGATGAGACCAAAACAAGAGAAAAAAATACTACTGTGATAAAAATATAACAAGATTAAATTTATTGGCGTGTGTCTGCTGAGTTATGTCTGAATAATTTGCGTGCACTTTAATTTTGTTACATTTTCAGAACACTAGTATCCATCCAGATTAATACTGTAGTCCTTGAACTTTTTTGTAAAAATAATTGTTGTAATTCATTCTGTGAGAGTATATATGTGTTAAGCTCAACTATTACCCACATTTGTGTGGCTCTCCTAATTATAGTGGTAATTACTACAGGGATCATTTTTACTCATAGAGTGTGCTACAATGGACTTGTCAGTAGTAGGCCAGTTACTCAGTTGAAGTGGACTATTGTGTTAGTGAATTTTGAAATGTGATCCACTTGTATGACATATTCAGTGATATTCTCAGACACTTCAGCAGTCCTGATATGTTTTTGTACTAAAAACTTTTTAAATGTTTTTGATGAGGGTATGTGTATACCCATTTTTAAAATCTGGGTGAATTAAAGATTACGTTTTATTTTTTTCTCTTTTTTGGACTAAACTACATGTAAAATTTGCACTGCTATTTAGCATTAATAAGTGTGTGCCTAAAATGTGTTTCTTTATTCTTTTCTTTTTTGGTATTATTAACTCTTTATATGCACCAGGCACCCCCCATTAGTATCATTTGCATTATATGAATGAGACAATTTGGGGGTGAATTGATACTGATATAGGACTATTTGTTTGTACTCAACACCTATTTTTTTCTGTGTTATTTAATGTATCTGGAGTCTATCATGTGTACAGCGTTATTAAATGCCGCATGTAATCGCAACTAAGCTAAAAATTACACAGTCCACTAAGGACTAAATTACAAGTGGAGTGGTATTCAATGCTCCCGCTCTAGCATTAACTCCACTAGAAGTAAGCTTTTTGTGGGCACTGGGTAGCTCTCGTATTACAAGTTGAAAGTAAACTGTTTTCATTTGCGCTCTAACCATTCTCTAACCAGACACAATAGTGTAAAGTAGAGTATTTTGAGATTATTATTTAGATAGGTAGAATCCATACCGAGATATAGTGTGTTAAAAAAAGGCCATATACTTTTAGGGAATTAGTTTAAAATTGTTGTAATATTTTTCTAATGTTTGTAAATATTTTTTTATTTTTTTGTAACTTAGTTCTTTTTTATTTTTTGTACTTTAGTTAGTTTATTTCATTGTATTTATTTGTAGATATTGTATTTAATTAATTTATTGATAGTGTAGTGTTAGGTTTAATTGTAGATAATTGTAGGTATTTTATTTAATTCATTTATTGATAGTGTAGTGTTAGGTTTAATTGTAATTTAGGTTAGGATTTATTTTACAGGTAATTTTGTAATTATTTTAACTATTTTAGCTATTAAATAGTTCTTAACTATTTAATAGCTATTGTACCTGGTTAAAATAAATACAAAGTTACCTGTAAAATAAATATTAATCCTAAAATAGCTATAATATAATTATAATTTATATTGTAGCTATATTAGGGTTTATTTTACAGGTAAGTATTTAGATTTAAATAGGAATAATTTATTTAATAAGAGTTAATTTATTTAGTTAGAATAAAATTATATTTAACTTAGGGGGGGTGTTAGGGTTAGGTTTAAAATTAGCTTTAGGGGTTAAAAAATTTATATGAGCTCCGATCGGCAGATTAGGGGTTAATACTTGAAGTTAGGTGTTGGCGATGTTAGGGAGGGCAGATTAGGGGTTAATACTATTTATTATAGGGTTATTGAGGCGGGAGTGAGGCGGATTAGGGGTTAATAACTTTATTATAATAGCGGTGCGGTCCGCTCGGCAGATTAGGGGTTAATAAGTGTAGGCAGGTGGAGGCGACGTTGTGGGGGGCAGATTAGGGGTTAATAAATATAATATAGGGGTCGGCGGTGTTAGGGGCAGCAGATTAGGGGTACATAGCTATAATGTAGCTGGCGGCGGGTGTGCGGACGGCAGATTAGGGGTTAATAAGTGTAGGTAGCTGGCGGCGACGTTGTGGGGGGCAAGTTAGGGGTTAATAAATATAATATAGGGGTTGGTGGTGTTAGGGGCAGCAGATTAGGGGTACATAAGGATAACGTAGGTGGCGGTCGGCAGATTAGGGGTTAAAAAAATGTAATCCAGTGTCGGCGATGTGGGGGGGCCTCGGTTTAGGGGTACATAGGTAGTTTATGGGTGTTAGTGTACTTTAGAGCACAGTAGTTAAGAGCTTTATAAACCGGCGTTAGCCCAGAAAGCTCTTAACTACTGACTTTTTTCTGCGGCTGGAGTTTTGTCGTTAGATTTCTAACGCTCACTTCAGCCACGACTCTAAATACCGGAGTTAGAAAGATCCCATTGAAAAGATAGGATACGCAATTGACGTAAGGGGATCTGCGGTATGGAAAAGTCGCGGCTGAAAAGTGAGCGTTAGACCCTTTCCTGACTGACTCCAAATACCGGCGGTAGCCTAAAACCAGCGTTAGGAGCCTCTAACGATGGTTTTGACGGCTACCGCCAAACTCTAAATCTAGGCCTAAGTTTTTTAAAAGTCTAAAGGGAAAAACTCCTGCAGAAGTAGTATAAAATGATCTACAACAAGAGGTAATTAATGGGTTGATCATATTCTTTTTGCCAAATTAATATTTCGTACAAGCTAAATTTGAACGAGTTTATTGAGTGATCACAATGCTATATCATATTGTTTGTTAAAAACCCACTGCCGCAAATGGGTTTTAAACAGAAAAGCTCCCAAAAAGAACTTTTGACTGTTAAATGCCTGTTTTCAAAATAGAAACTGGGAGGTATCCTGAAACTGACACTAGGAGCGCGATCCGATATACGGCGCAGGTTTCGGTGCAAGCGTGGAAACCTGCGCCCCCCGTAGTTTGACCTCGCACATTAAGCAATCACATATACGGCGCCGGCAGTTGCTAAAGTGCCATAAGTCGGACAAACTAGCGATGTCCAGAAATCAGCGTAAGTACAAATTTCTGGAGTCGCCAGTGACTTACGGCACTTTAGAAACTGCCGCCGCCTAAAAAAACTAACTAAAGTATAAAATATCCCGTAACTGTCTAACACGCCTCCCAAAAATAGCCCGACACGTATACCCCTCTATCCGCAATCCCCCCTCTCACTCCTAATAATAAATGTATTAACCCCTAAACCGCCGCTCCCGGACCTCGCCACAACCTATATTATATGTATTACCCCCTAATCTGAGCCCCCTACACCGCCGCCACCTGTTTTAAATATATATACCCCTAATATGATCCCCCTACACCGCCGCCACCTATCTTACATTTATTACCCCCTAATCTGACCCCCCTACACCGCCTCCACCTATCTTCAATTTATTAACCCCTAATCTGATCCCCCTACACCGCCGCCACCTATATTATATGTATTACCCCCTAATCTGATCCCCCTACATTAATTCTATTAACCCCTAATATGATCCCCCTACACCGCCGCCACCTATATTAACTATATTACACCCTAAACCTAAGTCTAACCCTAACACCCCCTAACTTAATTATTATTTAAATAAATCTAAATAATATTAATATTATTCACTAAATAATTCCTATTTAAAACTAAATACTTACCTATAAAATAAACCCTAAGATAGCTACAATATAATTAATAAACATTATAACATTGTAGCTATTTTAGGGTTTATATTTATTTTACAGGTAAATTTGTATTTATTTTAACTAGGTACAATAGCTATTAAATAGTTAATAACTATTTAATAGCTACCTAGTTAAAATAATTACCAAATTACCTGTAAAATAAATCTTAACCTAAGTTACCATTACACCTAACACTACACTATCAATAAATTAATTAAATAAACTACAATTATCTCAACTAAAATACAATTAAATACACTAAACTATATTACAAAAAAAACACTAAATTACAAAAAATAAAAAAAGATTACAAGAATTTTAAGCTAATTACACCTAATCTGAGCCCCCTAATAAAATAAAAAGCCCCCCAAAATAATACAATTTCCCTACCCTAAACTAAATTAGCAAAGTAATCAGCTCTATTACCAGCCCTTAAAAGGGCCTTTTGCGGGGCATTGCCCCAAAGTAATCAGCTCTTTTACCTGTAAAAAAAAGAACAACCCCACCACCCATTAAAACCCACCACCCACACACCCCTACTCTAAAACCCACCCGATCCCCCCTTAAAAAAACCTAAGTCTAACCCCCAAGTGGTCCTTACCTGTCCTGAAGACCAGCGGAGAAGGTCCTGTTCCAGGCGGAGAAGTCTTCTTCCAAGCGGCGACCTCTTCTTCTTCCAGGAACCAGCCTGCGGGGAGCGGAGGAGTTGAAGACCAATGACCACGGAGCTGAAGACCGTCCACTCTGGAACTGAAGACCGGCGATGCTGGAACTGAAGATCGGCGACGCTGGAACTGAAGACCGGAGCCATGGAGCATGGAGGATCCTCTTCATACGATCTCTGCCGTACACTGAATAGGAATTCAAGGTACGTGATTAAAAATGGCGTCCCTTGAATTCCTATTGACTGATTTGAGCCTTCAAATTCAAATCAGCCAATCGGATGAGAGCTACTGTGATTCTATTGGCTGATTTGAATAGCCAAAAGAATAAGAGCTACTGTAATTCTATTGGCTATTCAAATCAGCCAATAGAATTACAGTAGCTCTCATCCGATTGGCTGATTTGAATTTGAAGTCTCAAATCAGCCAATAGGAATTCAAGGAATACCATTTTTAATCGCGTACCTTGAATTCCTATTCAGTGTACGGCAGAGATCGTATGAAGAGGATCCTTCACGCTCCATGGCTCCGGTCTTCACTTCCAGCGTCGCCAATCTTCAGTTCCAGCGTCGCCGATCTTCTGTTCCAGCATCGCCGGTCTTCAGTTCCAGAGTGGACGGTCTTCAGCTCCGCGGTCATCGGTCTTCAACTCCTCCACTCCACGCTGGCTGGTTCCTGGAAGAAGAAGAGGTCGCCGCTTGGAAGAAGACTTCTCCGCCTGGAACAGGACCTTCTCCACCGGTCTTCAGGACAGGTAAGGACCACTTGGGGGTTAGACTTAGGTTTTTTTAAGGGGGGATCGGGT
Source organism: Bombina bombina (assembly GCF_027579735.1). Classification (NCBI taxonomy): domain Eukaryota; kingdom Metazoa; phylum Chordata; class Amphibia; order Anura; family Bombinatoridae; genus Bombina; species Bombina bombina. The sequence continues at coordinate 915,006,941 of NC_069503.1, forward strand.
GGGTTTTAGAGTAGGGGTGTGTGGGTGGTGGGTTGTAATGGTTGGTTGTTCTTTTTTTTACAGGTAAAAGAGCTGATTACTTTGAGGCAATGCCCCGCAAAAGGCCCTGTTAAGGGCTGGTAATAGAGCTGATTACTTTTGTAACTTAGTTTAGGGTAGAAAAATTTTATTATTTTGGGGGGCTTTTTTATTTTATTAGGGGGCTTAGATTAGGTGTAATTAGCTTAAAATTCTTGTAATCTTTTTTTATTTTGTGTGTTTTTTTTGTAATATAGTTTAGTGTATTTAATTGTATTTTAGTTGAGATAATTGTAGTTTATTTAATTAATTTATTGATAGTGTAGTGTTAGGTGTAATGGTAACTTAGGTTAGGATTTATTTTACAGGTAATTTGGTAATTATTTTAACTAGGAAGCTATTAAATAGTTATTAACTATGTAATAGCTATTGTACCTAGTTAAAATAAATACAAATTTACCTGCAAAATAAATATAAACCCTAAAATAGCTACTATGTACTTATTAATTATATTGTAGCTATCTTAACTATTTAATAGCTATTGTACCTAGTTAAAATAAATACAAATTTACCTGCAAAATAAATATAAATCCTAAAATAGCTACTATGTAATTATTAATTATATTGTAGCTATCTTAGGGTTTATTTTATAGGTAAGTATTTAGTTTTAAATAGGAATTATTTAGTGAATACTATTAATATTATTTAGATTTATTTAAATAATAATTAAGTTAGGGGTTGTTAGGGTTAGACTCAGGTTTAGGGGGTAATATAGTTAATGTAGGTGGCGGCGGTGTAGGGGGATCAGATTAGGGGTTAATAGAGTTAATGTAGGTGGCGGCGGTGTAGGGGGGTCAGATTAGGGGTTAATAAATTGAAGATAGGTGGCGGCGGTGTAGGGGGGTCAGATTATGGGGTAATACATATAATATAGGTGGCGGCGGGGTCCAGGAGCGGTGGTTTAGGGGTTAACACTTTATTAGGTATATCGGTAGGGGATTGCGGTTGACAGGTAGATAGAAATTGCGCATGCGTTAGGTGATAGGTTTTATTTTGCAGGCAGTTTAGGGAGTTACAGGGCTCCAATACTCAGCGTAAGGCTTACTACGCCTGCATTTTGTGGCGAGGTGAAAATGGAGTAAGATTTCTCCATTTTCGCCACGTAAGTCCTTACGCTGTATATTGGATACCAAACTGCTCGGGTTTGGTATATCACTCTATGGGCCAAAAAACTATGGCCGAAGGGTGAAATATACGAGCATAACTTCTAGGTTACGCCATATATAGGATACCAAACCAGCGCAATATTTGGCGTCGCCGGCTTTTGCGGGCAACGCTGCATATCGGATTGGGCCCCAGATGTGCAAGGGCAAAACAAGTTTGTCTGAAATAATTGGTTCAGATTTTTTGGCTGATTCAAGGGTTTAGAATTTTGTTTGTGGTTGCATTTGGTTCATTAGAATATTTGGATAAAAATTTTCTTCAAAATTAATTTCCTTCATTTGCATTATTACCAATGGGAAGCCAACAAAACATTCATTTTTTTAACAACAAAATGACATTAGTATGAAATGTCAAGAATTGAAAGGATCAATACTAGCATTCACATGGGAACATACAGTAACTAAAAAATTTTTACAAAGAGAATTTAAACAATAAATTAAATTTTAAGCATTTAAACATTACAGTAATATCAATTATTCACTAGGGTTACCTTTTCCCACCACTCTATTGTCTCCCCCAGTTCTCCACTGAACAAGGAAAACGGCAACCCCAGACAATCAATTCAGCCTCCTTTAAACTTGTCAGTGAGATGCAGCTATAACCCTCTAAGCACATTGGGAAAGGGGTCAACGTCTGCTTTCCACTATCACCCTTAGGGGACTGGAAGCGGCTTACTCAACCTCACTAATCTCTAAGATAAGGTAAGCAGTATAGACCTTGTTCTCTAAATATGGGCAGCTATATTTTTAGAAGGATTCAATATTGATTGTAGAGACATAAAAAGGTGAACTATGTATTCCATATAAATGTCTGTAGTGAATTTGTTGGTCTTGCATTAAGTTGTTTTTATGTTTTACAGAACTCAACATATTTTAGTGAACACAGAGCAATGTTAAATTTATTCTCACACACAATTCCACACATTTCTTTTTCATTCCTATATACATCAAAGGTATACTTCACACACTACATACACTTTTGATATCAACTGGCTATACTACATTACATGCTTTTAATTTTCTCTGTTTTACTTCCGTTCAATAAACATAAAAGAAGATGGAATCATTGAACCAAAATTAATTGCCCCATGAGACCCATGAGTCAGTCTTTTTGAACTTTTCATTAAAAAACAGATACAATCTATTGTCATTACATCAGATTTGAATGCATTTTGCAATATCACAAAACATTGTAAAATAGCTCAAATTTAATGTAAAATACTTAACTAACTGATATATGTGTGATTTTGTATAACCTCCAGATTTACAGATCTGCTTTAAGGTATATACATTTTATTTTTATATATTATTGTTTTACTGGAAACCTTTCACATATTAATAATGCAGTAAGTGTATATCTCTCAAATCACTAAATGCAAGCAAATTATGGGGTCCATTCAAATAAATCAAAATTCCCTTGCAAATTGGATTGTATGTTTAATTTTTATTCGTTTTTTTAATTCTAACCCATTCCAAGTAATTATAAAATTCTTCCTTGATGGACAAACAGGTAGATGCTAAAATTAAATACAAATGAGGTGTTACATTGTATGAAATATAAATGTGCCAATGGTTAACAACAAAATCAACAAAAGGGATGCTCACTGGAGCAAAAGCAGACATGTGTTAGTAGTGCAATTAGAAGTGGTTCAGCAGACTATCTCTCAGGCAAATCCAAGATCCCAGGCTCTGGGCTGTATGAGTCAGCAGCAAGCAGGAACGCAATCCAATAGTAATATCATTTATTAGAAGGTTAAAAAGTTAAAACAACAAACATAGGGTGTGAAGTAGGCTACTCATTGTTGATATGGGCAGAGCTTCATAGTGTATGAGAGAGAGCAGTGAGGTGTAGGATCTATGAGGTGAGTTTCCTCGGTTGTCTGCTTTGTTTTTTATGATAGGATAGTACACACACTAGCTGAGGGAGGATGAGGGAATGAGGAGTGTTATCCATTTTAATGCTTATCATAGTAAGATGGAGCCGTAGTGATCCCCGAAGTGTGGACAAGTTGTGAGGTGTTACAATGGGTTGTAAAAAATAGAATAAACCCTTTACTATTCCAAGGCTTTTGATTGGTGTAAGCATGAACATTAGGAGAGTAGTGTTTACCTAATGGAGATAGCGGGAAGCAGCACCGCAATGAGCGGCGCATGAGAACATTGTTTAGTAAGAAAGTCTGTTTGTGGAAGAATTTGTTATGACCACATATTCATAGCATATGACAAATTTGTATTATATGCTTTTATGCCATTCTCTTGTGAGGGGAATTGTGAAAATTTGAGATTAAAAACACATCACTGTTTATGTTTGCTACAATCTGATTGGCTTTTACAATGTATTTAATGTGAACACCTGTTTGAGATTATTATGCCTGATGAAATGGCATTGCATGCCAAGAAACATGGTATTTTGCTGTTGTCATCCTGTAAGATGACAGAGTTCCTTGTTTTAACTTTTTAACGTTTTATTGATATTACTATTGGATTGTGTTCCTGCTAGCTGCTGACTCATACAGCCCAGATTTATTTGAAGGGTTAATAAGGAGATGCACAAGTGTTAATTTACTATAAGTGCTATAATTATAATTCCATCTTGTTTAGCACTTGTATGAGGGTAAAAAGCCCTAGGAGGACGCACAAAAAAAAATTATTTGCAAGGTAAGCAACAAAAAAGGAATGCCTACCGCTACATAAGAACTAGCAAAAAGGAATGACTACGTTTTATAAGTGTATATTAGTGTGATTAAACATAATCATTTACTTTATGGGGTAGATTTAATAAGCAGTGGATGCTGCTATCTAAACACATAGGGTTCCATGTACAAAGCAGCGAAAGCTGCTCCGGAGCCTTTGCGGGGCAGGTTCGCATTTGCGAGCCTGCTTCCCGCAATGTAAGAAGCAGCAGTCATTAGACTGCTGCTTCCTACAGCCTACGCCACCTCTTAGGTGGCGAAGCAAAATCACCGAGAATTGTGGAGCTCTCTGTCCACCTCTCAAGACTGCTGCTCCATAACTTGTGTACTGCTGCTCCATAACTTGTGTTTCTGGTGAGTCTGAAGGCTTGCCAGAAACACGGGGCGTCAAGCTCCATATGGAGCTTGATAGATATGCCCCTACAAGTCTGCAGAGCAAAGGAGACAGATGACTTGAAGTCTGCAGAGCACAGGAGACACAGGACTTTAAGCCTACAGAGCAGAGCACAGGAGACACAGGACTTGATGTCAGGAGAGCAGAGCACAGGAGACACAGGACTTGAAGTCTGCAGAACAGGGCAGAGGAGACACAGGACTTGAAGTCGGCAGATCAGAGAACATGAGACGCAGGACTTGATGTCGGCAGAGCAAAGCAAAGGAGACACATGACTTGAAGTCTGCAGAGCAGAGCACATGAGACACAGGATTTGATGTCTGCAGAGAAGAGCACATGAGACACAGAACTTGATGTCTGCAGAACAGAGCACAGGAGACACAGGACTTAAAGTCTGCAGAGCAGAATACAGGAGACATAGGAATATGCAGCTGTACTCAGGAGTCGGGACTGTACCTAGGCAGGTGAGTGTATGCTGGAACTGGGTCTGACCAGGTAAGTGTATGCTGGATGGAGAGAATGCAGAAACAGGATCTGTGCCTTAACAGCAAAGTGCACACACTGGGGCTGACGTCTTGAGTAATGCCCTCACTAGGGCCAAGGACTGGAGTGCCCACACAAGGGCCGAAGAGTGTAGTAATGCCTTTCTAGGACCGAGGACGGGAGTATCCGCAATAGGGCCGAAGATTGGAAAAATGCCCTCACTAAGGCCGAGGACTGCAGTAATGGACTGAGGACTGGACAAGGTCAGGAGAATACTGGCAGGGGTAAATAGCATAAAACAACAGCAAAGTGCAGATACAGGCCAGGGCTCAGAATACCAGGAAACAGTCTGATCTTTTGCTAAACACAGGGATAATCAAGGAAAATGGTCAGAAGACTAGTCATGTTTAGACTACCAGAAAACAGACTGATCTTTCACAAAACACAGGGGGAATTCAGGAGAATGGTCTGTAGACAGGCATAGTTCAGAATACAGAAAAATCACCAATACAACTGTAACAAAGATAACAGATCAGAGGCACAAACAATGGGAATACACCACAATGTCAGGGCAGATAGTGGTCTGAGAAGCAGCCTTTTATAGCAATGCTAGTTAGGTAACTGCCTAGGACTAAGAAACTTTTACACTGAACCAGAGCCCTCCAGTGGCTCAAGAGGAAAGGCAGAAGACTCAGTAACTGGAGGTGACAGGCTCAACTCAACTTTTCTTCGCTATTCTTTGTAGTAATATGATTTTGGAGAACATTTACTAGAGAAAATGTTTGATTTATTTCATTGTCCAACTGCTAGAATAAAAAAAAAATATTTTTTTAGATCTTGTATGTATCTACAAGGGCACTCAAAAAGGCTGTTCTCTGTGTCCTATATTATTTGTGTTGCCGATTGAGCCTATGGCAGCTAGAGTCAGGGACAATAAAGCAATTCAAGGAATTAAAATTGGGAAGAAAATTACAAGATGGCATTATATGCTGATGATATATTATTTACTCCGACTTCCCTTATGAGCCCGTTGTCTGCGTTACATAAAAAACTTGACTTATACAGCATATACTCCAAATAATTAGAACAGACCTAAAGCGCAAAATTACAAGTGGAGCACTAAATTATTTTGCTCCCACAAACGTGCAATAATTAACTAGCCATTACAAGTGGCTGGTTATTGCTACCGATCTCTGGTTAATTTGATAAATCTGCCCCAAATGCCCCCCAAATATTGTCTAGTGTAGTTTATTAAAAATAAAGATGGCATCTTTATTTTTTAATACATTTATAGTAAAATAGTATTTTGGGTTAAAGTTGGTGGGAATGGAGTGTTAGAAAAAAAATTGTGGCGTTAAGCTCCATACCGCACAAAAGCCAAGGGCTGCTTTGAAGTGCTCGTGCATGCTTTCCCCCATAGACATCAATGGGGAGGGAGTGTTGGAAAAAAACCTAACACCTGATGTGTGGAATGAAAAATCTCCGTAACGCAACCCCATTGATTTCTATGGGGAAAAAAAGTTATGTTTAAACCTAACACCCTACCATAAATCCCAAGTCTAAACACCCCTAATCCATCGCCCCCGACATCACGACACCTATATAAAGTTATTAACCCCTATTCTACCAATCCCCAACTTTGCTGACACTGTAATAAAGTTATTAACCCCTATTCTGCCACCCCGACATGACCGACTCTATAATAAAGTTATTAACCCCTATTCTGCTGCTCCCTGACATTGTCAACACTATAATTAAGTTATTAACCCCTAAACCTTTGCCTCCCACACTGCCGCCACTAAAAAAACCTATTAACCCCTAAGCCTCCGGCCTCCCACATCTCCCAGCAACTAAATAAACCTATTAACCCCTAAACCACTGGCTCCCCACATCGCAAAACACTAATATAAACTATTAACCCCTAAACCTAACACCCCCTAACTTTAAATTAAAATTACAATATAACTATCTTTAAATAAATAAAAACTTACCTGTGAAATAAAAATAAACGTAACATTAAACTATAAATTAACCTAACATTACTATTCTAATAAAATAAAAAATACTACCAATTAAAAAATCTAAATTACAAATTTTAAAAAAACTAACACTACAAAAAATAATAAACAGTAAATTACGAAAAATAAAAAACACTAAGCTTACAAAAATAATAAACAAAATTATCACAAATAACAACAATTACACCTAATCTAATAGCCCTATAAAAATAACACCCCCTAGCCTACAATAAACTACCAATAGCCCTTAAAAGGGCCTTTTGTAGGGCATTGCCCTACGTTAAACAGCTCCCCCTAACAGTAAAACCCACCACCCAACCAACCCCCCAAAATAAAAACCACCATCCCCCACATAGCAAACACTTAAAAAAACCTAAGGTACCCATTGCCCCTAAAGGGGCATTTGTATGGGCATTGCCTTAAAAGGGCATTCAGCTCTTTTTCATTGCCCTTAAAAGGGCATTTAGCTCTTTTTCAAATTGCCCAAACCCTAACCTGAAAAAAAGCACCCCCAAAAATAAAAAAAATACCTAATACTAAAACAGCCAATAGGATGAGAGCTACTGAAATCCTATTGGCTAATTTGAACATGAACTATTATGTCTCCTTAGAAATACTTCCCCATCTAACTATCTTATACCCGCTCCTACATGTCTCACTCTCACCTTCTTTCACTCACACTCCTACTACTTCTTGCTGCTGGTGACATCTCTCCTAAATCTGGCCCTGCAGCAACCACCACACTTTCACACTCTCGCTCAATCTCCCACAATAAAAACTCTAGGTCATGTAGCGCTAACAATCTCATCTCCATTAACCCACAGCAATAATCCCCTTTCTTTTCTTGGGCTCTCTGGAACACTTGCTCTGTCTGCAACAAACTTACAACCATTCACAATCTGTTTGTTTCCAATGCTTTTGACCTTCTAGAAATTACTGAAACATGGCTTGCTTCTTATGACTGCTCTCATACACAGTGGTCTCTACTTTAGCCATACCCCGAGGCTAGGTGAGAGACATGGTGGTTGTGCTGGAATCTTGATCTCCCCCTCCTGCTCCTATCAGTACTTGCCTCCACTCCCATCTCTCTCCTTTGTCTTCTTTGAAGTTCCCTGCATTCACCTGTTCTCCCCCCTCTCCCTCAGAGTAGCAGTCATCTATTGCACTCCTGGACCAAACTCCCAATTCCTTGACAACTTTGCCACCTGGCTTCCACACTTTCTCTCTCCAAATATACCTGCTCTAATTCTTGGGGACTTCCCTATTGATAACACTTGTGCCCACTATAACAATATTCTTTTCTCTACACTAGACACTCTCTCTCCTCCCCAGCTACGTAAAACCCTGTGTCATCAATTACAGCCCTGGCACTCTCAGCGAATGCGCTACCTGCAAAAATGCTCCCGAACTGCTGAGCGTGCCTGCAGGCAATCTCGATCTGAACCTTTAAGTTTATTCTTCTTCTTACCCATCTGCCCTTCATTTAGCCAAACAAACCTATTTCTTTACTTTTAGGTCTACTCACTCCTCAAACCCTAAATGACTCTTCTCTACTTAAATTACTCTTCTCTACTTTCAACTCTGTCCTCTATTCACCTGTACCACCCCCTCCATCTGCCTTTAATGCTCAAGACCTGACAGACTACTTTTTAAACAAAACACATACGATCCAAAGAAACAGAAGGCAATGTAAATCCAGATTTTCCTTTGGTCAGTAAAAGACTGAAATCCCAACCGTCCTTCATACAGCATTTGTAATGCGGGAAAGTACAAACAATTACCTGTTGAAAGAAGAGGTAACCCTCAGCTGCACCACGCCCTGTATCAGTCTCCAGGTACGGAAGCCTCACTGGGACCTATTTCATCCTATGCGAACTAACAACTAAGCGTACATTTCGTTCCGTTAATGATGGAACTTTATCAAGAGTGATAAAGTTCCCTTGTTAACGGAATGAAAAGTACGAGGAAGGAAATAGGTCCCAGTGAGGCTTCCGTTCCTGGAGACTGATACAGGGCACTGTGCAGCCGAGGGTTACCTCTCCTTTCAACAGGTAATTGTTTGTACTTTCCCGCATTACAAATGCTGAATGAAGGACAGTTGTAATTTCAGTATTTTACTGACCAAAGGAAAATCTGGATTCACATTGCCTTCTACCGCTACACATCACTCTGAGTGAGACCGACACAAGGCTATCTGACGTCTGACTTATTTGCTATATTGTGAGTAGCTGCCTTATATTAGGGGCTTTATTAAAGGTGTTTTAACTTTGCACAGAGATCCGGTGTTGTGCTTCTCTTGTTTTGTCTTTTTTCTTCAGTTTACTTGGAATGCCACCTGGAACATTCTGTTAGAGGAGCAGCATACACGCTGGATCACAAACATACTGGTCATACTTCAGGAGGTTCTGCATCATAGAAAGATTGGGGGTCACCCTGTTCTCACCCTTCTGTTTCACGGATATAAGGACATTTGTTTGGAACAGTACTCCTTTCTTATAGCTTATAGAGTTTTATCTTTTTTATTTGTGCATTTTTATGTATTTTTAACATTATTGTAAGTTTCCTACCGCTTAGGTGGCATTTTTAGTGGGTTTTAAAGGGGTAGCGTTAAATGTTATTTTACATTTGTTCATAATACAAATACTTACAGAAAGTGAAGCCGTCTGCCATGAAGGAACAACAGCTCAGTGACTTATTCTATAGCCATCTGGGAGTAGCTTCTTTTAGCCCAAACAACTAATACCTCAATTATGGAAACAACACAGCTCCTGATCAGAAAGAATGAGTTCAAAATGTCAACTTCCCATTGTCATTAGAGAAATACCATTATTCAATAATAAAACAAATGGATGATGACTAAATTTATATGGGATGAGTATTTGTCCTCTGCATAATCAGTCCCTCAATTTGTTAAAATGTGATATCCCTTTTTTACAAAAAGTTCCACTGATAATTTCTTTTACATCTGCAGCAGCAATATAAACCCCTTTCCCTCTATTTCAGATGATAGACTTGAGAAAAAGGAAGTTTAAATACAATATGGCCTACTTATGCATATTCCACATTTGTAGCTTAAAGATGGAGACATTATATAAATGTATTTAATATGCTGATAGAGTAACTGGTAGTAAGTTATATTTTATTGTTATTTATTTCTATGTACTACTAAAATTGTTGTAATTTTTCATGTTTCCTCAAAAAGGGCCAGATGAAGAGTGGAGCGCAAGCAGTTACATGGGAGCAATAAGGGGTATATCACGGGTGTTTCCACGTGTCAAGCTTTCTGCTCGTATTAAAATTTGAAAGTAAATGCTTGAGTGCAATCGCAATTTACACTAGAATGATTACAGTGCCCTCAGTGCTCTGGTTAACTGTTTCGCAAAACAAAGAAGTGTCACGAAACACATAAAGAATACATTGAAAAGTACAGTTACAATCATAATAACATTATCTGATAAAAAATATTTTTTTTAAATATTGCACATAAATTTATAAGTGCTCAAATATATGAGGTCTTCATTGACCTCTAAGGGGAATAGGTAATTGCACGCAATATTCTAAGTTAAGCTTTTTGAGCTTGTCAGGTAAGTGCATGAGTGAGAACAGTTTAGTTTTAACTCATATAACGAGCACAACTTTGGGCGCGATCCGATATCGATCGCAGTTTGCGGCGCAAGCGAGGAGACCGGCGTCGCCCGCAGTTTCAGCTCGCAACTCGAGCCATCCCATATAGGTCGCCGTCAGAAGCTAACGTGCCGTAAGTCTCACAAACCAGCGATGTCCAGAAATCTGCGCAAGTACAAATTTCTGGCGTCGCCAGTGACTTGCGCCACGTTAGAAACTGCCGGCGCCTATAAAACCTGACTAAAGTCTAAAACACCCGCACTGTCTAACACGCCTCCCTAACATAGCCCGCACTGTCTAACACGCCTCCCTAACATAGCCCGCACTGTCTAACACGCCTCCCTAACATAGCCCGCACTGTCTAACCCTCTATCCGCTATCCCCCCTCACTATCCTAACAATAAAAAAGCTATTAACCCCTAAACCGCCGCTCCTTTACCCCGCCGCAACCTAATAAAGTTATTAACCCCTAAACCGCCGCTCCCGTACCCCGCCGCCAGCTATATTATATCTATAACCCCCTAAAGTGAGCCCTTAACACCGCCGCCATCTATATTAAAATTATTAACCCCTAATGTAAGCCCCTTACACTGCCGCCATCTCTATTAAAATTATTAACCCCTAATTTAATCTACCTACCCTGCCGCCAGCTATATTATCTATATTAACCCTAAGTATATTATAGTTAATATAGGTATTACATTATATATATTAACTATATTAACCCTAATTATATTAGGGTTAATATAGTTAATATAGTTACTATTGTATTTATATTAACTATATTAACTCTATCTAACCCTAACTAAATTTATATTAAATTAATCTAATTCATTTATAAACTAAAATATTCCTATTTAAATATAAATACTTACCTATAAAATAAACCATAAGATAGCTACAATATAATTAATAATTACATTGTAGCTATGTTAGGGTTAATATTTATTTTACAGGTAAATAGTTAATTATTTTAACTAGGTATAATAGCTATTAAATAGTTATTAACTATTTAATATCTACCTAGTTAAAATAATTACCCAATTACCTGTAAAATAAATCCTAACCTAAGTTACAAATACACCTACACTATCAATAAATTTAATAAACTACTAACATCTATCTAAAAATACAATTAAATTAACTAAACTAAATTACAAAAAAAAACAAACACTAAATTACAAAAAATAAAAAAAAGATTACAAGATATTTAAGCTAATTACACCTATTCTAAGCCCCCTAATAAAATAATAAACCCCCAAAATAAAAAAAATTCCCTGCCCTATTCTAAATTTAACAAATTTCAAAGCTCTTTACCTTACCAGCCCTTAAAAGGGCCTTTTGTGGGGCATGCCCCAAAGAATTCAGCTCTTTTGCATACAACAAATACAATACCCCCCCCCCATTACAACCCACCACCCACATACCCCTATTCTAAACCCACCCAAACCCCCCTTAAAAAAGCCTAACACTACCCCCCTGAAGATCTCCCTACCTTGTCTTCACCACACCGGGCCGAACTCCTGATCCGATCCGGGCGATGTCTTCCTCCAAGCGGCAAAGAAGAATTCTTCCTCCGGCGACGTCTTCCTCCAAGCGGCAAAGAAGAATTCTTCCTCCGGCGACGTCTTCCTCCAAGCGGCAGCAAAGTCTTCATTCTTCCGGCGGCATCTTCAATCTTCTTTCTTCGCTCCGCCGCCGCGGAGCATCCATCCCGGCCGACTGCTGAACTTGGAATGAGGTACCTTTAAATGACGTCATCCAAGATGGCGTCCGCCGAATTCCGATTGGCTGATAGGATTCTATCAGCCAATCGGAATTAAGTTAAAAAAATCTGATTGGCTGATTGAATCAGCCAATCAGATTCAAGTTCAATCCGACTGGCTGATCCAATCAGCCAATCAGATTGAGCTCGCATTCTATTGGCTGTTCCGATCAGCCAATAGAATGCGAGCTCAATCTGATTGGCTGATTGGATCAGCCAATCGGATTGAACTTGAATCTGATTGGCTGATTCAATCAGCCAATCAGATTTTTTTAACTTAATTCCGATTGGCTGATAGAATCCTATCAGCCAATCGGAATTCGGCGGACGCCATCTTGGATGACGTCATTTAAAGGTACCTCATTCCAAGTTCAGCAGTCGGCCGGGATGGATGCTCCGCGGCGGCGGAGCGAAGAAAGAAGATTGAAGATGCCGCCGGAAGAATGAAGACTTTGCTGCCGCTTGGAGGAAGACGTCGCCGGAGGAAGAATTCTTCTTTGCCGCTTGGAGGAAGACGTCGCCGGAGGAAGAATTCTTCTTTGCCGCTTGGAGGAAGACATCGCCCGGATCGGATCAGGAGTTCGGCCCGGTGTGGTGAAGACAAGGTAGGGAGATCTTCAGGGGGGTAGTGTTAGGCTTTTTTAAGGGGGGTTTGGGTGGGTTTAGAATAGGGGTATGTGGGTGGTGGGTTGTAATGGGGGGGGGGGGGTATTGTATTTGTTGTATGCAAAAGAGCTGAATTCTTTGGGGCATGCCCCACAAAAGGCCCTTTTAAGGGCTGGTAAGGTAAAGAGCTTTGAAATTTGTTAAATTTAGAATAGGGCAGGGAATTTTTTTTATTTTGGGGGTTTATTATTTTATTAGGGGGCTTAGAATAGGTGTAATTAGCTTAAATATCTTGTAATCTTTTTTTTATTTTTTGTAATTTAGTGTTTGTTTTTTTTTGTAATTTAGTTTAGTTAATTTAATTGTATTTTTAGATAGATGTTAGTAGTTTATTAAATTTATTGATAGTGTAGGTGTATTTGTAACTTAGGTTAGGATTTATTTTACAGGTAATTGGGTAATTATTTTAACTAGGTAGATATTAAATAGTTAATAACTATTTAATATCTATTATACCTAGTTAAAATAATTAACTATTTACCTGTAAAATAAATATTAACCCTAACATAGCTACAATGTAATTATTAATTATATTGTAGCTATCTTAGGGTTTATTTTATAGGTAAGTATTTAGATTTAAATAGGAATATTTTAGTTTATAAATGAATTAGATTAATTTAATATAAATTTAGTTAGGGTTAGATAGAGTTAATATAGTTAATATAAATACTATAGTAACTATATTAACTATATTAACCCTAATATAATTAGGGTTAATATAGTTAATATATATAATGTAATACCTATATTAACTATAATATACTTAGGGTTAATATAGATAATATAGCTGGCGGCGGGGTAGGTAGATTAAATTAGGGGTTAATCATTTTAATAGAGATGGCGGCGGTGTAAGGGGCTTACATTAGGGGTTAATAATTTTTATATAGGTGGCGGCGGTGTAAGGGGTCAGATTAGGGGATAGATAAGGTAGATGGCGGCGGTTTTAGAGGATCACAGTAGGGGGTTAGTTTATGTAGATGGCGGCGGGGTCCGTGAGCGGCGGTTTAGGGGGTAATAACTTTATTAGGGATTTCGGGGGGGGGGGGATCGCGGTTGACAGGGAGATAGACATTGCGCATGCGTTAGGTGTTAGGTTTATTTTAGCAGATCGCGGTTGACAGGGAGATAGACATTGCGCATGCGTTAGGTGTTAGGTTTATTTTCTAGTTAGTTTAGGGAGTTACGGGGCTCCAATAGTCAGCGTAAGGCTTCTTACGGCTGCTTTTTGTGGCGAGGTGAAAATGGAGTAAGTTTTCTCCATTTTCGCCACGTAAGTCCTTACGCTGCATATTGGATACCAAACTGCGCGGGTTTGGTATACCTGCCTATGGCCCAAAAAACTGCGGGCGACGGCAGAAATATACGGGCGTAACTTCTAGGTTACGCCGTATATGTGATACCAAATCCGCGCAAATATTGGCGTCGCCGGCTTTTGCGGGCAACGCTTTATATCGGATCGACCCCTTTATGCATGCAAAAAGCTTACTTTTAGTGCAGTTAAAGAACAAACAGGAGTGTTATAATGCTCCATTTGTAAATCTAGCCATCAATTTTTATACATTTAAAAAAAATTAAAAAAAAGACTGTAATGTTCTTCTTTGGGTATTTCTTTATATCTAATAAAACTAAATTTAATTTATTCAATGTGAAGATCATATTTGTAAAATTTTTAGATATCTAATAAAGCAAGTACTTTCTGTTACAAATTCTGACACAGCTAAGAATATATTCACTATCAAGATGAATGTTAACATCTTTATGCCTAAAAAGTAATTTCCAGTCTTGTGCAGCCAAGAAATTTTCATTTCGATTAAATTTTTGTAACAAATATTCTGGGAAATTAGGTTCCCCAAACATTAGCTGGCAGCACTATTCAGTATTCTATTTATTTTTTTAACTAAACGAATACTGAATTTTAGGTAAACATTTACATTCCTTTTCATTTGTTTCCATTAATTTGAATGTAAATATTAAAAGCTAAAAAGTTCACCTGTAGCAGTTAATACTTACCTTATGCATGCAGGAGAGCACGCAATCCTGACCCTTTTCTTGTTAGAGCCCCGGCCGTGCTAACAGCAGGCTTCAAGGGCCATGATACCCAAATGTTGAAAGACTTGAAAGTAATGCAGCATAGTTGTAAAAAGCCGACTAGAAAATATCACCGGAACATCTCTATGTAAAAAAGAAAGACATTTTACCTCAAAAGTATTCAAACCCCATTGTAAAGGACTTTAAGCAGCAAATCAGTATGTCTGTCCCGGGACAGGCAAGGGAGTGAGCTTCGTGCACACTCATGTTATTTCCCTATTCAGTTTAAGGACGTTTACTATGAAATCTCATGAGAGTTAAGTGAAATCTCACAAGATCACAGTAAAAGAGTTCATGACCTCAGCACTGCTAATTCTGATTGGCTGCAGTTTATTTCTTCATTTTTTTTTTACCTTCAGCTAGACAGTAACTGAAAGATAACTTTTTAAACAGAACTTACTCTGGTGAGCTGAGGAAATTGTGAGGTAAAATATCTTCCTTTTTTACATAGAGATGCTCAGGTGATATTTTCCTGTCAGCTTTTTACAGTTATACTGCATCAGTTTCAAGTGATTTAGCATATGAGTATTATGTCCCTTTAACACACTCATCTCCCTGGACCTGCACTAACTTTAGTGTAGGTCCTGGGAGTCGACCGCTCTAAGCCTCCTGTCAGTATTTATTTGGTTTCTTTCATTTTCATTGGTGCATTAATTCGATGTTCGTTTTGTCAAAATTAAATGAACATCCATTTCTTGTTACGAATGTCTATTTTTTAATAAAACAAATTCCCATCTCTAGTAATTTCTTGAATTCGTAATTTAATCTTAAAAATGGTCTAAGTAAATATTAAAAAGTTAGTCAACAGATATTATAACAATTCTTTCTCAGGATCATCAAATGTTAATGCTTCCTCCAATCTATTAGGAATATTCAGTATGGCCCTTTCTGCCTTTATTTTATTGCTATCTAATATATAAACAATTCATGTTTTGTCACTCATTGCTAGTTTATTGCATCTGAGTTTATTTTGTGCAAACTCAGCAATTTATGATTACCTGTTGCTACTGCTGCTAGTACGCTCTCCAGACTGCTGCTGTTTTGGTCCAGACTTTGTTGTTACTCACTGTGTGATATGGGTTGGAATTTCTTATCTGCCTCTACATTCTACTAGGATCTAAGTCTATTAACTGGGGAACTACTGCAATAATTCCATTCCAAATAAATCCATCATTTTGGAAGCCCTTTTTTCCCAAGAACTGCTATAAGAAAAATGACTTTTGTATGTAAGCCACAGACTTTCTACCATATTAACTGAATATTAGCTCCACTGAATTGCAGTAGTTTACAAAAAAGATATCTACTTTTATTTCTTTTTGCTGATCATTCTTACTCACCTTAGCAGCTCTGCATATTGGGATCTGTAGCAGTAGTTCCTAATCTCTTTGTCTGAAATTGTATAATTTATCTCAGCAGGAGAAAGTTTCATTGAATAGTATCCAGTTGGGTGAAATGGTTCATCTAATGATTTTCCTTGGGAAAGAATAAAGCCATTTGCTTGTCAAAAGCATCAACTAACATAAGGAAGATTGGAGACAGAGAGCTGTACTATTGGGCTCAGTTGTAAAATGTCTTTTTAGAAAGTGAAATGGTTCTGTCTGTCTTGTTTAGATTTGTAATTGAAGAATTTTAATGAATTTTCTATCATAATTTTCAAACCATATGAAACATTTCAAATGTCAGTTTGCTAGTTGATGATTGCTTTAATTATACATTTATTATATAAATATACATGGAATTTTACCTCAAAAATCTGATTTCTTTAGTTTAAAGGTACACTTTTCAGCGGCATATGACAATGATCTCTGAGCCATGGGGACACACACCTTACCTGCTTAAGGCGCTAATGTTATTTCAAATATATTAATATATCATTCATATAAAATATAAAGTGTCCAAGAGATCCTAAAATATAATTTCTAAATCACAAATAGTCCTGTTTAAGCAATTATAAGGTTATTTGTCTCTTTCGCTCCCCATCCCCATGATTTATTAATACATCCCCTTTACAGAAAACTGACCTTCATCACTTACAAATCTTATAATAGCTTTGTCACTCGTTCTATGAAAGCAATAGTATTACAACTAGTGCATTACTCACCTTTGGTATGAAATTTAGAACAAAGAAAAAAACTTAAAACTTGTAATACGATCACAACCCGACTAGCACAAAAAGCTTAACACTAGCGGAGTTTTTGTGATTGCGAAAAAGAAATATATCGCGCCACTTGTTATCTAGACCATAATGTGATAAACTACCAATAGTGGAAGGTAGGCTGTGGACAAAATTCTTATTTTTACTTAGCAGAATATAATTTAATCATTATACTTTATGAATGTATTAATTTTATGATTTCATAAATCTCTGCCCCAATTCAGTATGCATCTATTTTACCACAGCCACAATCCTCTAGAGATCCTCACAAACACAATCTAGGATTGATACTAGCTAAGTAAATATGAAATAATTTACCCTGTGTTAATGGAAAACACATTTAATTACCTACAGTATGTTTATTGGATATACAAATTTAGATGTTTAATAGAGCACTGCATTTTGTAAGAGTGACATCTATTAAAATGAAATTAATGCCCTAATTTGCATAATAATCACACAAGCTCAATCAAATGTAATTCGCAGTGAAAATATTATCACTTGCCAAAAAATATTGCAATTAAATATATATAGAATAGTGATAAAATTGGTTTCTTTTACTCGCTAAAAATTATACGTTATTTCCCAGAGATTTTTCAATGAACTGCTGCTGCAAGAATACTAAGAAATAATACTCAGACTAAAATTACTGCTTTATTTTTGTTTAGTTGATTTCAGATTAGTGACCATTGAATTATATTTTGCTATATGGTATATTGTTTAAATGCTATATTCATTGATAGTGCTAGTATCCAAAATGTGAAACTAAGTATTAAAGTATTAATTACGTTTTCAACTGATCATAGATAACACTGAATACAACCCAGTAACACAGCTGGGCGACAGACCTGCCCAGATAATAAATGGTGCTACTGTTAGAGTTAGTACAACCATTCCTATGTTAAATTAACAGAAGAATGTTTATGCTTGTTTTACTTCTGTAGTGCCCCCTGTTCAAAACTTCAAATTGCTAGTAGCATGCTCATTTTACATTTTATAACTAACTGGTTTAAAGTTACCAAAGAAACATAGATTTTGATGGCAGATAAGAATTGTAGGCCCTATAAGTCAGCTCATATTTTCTTGAACCCTGTAACTGCTGATCATTGTCGTGTGCAGCAGAATACATTTTTTGTGACAAAATACGTGAAACTAAAGGACTTTAGTTTGAATTTATTATAATGAAAATAAAACCAAAGCAAATTTATGTATACTGTATGTGTATGTAAATTTGATTGTTGGACATCCCATTCTCCCATTACAAAACTATGGGCATTAATGTTTGTCTATGGAGATTTTATGGCCATGTGCTGGACTTTATGCACCTGATAGAAATGGGTGTGGCTGAAACACCTGAAATCACTAATTAGGAGTGTCCACATAATTTTGGCCATATAGTTACACATTAGAGATCTCTTCCACTACGTCCTACAATCTCATTCTTATACCACGTGTAAGCAGCAGAGCAGTGGAGTAGAAGAGGTTTTTAGTTCTGCTCTCTCCCTCTTGCTTCACGCAGATCAGATGGAGAGGGGATTGCAAGTACTGGAAGTTATGAGTGGTCCCAGGTGACCCTGATGCACTGGGAAAATCTCACAGTTTTATGTGCTGCTCACCTTTAAGTCCTACTGTAGGTCATTTTGTATTGAGAAATCCACACAAGTTTATATAAATATACACATACAGATTCACTTTAACCTTATTTTTTATATATATATTATGATATGTAAGTGTGAAAAATTCATAGTTGTATTAAAATTTAAATAAACAAAAAAAATAAATAAACAAAACTGTAAACAACAGTGTGTGTGTGTGTGTGTGTGTCTATCCTCTACAAAAAAAAAAAAAAAACCTTTGGGTATATAACTTTGATTTGCACACCAGGTGATCACTACTACAACATATATAATATATGGCTATTTAAAGCTATATATGGGCAGGCTTTTAAAGATGAGATTCAGTGCTTTCAACCTAGGGTTCTTGGGTATCTCTAGGCCTTTTTTTGATGAGTTGGTAAAGACCCTTGATACAAAATGTGTGTGTTTGTTTTTTTAATTTTTAAAAGATTGTGCTTTAACTTTTTACCCAAACCCCCCACCCCATCTGCTGTTTTAAATGATTGGGGGTTTTCTAGGAATTAAGGGAGCTGAGATTGAGGGGTTTGCATACTTACCCCCTCATTCCAGCTCCCTTAAGCCCTTTGCAGCACAGCAACCCAGAACTTACAGGTTTCTGGCACCTGGTGACATAACCACAATCATAAACATTTTAGTAGTTCTCCTTTGAACAGATTATAGTTTTTGTGTAACCTTCTTTGAGATATGGTCTCCAGAATTGAATGCAATACTCAAGAAAGATGCGTCCTAACTAGTGATCTGTAAAGTGGCATAAGAGCCTTACTATTTTAGCAGCAAATACCTCTACCTATACAACAAAGCATTCTTCTACAAGTTACTACAATACTACACTACTTAACACATTTCAAATCATCCAAAATAATTATTCCCAAGTCATGTTTCTCTATTATAACAGTGAGGAAAGTGTATTTAAGTATGTTGTTAACCTTTGTATTTTTCTAAATGCACAATTTTGTACTTTGTAATATTGAACTTTAAATGCCTGTTATTTGTCTATTTTTTGTGTTTTTTATCACTTCTCATTGGATCCACCCTTATTGGAACATCAACCCCAGAGGAACACCACTAGTATCTTCCCCTCCGCTGAATGCCTTCTACTAACATTACAATGTTTGAGTCCAAGGCAAATAGTTGATTAATTTGTTTGTTGTTTTGGACAGTGTCAAATGCTTTGATGAAATCTATATAAACTGCATTTACCTCTCCACCCTAGTCTATCTTTTTAGTTCTATAGTCAAAGAAGTTAATTTGATTAGTCTTAACTGATATTGCTGTTTGAAAACTGAGCTGTTTACTGTCCTCTAATTTGTTTGGCTGTATGTAAGTCATAATTATTTCCGTTAAAAGCGTTTCCTTTAATTTAATTAAACTGACATGCTGGTAGATGCCAGAGTCTTCCCTACTACCATTGTAATGGAAAGGTGGTACATATAGAACAATTCCTGTTAATAGATTGATTAAATAGATCAGCTAATGTGGTAGCTAGCACAGATGAAAATTTCAGTTAAAAATCTTGGATAAATATTATCTGGTCCCACAAACTTTTTGTGTAGCATGCTTATAATTATCCAAAATACAACTTTCTGTTTTACTGTTTTTGAAATCCTGATAGTAACATTTGCACTTACTGCTTTTTCTAATATACCTAAAAATACTATAGGAAATTAGGTTTAATTAAGGGTTAATAAATTGTCAACAAAGTGTTAGAAAAGAAAAAAGGGTGAGTTGTTGGAGAATTGTTGAAATAAGTTATATGACAAGGGGGTGGGAAGGAAAAGGGTCAAACCATGTGTGTGTGAACCTAATGTATATGTAGTGTATATGTGTTTAATGTTATATCTACAAGCAACCTGATATAAATTATATATATTTTAAAAAAATATATATACTCACATATTTGAGGGAAGTAACATGCTAAAATTACTTTTGTTTTTCAAGTTACCAACCAACACATACACATTTACCATTTACCTTTAACTTGAGGTAAAAAAAAATATGCATGTGCTATAGAAAAGGCTGGCTCAATGCATTGTGGTGCAAAAGTCCAATAGAAAATTGATGTCTTTCAAATCTCTGTCCACTGCAATTTATACCCAACCATACTCAGCAGACTCAAAGATTAAGGATGAGGAGATTTAAATTGTACTTTTGAGCCTCGTGGTACCCATCTAATGAAACCCATAAGAGAGACATTAGTCTGAAAAAAGGCTGTACACTATAAGCTGAAAAATACTCTTCCTATGTTCCACCCCTGCCACAATCTTCCTGGGCCACATAGTCACTCTTGGTCCCATTATGGAGCAGATCCTTGTTATGGATAACACAAGAGCAAGAGAAATATGTGTACCCCATAATGCTTGTATTTTTTATCTTAACTTGGCCCGCCCTATTCAAATTCATTTAAAATGCCAAATGAAAATGTTTTATGGAAACTTGGATGGTTTTGTCTTTAATCCTCTTAGACATTCTAATGCATTTGTATTACTGATCAATGAACTTGAAAACCTCCCACATCATGTAAATAGTTTCAGATTAAAAAAAAAGAAGATTACAGTAGTGGAAAAATGAATGCATCAAATAAAATTCATTTACACCCTAGGGGCTGATTCTCTAATAAACTTTGGCCCAATTCCATAAAGCTCGCTGGGCTGGTGTGATTTTTTAAGAATGTTCACCAGTACTTCTATTTCCCTGGTGGAATTCTATAAAGCTACTTTTTACCCTGAAAACAGGGGTGAGATTACATATATGGCGCAGGCTTCGGCGCAAGTGCTGAAACGCACGCTGCCCATAATTTCACCATGCACATCGGGGTTTCCAATAAACCTCGCCGTCAGTACATAAAGTGCTGTAAGTCGGATAAACTAGCAATGTCTAGAAATGAGTGTAAATACAAATTTTTGGAGTCGCCAGTGACTTATGGCACTTTAGAAACTGCCGGAGGCTAAGAAAATAAAAAAACATATCAAATCTCCAGTAAAAGTCTAAGCCGCTCCCAAAAATAAACCCGACAGGTAAAAACCCCTATATCCACCATCAAACCCACATCGCAACTAATAATAAATGTATAAACCACTAAACCGACAGCCTCCCACAACGCAATTAGCCTAATTAAACTATTAACCCCTAATCCGCCATTCACATACATTGCAATCTACCTTATAAAAGTATTAACCCCTAAATCCGCCAACCCCAACAACGCAAACTACCTAATAAAACTATTAACTCCTAATCCGCCAAACCCACACAATGCAATACTGCTAATAAATCTATTAACCCCTAAACCGCCAAACCCCACAACACAAATAACTAATCTCTAAGCCCCCTAACCTAACACCCCCTAAATTAACCCCATTACATAAATTAAAATAACAATAAATTACAATTAAAATAAAAAAACTAACATTACTTTAAACATAAAAAACTAAGTTTACATTAAGCTAAAATTACAGAAAATAAAAAAGTCTATAATTACAGAAAATAATAAACAAAATTATCAAAAATAAAAAAATTATACCTAATCCCTATGAAAATAAAAAGCTCCCCCAAAATAAAAACACCTCCTAATCTAATACTAAACTACCAATAGCCCTTAAAAGGGCCTTTTGTAGGGTATTGCCCTAAATTAAACAGCTCTTTTCCTTAAAAAAATACTAAGTCCACCTCTAACAGTAAAACCCCCCACCCACCAAACCCCCAAAATAAAAAACCTAACACTAAAAAATCCTAAACTCAATAAAAGGGGGCGGAGTCTGGCCAAGCAGGGAAATGGCTGCACATTGAGAGGGCTCCAATACCCCATGTAGGCAATATTATCTAAAACCCAGCATTATCCCTTCCATCCCTTACCCAAACCAGGGGACATAACAAGGAGAGCTCCAGACACAACATCCTATAACTACTTTGACCCGGCAAGATCACAGAGACACTGCCACGCCTAACTCAGGAGAGACGCTCACTTCAAGGAGGCTGCTGAAAACCATCGCCGACACATCTCAGTGCCCCCCCCCCCCCCCGGACCTCTGACCGGTAAGATCAGTGAGGTTGTTTGGAGCAGACAGGGGCTGACAGCGGAGGAGGCTTAGCTAGGAGATTGTGCATAGCGTGAAAATCACGCTATTACCCTGCGACAGTATACCCTCACACCCGGTCTCCAGAAAGGGGGAAACAAGCGTTATACCTTACCCAATTACCGGTGGCACTCTCCTTGATTTGCGGTCAGCTGGGAAAACATAATTTAACACCTGAGGGAGAAGCTGAGACAAGACAGACCCTAGAGGCCTTAGAAAGTCTGAGCCATATGCAAATCAGGCACAGTGTACACGTGGGTCTAATACCACGCTACATGGCATAAATAAAAAGTTTCTAACACACTTGTGCTAAAGCCACTTTCCAGTAACTGTGACACTTTTGGGACTATTATAAAGGACAGTCGTAGAGGGGTCACTGAGCTATTCTCCTATTTGTGTTGAAAGGATCCTATGAAGAAAACTGACAACAGAACTAAGCAGATACATATTTTTATTTCTCCACGGTGCCTATACTTTAGGTAATGCCTTGCAAGAGGCAAAATAAATCAGGGAAGTCTGATTCCTCCAATCCACTCAGCCATTTCTTAAAACCAATTGAACCTAAGACAACAATTCCTGGTGACATTATGGCTAATAATCAAACTGCCACAACAGCTAAGGGGGCACAAGCTGAAGCATTACAATCATCTTACATCACCAAAAATGATCTGCAACACCTTTCTTCTAAAGAAGATATACAGGGGGTATTACAAGAGATGAGAGAATTGTTTGGAGATCTTAGAAAAGACCTGAGTGCTCTGGACCATAGAGTCAAGAAGATAGAAGAACAACAAGGGTCCATCAATGAAAATTTAAAGCTCAATACAGAAGATATACGGAGTCAATCAGAACAAGTCTTTTATTTAACAGATAAAGTGGAAGACTTGGACAATCGTTGCAGATGCACAACCTCAGATTTAGGGGTATATCTGAAACAGTGCATCCCCCAGCGATAGAGGGATTTCTACAGGCCCTTTTTAGGGTAATCAAGGAGGCCCCCACAGCGAAAGAAATTCCCATTGAAAGAGACCATAGGGCACTCAGGCCCAAACCACCCCCGAAGGCTCCTCCCAGAGACATAATAGTTAAATTCCTATGTTTTAAGGATAAGGAGGAAATCCTTAAAGGCGCTAGAGCCAAATACCCTATCACACACGCAGGGGAAGAAATTCAAATTTTCACAGACCTGTCGCCGGTCACACTGCAAAAGAGGCGAGATCTCTCTCATATAACATCTCATCTCCGAAAGAACAAAGTTCAATACCGTTGGAGATTCCATTGTTAACCACAATAATAAAGCGGTCATATACAGGCCAGGAACGGACCCTCACTCTTTCTTCAGGGACATAGCTTTGCCGGAGAATGCTGACCAAGCCCTACATCAACCGTCAAGAGTGGAGACAGCTAGGTCTGCTGTATCCATGGACAATTCCACCTGAGATGTTTAGATAAGTATTCCCTTTGTTAAATTGGCTGGGGGAAGGTTTTGTTAGATAATACCAAAATGTTTGTTATAGGAGAATTGGTCTGGACTGGTCCTATTCCCCCATCCACACTTCTCTTCTATGGGGGCATGAGCAAAAGGTTTCCCTCACAGCTGGTTGCTAGGTTATTACAGGTGAACTAAATCACAGGACATTTTTATATAACCCCATCACTGGAGAGTAACACAGACTTAAAGTAATAACAAAAACTCCAAATGGTTAAATATTTTGCTCTGATACTTTAGCATACACTGTGTATATAAACCTATCAGTAGATATAAGCACTATTGTCATGTTCGACTAAATTATATACATTTGTCCCCCCCCCTTCCTTTTCCCCCTCATGCCACCTACCAATTGCCCACCCCTCCTACCTCTCCTATTTATCCCTCCCTTCCCTCCCATCCTCCCAAAATGTTTAGCTAAGCATTACCATTGATAAAACGAGTTGGGATCAGTTTTGTTAGATACTGATAAAATGTTTGTTACAGGAAAACCAATCTTTATTGGATTTCTTCCCCCAGTTATACTTTTCTACCATAAGGGTATAAATAAAGAGTTTACCTCACAGAACATTACTATGTTATCACAGGCGAACTGAACCATGGGACAGTTTTGTATAACTCCATCATTGGAGAGTAACAATGATTCACTGTACCAGCAAAAACTCCAAATGGTTAAACATATTGTTCCGATGCTACTTCCTACACCTTGTATATAAAATTGCTAGTAAATATAAGCTCTATTGTCATGTTCGACTACATTTTACATAATTGTCCCCCCCCCTTTGTTTTCCCTTCCTGTGTTCCCTACTGATAGTCCGCCCCTCCTACCTCTCTTATTTTTCCCTCCCCTCCCTCCTACCCCTCCATCCACATCCCTCCCACTATTACCTTGGTTAATATAATATGCATAACAGGCTTACATAGGTACGAAGGGAGCATATTGTTCAGTTGAAGTCTATAATTTGTAATTCATGTTGTATTTCAAACGAGATTCCTCAACCCACTTGGCTGTTAACATACTTTAGAGGGTATATCTTTCAGCGCCTAACTTACCTCCTATTATCTCCACCTTTTTCATCTATAGCTCATTTAGCTGTACCCTCTTTTACCCCTCAAATTTGTCTTCATTTACTTCTCCCTCTTCCTCTCCTACTCCTCTCTTCTTTCTCCCTCCTCTTCGGCCTCCTCTTACCTCCCCCTCATCCTCCCTACCATGGTTCCCTTTTTCATCCCTCTCCCCTCCCTCTGACCTTGTAGGTTTTTCCCCTAACTTCCCATCCCTCTCCTCACCTCTCCCATCTTCTACCTACCCTCCCCCCCTATCATGCTGGGTTCATAAATTTTATCTCATCAAGTTATTTTCTTTTGTTTGTCTAACATGGGTGTACTCACCCCAATTGTTGCATTTGTTGTGTTTGTTGTTCTGGCCACAGAAGCTTAATATAAAGTTTTTTTCTTTTCTCAAACTCACTGCGGCCCAAAAGATTGTTATACTGTATCTATAACTACTGTACAATATATATCCATCACAGTCCACTTCTGAGATCCCATCTGGGTTCTTTTGAACCTTTACCACTACCTTTATTCTTCTATTTCGGTGCACTACTTCTCTACTCTTTTTCCACCTTTATCTCTACCCCTCCTTCTTCTTCCTTTTTTTTTTTCTCTCCTCTCTCCAAAATGCAAACTAAGACCAGTAAATTCCAAGATCACACAATACGAATGACCACAATTAATGCTAAAGGGTTAAATAACCCTGGCAAATGCTCTATAGCTTTCCGAGATTTGAATAAACTTAATAGTCATATTCTTATGTTTCAAGAAACTCATTTTCAGAGAGGAAGGGAACCCAAGTGGTACAATACACAATACCCCTCTGCCTTTTTCGCCTCCGGGCCTAATAAAAAGGCGGGAGTCGGCATTGTATTTCACAGATCTTTACCCATAAAAATACTTCAAACTGAAAGGGACCCAGAAGGCAGATATATCTTATTGAAGGGTCTAATATATGGACACCAAATTACACTTATCAACATATACGCTCCAAACCAGACACATATTGTTTTTTTCAAAAAGATAGCTAATTTGATTCTTGATCACTCTCAGGGCGTGGTATTTCTAGCGGGAGACTTTAATCTATCCTTAGAACCCCATCTGGACTCCTCAAAGGGTACTTCATGCATAACAAACAGGAAACTAAGAGTAATCAAAAACATACTTCAAACCCTCATATTACATGATACGTGGAGGACACTACACCCGCTAGATAGGGACTACACCTTTTACTCCAACCCTCATAACTGCTACACTAGGATGAACCATATATATACTGATTCGCAAGGCCTATCCATAACAGGCGATTGTAACATCGGTTCCATTACTTGGTCTGATCATACCCCTGTAACATGTAGCATACTTTGGCCTGACGTTCCGATAGCACACAGAGTATGGAGACTAGAAGATACACTACTCAATGACCCAATGTTTCTGGATTTAGTTCAAAAAAGTATAGCCGAGTACTTCTTACTAAATTCACAAACATCCTCCTCCAGGCAACTGGAATGGGAAGCCCACAAAACTGTAGTTAGAGGCATATTTATAAAACATAAATCCCAACTAAATAGAATTTCCAGGGAAAAACACACCAATCTTTTACAAACAATTAGATCACTAGAAACAGCCCACAAACAAAATCCATCTAACAAACAAATACTGTCTGATCTCACAGACAACAGATTTTTGCTTAGGCAACATTTGATTAAAATCCATCAACGTAAGGCACTGTTTCTTAAGCAATATTACTTTGAAGGGGGAAACAAACCAGGAAAAATTCTAGCCAGAAGCTTAAAACGGAAACAATTAAGTACCTATGTACATTCTCTAGTCACATCAGATGGTCATATAGCGAAAGATAGCCCCATGATTGCTGACACTTTCCGTAAATATTACAACAGACTTTACAATTTAAGGGAAAAGACTCCACAGGATAACCCCACAATAGAGGATGACTTAAATCAATATTTCAGAGACCTTCAACTCTCAACTATAGATACACAAACAGCTGATTCCCTATCTACCCCTATAACCATAGAAGAACTCCAACAAGCGATCAAGGACATCCCTTCTGGCAAAAGCCCAGGCCCAGATGGACTTTCATCCATCTACTTTAAAAAATGCGAAGGAGTTTTATCTCCGCACATGTTTCAATTATTTAATAACCTTAGAGAGGACCCTATTATAACCAGAACCCTATTGGAAGCCCATATTACCGTTCTACCCAAACCCGGTAGACCAGCCACTAGCCCGAGAAATTTCAGACCTATTTCCTTAATTAATACTGATATGAAAATCCTGGCCAAAATCCTAGAAAATAGATTAAATAAATTTCTTCCAGACCTAATAGACAAGGATCAGGTGGGGTTCATTCTGGGGAGGGAAGCGAGAGATAATATCACAAAAGTTATACAATTGATAAACCACGCGAAAGTTACTGGAACTCCTATGGTCTTACTTGCAACAGATGCGGATAAGGCCTTTGATAGGGTAGGCTGGCCCTTCCTACAGAGAGCCATGAGAGAGATGGGAATCCCCAAAGCCTTCTTAAATATGTCAATGGCACTTTACTCTGCCCCAAACGCGAGGGTCCGCGTAAATGGAACTCTCTCCGATACATTCTATATTAGTAACAGGACGAGACAGGGTTGCCCACTTTCACTCCTTTTATTTGCTATTTCTTGCACATAAAATTAGGTTAAATGATAAAATTACAGGAATTAGGGTTGGGGACCTGGAATGCAAGCAAGCTTTGTACGCGGATGATATCCTCTTCACCTTATCCAAAGCCGAAACTTCAATCCCAGAACTACTGAAAGAATTGGACTCATACAGTATGGTATCTAATTTCCTCCTCAACATAAACAAATCAGAACTCATGAATATTAATACTGACCCACAGCACATACACCATTTGAATATAAATCATCATATACCAATAGCACACCACAAAATTAAATACTTAGGGATACAACTAACACCAAATGTACAGGACTTATTCAAACACAACTATATCCCTTTAAAAAATGATATCACCAGAGACCTGTCTAGCTGGAAGAACAAACCCATTTCATGGCTGGGGAGGATAGGAGTATTTAAGATGAATATCCTACCTAGGATTCTTTATATACTTCAGGCGCTGCCAATTCCTTTACAGGATAGGTATCTCAAACAAATACAATCCACAATAGAAAGCTACATATGGGCTAACACCAGACCCAGGGTTCCTAAGAAAACAATGTATATGCCTAGGGATAAAGGGGGTCTGGGTTTACCAAATCTATCTGTCTATAGGAGAGCAATTTTCTTGCAGAGAGTTGTAGAGTGGTCCCACAATGATACAAGCAAGGCTTGGCTGCACTTAGATAGACAAATATTTTCTCTAAATAACGTGGGTACACTGGTGTGGACCCCCACAGCACACAGGCCAAAAAATTTACACAAATATTTAATAACAGCAGAAACACTATCAGAATGGGACAAATTCTGGCGACAAGCACCCACATTTCGTCAAGATATTCACCTCTCACTCCGATAATTGAGAATATGGATCTCCCATATTGCAGACTAGGCAGTAGAATTAAACAACCTTATAACTTGAGAGTGGGCTCTATGCAGTTCCTTAGGGAAAACAATATTATTAAAACACAGACCCAACTAGCCGAGACACACAGAGAAATATTCTCCTCGTGGCTCAATTTTAATCAACTGCTCCACTTTATCTCTCATCACAAATACAGGAATGAGATGGGCCGCGGACTTAATCCCTTTGAAGGACTTTGTGTCCTTCCAAACACACCAAGACACCTTATCTCCCTTTTATAAAGCATAACCTCCTCTGACAACCAAAAGACGCTACCGTCCTACACTTTTGCATGGAATAGAGAGTTATCTCAGGGCATTGAGCAAGACTCATGGATAAGGGCCTTTGAACTTACAAAACGCTCTTCGGTGTCCGCCAACATACAGGAAATACACTTCAAGCTTATGAGTCGATGGTACCTCACCCCTACCAGGCTCCATAAAATGTTTCCTTCCCTTAGCAGCACTTGCTGGAGGGGATGTGGTGGAGAGGGCTCTTTATCACACATCTGGTGGTCATGCCCTAAACTGGATGGATTTTGGGCTGCCATATTTTCTGTAATCTCAAACCTACTGAATACTCATATACCAAATAGCATAGAGAGCATTCTATTTTGCTCATTACCTAAAATTAAAGACCCAGCTAGACAGGCTCTCTTATTGATTATGATCACTGGGGCAAAAAAACTTATCCCTAAAAGATGGAAAACCCAGGAAGTTCCATCTGTGGAGGAGTGGAGGAGTCAGGTCACAGAACTTATTGTACTAGAGAGATACCACTATCTTAAAATAGACAAATTAGATACGCACAAATTGTTCTTGGCAACCTGGAAAGGCACTATATAAATGGAGGAGGGGGGGGGAATGAGAATGAAATTTTTATTTTCTTTCTTTCCCTCTTTTCCCTCTCTCTTTCCCTCTCTACCCCTTTCCCTCTGACTTTCTTTTCTTTAGACTTTATCATACTTGGCCATCATGACTGCATTGTTGGATACTTAAACCATAAAGACCATGGATTCTGATGATAAGAGTCTATGTGTAAAGTATAAAAATTGATTAAAAAGCAAAAGAAAAGGAAAAATGAAGAAAAAAAGAGAGCTTTTTAAAGGTCCAATCACAAGTTTACATTACCATGTTCCATTTGTTTTTCTTTGTATGTATATACTTCTATGTGAATATTGTGAACCTAAATTTTTACCAATAAAGCTCTTTTGAAACAAAAAAAAAAAAATCCTAAACTACTCATTGTCCCTAAATGGGCATTTTTTATGGTCATTGTCCTTAAAAGGTCAGTCAGCTCTTTTACTGCCCTTAAAAGGGCATTCAATTATTTTAAGATTGCCCAAAATCCCTAATCTAAAAAATAATTTTTTTTTTTTTTAAAAAAAGGTCTAACTCTAACCCCCAGATAGGTACTCACGGTTCCTGAAGTCCGGCGGAGAAGTCTTCTTCCAAGCGGTGGACGGTTTCTGAAGTAATGTTTTAATTTGTTTAATATTGTTGTTTAATTGCAATGTAGTATTATTTTAATTTATGTAATGGAGTTAATTTAGGGGGTGTTAGGTAAGGGGGCTTAGTGATTATTTGCATTGTGAGGTTTGGCGGTTTAGGGGTTAATATATTTATTAGCATTTTTGCGTTGTGTGGGTTTGGCGGATTAGGGCTTAATAGTTTTATTAGGTTTATTGCGTTGTGGGTGAATGGCAGATTAGGGGTTAATAGTTTTATAAGACTTATTGCGTTGTGGGGGGTTGTCAGTTTAGAGGTTAATACTTTTATTATTAGTTCCGATGTGGGTTAATGGCAGATTAGGGGTTAATATACTTTCTTAGTTATTGCTGTGGGGCATTGCTGCTGACAGGTAGATAGATATTGCGCATGTGTTAGGTGTTAGTTAATATTTTTAGGCAGTTACAGGAGTTACGATGCTCACATACTCAGTGCAAGGCTTGCTGCGCCTGCCTATGTGTGGCAAGGTGAAAATGGAGTCAAATATCTCAATTTTTGCTGCGTAAGTCCTTGCGCTAAATATGTGATAACGATTTGCGACACAGTTCTATGTTAGCTTATGGGAGTAAAAATTGCGGCCGACGGGTAAAATATACATGCCGCATTTATATGCGGCGCTGTATATGTGATACCAAAATTGCGTAAAAACCGTTGGCGCCGGCTTTTGCGGGCGACACTGCATATGTAATCTTGCCCAGGGTGTTTTTCTAAGGGGCGTGTGCTGAATTTTCGTAAGGGAAGGAGATGCATACATTACAAAGGTGCTCAATGAAAATTGTAATTTAAAATCATACAAAACGAATAATTGAACTATCATACAAATATACTCAGGAAAAAATTGTTAACCAAAAATTGTATCTTATCCAAAAATGTAAAATGTGTATTGAAATGTGAAAAGAATAATTTGTATTAAATGTGTACAGTATAAAAAATAAATAGAAATTCGTACTTATAATTACAAAATACAACGCATAATTGTTGTTTTTTGAGTAAAATATGGTCTTATATATCCATGGTCTTATATGAAATTATCTCTTTAATCCCAGCATTATTCTGTAAACATTTTCTCACAACAGATCTCACTGTTTTTTCTTTCAAATTAACAGTTGGCGAGCTTTAATCAAAATACTCAAAACACTAATTACTCTGAAAGGAAAACCTATGTCTATGAAAATAATAACAATTTTAAGTTATAGTGCACTGAAAACAGCATGATTTAATTTGTATTAGGCATAATATTCAAGCTTAAATATGCCATGCTCTCCCTGTGTACTTCTGTCTCCCCTTAATGAGATCGTCAGGGTAAAAGATCATTCCCTGAGGGGCCTAGTAGTACTGATGAGGTTTCTTATAGACTCTCATCAGACCAAAGAGCTTACAAGAATTGGGCCCTAGATAAGAGCATGTTAAATAAATGTTATTAAAGTAGTTTATTTGCAAGAAAAAGGGACTGGCAGTTTAAATATGATTTAAAAATAGTTTTTGTTTATCTGGCATCATTTTATTTAAATTAGACATATAGTACCTGCACAAACACACATACATAAAACTTACAAACACAACATTATACAAATCACGTTTTTGTTTCTTCATACATAAAAATAATTTGTTTTGTTTAAAACAGAAGTTGTGATGGGTCAAAGGGAGGGGAGTGAGAGGGTGAGTGAAGAAAATAATAAATCAGGGAGTAAACAGTTAGTAAAATGAGTAATAAAAGGAGTGAGTTTGGGAAAGTCACTGAGGGACAAAAAGTGAGAAGTTACATTGGAGAGAGAGGATGATTTATAGGAGGAGTGATGCATGGCTAGTGAAAGAATTAGTGGGAGGGAAAGTGAAACAGGCTGTAAAGGTGAAATAAGAGTGGAGAAACTGGGAGGTTATAGAGGGAGGGATAGGGAGAGAAAGGTAGTTTGAAACAGAAAATGAGAGGCAAGTGATGGGGGAGTGAGAGCTAGTGAAAAAGACAAACTCGTTTAGATGAGGATTTAGAAATATGGGAAAACACAGAAGAAAAAAGCAGGTTATTATGAATATCAAAACACATGCAGAATAGGACGGTCATTGGAAATGGCTGCAAAACTCTCTTAAGATATATAAGTGAAAGGAAAAGCTGTGAGGATATTAAGACACTTGATGGTAGAGTGGTACAAGGAAATAAGGGAATAGCAGGTTGTCTAAATGACTACTGTTATTTTCTCCAGAAGAGATTGTAAATATAAAATAGCTCCATTAAGTTATACACTTCTCTTTTTGCAGTGGATAAATATATGAAATAGGTCTGTGGGTCCATTCAGACTGATATACTGACGTCTTTTCTGTTTTTAGTCATACTGAGGTACCAATCAGGATCTATCTGAGATACTTCAGGAAAGGTATCCTCTGTGAAAAGCACAATTTGACCAAATGAGGTTGCACAAAGGTGGTGACTTGACAAAGAATAAGCTATTGTGTATTTCTTTATCACACTCCAATATTCACTGTAATCTTACCACCAAGGAAAAAGGTGGAATGTACTTCCCAGTCAATCTACTGTATGTGTCATATGGTGTTTGTGGCTGTTGTTTCTCCCTCTCAGCATCTTCTGTAGACCTCAATGATCTAATCTGGCTCACATGATGTAGTCTGCTAGTCCATGTGTTTATTACAGATAATCCGTGGCCTTTTCAAGACAATCTTGGGAGGACCACTGCTACTTGGACTAGTGCTCATAATTTAATGTTCAATATTTAAAACAATAGCAGTTAAAAAGCAGAGGTTATCAATAATTTAATAACAGTGATTTTCCTAACTACAGCTCTAAACTATTTTGCTATACTCAAAAAAAGATTTAAAAAACAAAAAAGTTAAGAAGCGAGATGTGTATTAAAAAAAAAAGACAAACGTTCCTGGTTCATCTTATACATTATTTACTAATGAATAATACATGTTCATTTTTTATTATACACCAAACTTCTCAACTTAAGTATCTAAACCTTTTTTGACTATAGCAGTATATGCAGCTTATATAGATTTCACAAAGTTCGCAGCATTGTAATATATTGGGCAGCTAGGTCTTAAAAATATTATAAAGTGTAAGTTTTGGTACAGTAAATTAAATGCCATTCCAGCCATACAATTGATACTAAGTAGACCATGCTTCCATCCTCTTCTTTAGGTTGCCTGACAGCACTATATTGGTGTTCGTAGACACAAGTAAAAAGTGCATGATTGGAGAAATGATTGGCATAAAAAATGTAAAATCATAAAGTACATTATGCATTTAGGATGCAAAATTTCAAAGAATAATCATAGAATCAATACTACGTTTTTCAAATTAATAAGGGATTGCACAGGAAATTGGCAATATTATTCCAGATGGTTAGAAATTTGGTAAACAATGCAGTAGTTGAGAAGAAGAGTATGGTTCTTATAGATGTGGCCACATTTATCAAAGCTACAACTATTAATTTGGGTCTGTTTGCACATCAAAATATGTTCAAATTTGCCACTTCAAATTTATAAAACATCCATGTATGCATGTCAACTGTTGCTTTAGCACTTCTGCCTTCACGAACACCATAGGAAACAGTAGAAGATTACTGAACACAACCATAAAGGTACCCAGACATAATATTTCCCTTGCATATTTGTTATTCTGCTTGGAGAATAATCATTTAAGTTTTGAATTACTGTGGCAGCTGCTTTTCTACTTAGGGAACACAGGAGGCACCACTCTGTCCTACACCAAAGGTAAGAACTTGATCAGCAGAGAAGAAGCAGAAGGGTCCCAAGGGTCTTCTTGTCTAGATGTTGCCTGGAAGCTCTTTGGTTTACGTATTGGCCCCATGACAATATGCAATAGGCTTAAAAAATAATAAAAAGAATAGTATACCTGGGAAATTAGTTGCCAGGTACATCCACTCTTGTACTACATTGGGATCCAACAGCTCCAAAATGTGGCATGCATACTCGCTGAGCTCCAAGGCCATCTGCTTTTCCCTTGCCAGTTTGGCCTTTATGTAAAATAAACATTTTTTACATTACTCATAAATTTGGACATTAATAAATTTGGATATATTCCCTGGGAAGACATGTCTTTACTTATTTGGTCCCACACCACATTTTTCCATGCCCTTGAAGTCTGGCTAGCCCATTTTTCTATAATAATATTATGGTTCTGTAGCACATGGTGCACCAGAACCACATTTTGCTGAAATTAAAATTAGACTCTTCTTCCAATTTTGGTCCTGCCAAATCTCTCATTGGAAAAAGAGGCTATGATGCAATTTTCATTTTGAAGCCAAATCACACTTGTAATGTACAAAATGGAATGATTATAAAACCACAGACCTTTTCATTTTATATATATATAGCACTGCATGGATGCACTTTCTGTCAATAATCTTTACTTTTTTGTTCATGTGATTAAAATATCAGTTCTAGTAGGATGGGGGTTTGATAAATGATACCCACATCTGCCTTGTCATCACAAGTGTAACTAGATCACACTGGGCTCTAGGGCAAAATCTATAGTGGGACCATCCATTTCAACAGTGCCCTTTTTGGCTGTTTGCATACAGCAGAAGCTGAGCCAGCAGCCACATAGTAGAAAGAGAAGCTGCTTTTCTTTGAATATGATTTCCCCCTAATTAGCCTGTACAAGAGGATATTCACACTCTGTTTGTACATATATGGTGGTAGGTTGCTGGTGCAACGCCGCCCTATGCTGACTCGCGGCCAATGGGCCGCCAGCAGGGAGGTGTCAATCAACCCAATCGTACTCGATCAGGTTGATTTTCAGCGATTCCAGTCCGCCTATTCAGAGCAGGCGGACAGGGTTATGGAGCAGCGGTCTTTAGACCGCTGCTTCATAACTTGTGTTTCTAGCGAGTCTGAAGACTCGCCAGAAACACGGGCCCACAAGCTCCATGCGGAGCTTGATAAATATGGGCCATGGACTTAATATGTATAACATAAAAAGTAAATTGAAAAGTCTCTTAAAATTTCATGTTCTATCAGTCATGAAAGTTTAATTTTGAATTTCATATCCTTTTAATAAAACCAAGGCTCAAAACATTATTCACAAACAGTGCAACGGTTCTTGTGAAGAATTGTGAATTTCACCACAGTGAATGTGTGAGGCACTAGAAGGTTTAAATTTGTTTCTATGTAGTGGGGAAAAAAAAAGTTTACATTTTATGTATTCATTAATTAATCTTTGTAATTCATTATAAACTCATCACAAAAGGTAATCCCTTGCTAAAAATATAATAAATTAAATTTACCAGATTTTACAATAAAATCATTTGTGTTTTAAGTATTTTTTTAAACATATGAATAGCGTCACAGGAAAATATAGATATTAGTATTGTAAGTGGTATAATATTGATCAAATGGGGAAATGGCCACATAATTAGTGATGTCGCAAACTTAAAAATTTACCGCGCGAACCGCCATTGACTTCAATAGGCAGGCGAACTTTAAAACCTACAAGGACTTTTTCTGGTCACAATAGTCATGGAAAAGTTGTTTCAAGGGGACTGACACCGGGACTGTGGCATGCTGGAGGGGGATCCCTGGCAAAACTCCCATGGAAAATTACATAGTTGATGCAGAGTCTGCTTTTAACCCATAAAGGGCCTAAATCACCTAACATCCCCAAATTGTTTGCAATAACGTGCTTTAAAACATCAGTTATGATGTTGTATCTATCAGATAGTGTAAAGGTTACGGCCGCTTCATAGTGACAGAGCAAACTCCAAGTGTAACGCACCGCAAACAACCGCAAACAGTCCATTCGCACAACCACGAGATAGATTTGATAGATAGATAGATACATAGATTACATAGCTCGATCGATGCAATATACATATGATCGATACAAATTACATAGATCAGGGGGGCGGAGCTTGACTAAGATGGCGCTTGGTCGCAGTTAGGAGAAGCTCCGTGTGTAGAGAGGCTGATACACATCAATAAGCGTTAATGTGGAACAAGAACTAGCCGCTTATTAATGACAGGAACTCTGGAGCAGTACCCGCATTGAAGCACAGGGCGATAAGTCAGCCCGTTACCAGAGCCAGCGCGACTTTACAAGATCCCGGCATCGCAACTGCCCTAGCTTATGGCTTGACAGCGCACGCCGCTCGTGCGTACCTGAGAGCCCACGCTCCTGATCAGAACAGATAATCCTCCTCGGGCACATCGCATCTCACAACTACCTGGCAACTTCGCAGGTCAGTAAGGGCGCTCACTGATCCTTATCAGCTACATCTGCCTAACAAGTGCAATGCACATAAATGTTGGTCACACGCACACGCAATGTCTGGCAGCGTGTAATGGAGCACAACAATCTGCCTTAATACTCTCAATGCACGCTCCCCCTAACACAAGTGCCACTACTTCCTATGCACTGTCAAATTAGCAGGGTATAGCGATGTGAAACAGATTAGGCTTTACTCTGAGCGACACTTTAGACTGACTCCCTGGGTCGCCACACATACTCCACAGATAAGGCCCTTAGGCCTTTCAGAATTTTCCTAGGGCCTATGGGAAATTAGGCTCCTATTCACCTGAACTTTCAAATGCTTGCACTTGGGACATATAACTAAGCTACGCCAAATGATAAAAAAGAGAGATTAAAATTGAATTAAAACAACCCAGAAACAACTAAAGGCCCAAATTTCAGCAGACCCAGGTTTAAGCTTGGGAACCCAGCACTTTATCAGCAAGGAGGTGCACTGGACAGCAGGGCGTCTAAAAGAAATCAGAAGCCAGACAAACCAACTAAAGCACACAGCACTCAACAGGCCTCTATCAGCAGTTTTTTTCTCGCTGCAAGCACTGATTCTCAAGATACAGATGAAATCAGCTCCTTAGACCATAACTCACAAACTTCCATGGCTGCTCCCCTGACTATTACTTCAGACTATGCCTATCAACTAAAGTCAGATATTGCTAACCTGCCCACCAAGGCGGATTTTGAAGCCTTGAAATCCATAAACACGACAGAAATTGCCAGCATGAAAAAAGATATCAACAAAATAGGGAGCAGGCTGGAATATGTAGAGGAGGAACAGGAGTCCCTGAATACTTTATTTGATGGCGTTACCACACAAACCAATATCCACGATTCTCAAATAGTCAGTCTCCAAGATAAAATTGAAGACCTCGACAACAGAGGTCGTCGAAATAATTTACGGATCAGGGGCGTCCCAGAGACAGTTTTGGTGGCAAATCTACACAGCTACATACAAGATCTATTTAGATTTCTATTAAAAGATCCACAAGCGGAGGCTATGGAGCTTGACAGAGCCCACAGGGCATTGCGCCCTCCACCAGCACAAAATGCTCCACCCAGAGATGTAATTTTAAGATTTCTCAGATATATGGATAAAGAAAAAATCTGGACAGCTGCAAGATCTTCCCATACCATCCGCTTCATGGACTCTGACATTCAAATCTATCTTGACCTGAGCCCGACAACAATTCAAAAAAGAAAAGACATCCAATTTATCACAAAAACCCTACAAGAAAAGAATATAAGATATAGATGGGGATTCCCTTTCTGTTTACAAGTTGTACATGAAGGCAGCACCTTTACTTACAGGTCTAAACAGGACCTCAAACCACTATCAGAAGCATTGCAAGTGTCCTTTCAACATCCGCACCCCTCAGATGTTCCACTCAGCGATGATCTTCCTCTATCACAAGGCCTCCCTCAGAGAGACTCTCGTTCTAAATGGATGAGGGTTGCCTCCAAAAAGAAAAGAAACAAGTCATCCGCCTTAGATGCAGGAGGACGTACAATAAGCGATACATGATCCGCTCTTTCTGAATTTCATCTTGGACTTTCTCAATGCTCTGGGACTCTCACAGGTTCTATAATTGGACACTGTGCTCAAAAGTTGTTGTTTTTTCTTCTTTGATGTAAGGATGCCTTTTTGCATTCTGGAGAGTGGACATTCCGAGACCAGATGAATCCAGGTTCAGTATGTTTTGAAATGTAATCTGTTAACATTTTCTTTTTTCCTTTTAGTTCCTAAGAATTCTAAAGTTGGTGTCAGCGCTCTCTGCGCAATCTCCTTCGTGTTAGTGTCTCAAAACTTTTGTTATGTATTTATGGCAATTCTTAATGGTTTTATTGACAAATTGTGCATACTCTCTTAAAGCTTATACAAATGTTTATGATTCTTCTTCATACCGCTCAACAGGTAGATGTATTCCTATTATATTCCCTACTTATCTCAGACTGGTCCCTAAATGTAATCCCAGACGCTCGATCGCTCTTAGGAGCGCACTCCATATCTGATGGCCCCAAATACTAACCACTTGACCTTCCTATCAGTTAACTCTCAGGGCCTTAATAACCCTCATAAGAGATCTGTAGCCCTACGAGATTTTAGAAGAAAAGGAGCTGACATAGTATTCACCCAGGAGACCCACTTCTTAAAAGGGCGAGAACCCAAGACTTTTGAATATAAATTTGGCCACTCCTTTTACGCTTCTAACACTCAAAAAAACTAATGGGGTGGGAATACTTTTTAAAAACAATATTCCATTCCAATTAATCACAAAGGTAACAGACAGAGGGGGGAGGTATATCATTCTAGTCGGGAAACTATATAACTCAATGGTAAGACTAGTGAATGTGTACGCCCCTAATTCAAAACAAGACTCCTTTTTCAAATCTCTAACCAATACGTTGTTGGTTAACACTAAGGGATCTTTAATAATGGGTGGAGATTTTAACCTTACCCTCAACCCTACCCTAGACAATTCAAACAAGTTATCATCCATCCCCCACAGAATAATCTCCACTGTTAAGAACTGCTTCAGGGAATTAACTGTACATGATGTATGGAGAGTACACAACCCAGAGAGCCTAGAGTATACATTTTATTCTAACCATCACCATAAATTCTCCCGATTAGACTATTTTATGACGGACGTTAATAGCCTGGCCAGGGTTGACAGCATAGCTATTGTCCCTAATTCTTGGTCAGACCACTCCATGTTGTGCTGTTTCTTTAAGTGGCCAGATAGACCCTCCTCATGCTATGTGTGGAGACTGGATGACTCTTTACTCACAGACCCCCTGATTTGCCAACGGTTAGAGAAGACTTTGAATGAATACTTTTCTATCAACGAAACCTCAGTGAGCGATCCCAAAATTCTATGGGAAGCCCACAAATCAATTATTAGAGGGGCCTTAATTAGCATTAAAGCTCACCAGACTAAACAGACTAATAGTTTCCTCAATGACCTTCTCAGTAATCTACCTAAACTAGAAGACCTACTTAAGAAGCAACCAGACAGTGTTCCTATAGCACAACAACTTTCGGAATGTAAGGCGCAAATCAATCACTTATTAGGAAAGGAATGTAAAAAGAATGAAGAAAATTGAGACAAAGGCACTATGAAGGTTGCAACAAAAGTGGCCCCCTCTTAGCTAGAAAATTAAAGAGAAGGTTACATAAGGGATACATACTAACTTTGAAAAACAACCATGGCAGGGAACTTTTTACCTCAGAACAAATAGCTGAAGAGTTTAGGACCTACTATTCTCAGTTATACAACCTTCCAGACGCACAACATGATAGCACAACCCAGCCATCAGACCCCAAACCTTCACAAATTAAAAAATACCTGTCCAACTTAACCCTCCCATCTATCTCCTCAGACCAACAAAAGACCCTAAACTGCCCGATATCTCAAGAGGAGCTCCTGGATGTCATAAAAAATCTCCCTAGTAACAAGGCCCCAGGCCCAGATGGCTTTCGGACCAATACTAAAAAATATTCAGGAGCAAACTCTCCTCATACATGCTCACCATGTTTAACTCGGTAGATGAAAATAACCCATTTACAAGGTCCTCCCTAGAGGCCCATATAGTTGTTCTTCCGAAACCAGGTAAACCCCCAGACATAGCTTCGAATTTCAGACCTATCTCTCTACTTAACGTAGACCTAAAAATTTATGCCAAGATATTGGCTAACAGACTCAATAAGCTTCTCCCATATAACATAGACAGCGATCAAGTGGGGTTTGTCCCGTCTAGAGAATCCAAAGACAATACCGTTAGGACAATTCAACTAATCCACTACGCCCATTCCACACATACCCCCCGGTGGTGTCGGCGGACGCAGAAAAAGCTTTCGACCGTGTCTGCTGGCACTTCCTTCGGGAGATTCTACATAAATATAACCTAGGGGATTCTTTCATCTCCAAAATAATGGCCCTTTACTCTTCCCCCTCCGCCTGAGTGAGAGTCAACGGATTAATTTCAAAACCTTTCCCAATAAAAAACGGCACCCGTCAGGGGTGCCCGCTGTCACCTCTCTGTTTGTATGTGTGGTTGAAGCATTTGCCTCTGCTGTGCGCGCTAACACTAACATACAAGGGCTAACAATACAAGAAACCAATCACAAAATTTTACTATACGCGGATGACATTCTTTTTACACTAACAGACCCAGTTAACTCTATTCCTTCCTTAATGGACGAACTAGATGCATTCCAAAAAGTCTCCAACTATTTGATAAATACGTCCAAATCGGAACTCATCCTAGTACATTGCACAGATCATGTCTCCTCTCAGATCACCGGAATTTGCACTTTGCGCATCCAACCAGTGTCCCTGAAATATCTGGGAATACATCTAACCCCAAACATTCTAAATTTGTTTCAGGCCAATAACTTACCCCTCCAAAACACGTTGGTAGCTGACATGCCATCGTGGAGATCCAAACATATATCTTGGCTTGGCAGAATTAACTCTGTTAAGATGAACGTCCTCCCTAGGATCCTGTATCTTCTACAAACGCTACCAATCCCCCTACCCCCTAGATTCCTACCA
The DNA here is from genome assembly GCF_027579735.1 of Bombina bombina. Lineage (NCBI taxonomy): Eukaryota > Metazoa > Chordata > Amphibia > Anura > Bombinatoridae > Bombina > Bombina bombina. The sequence goes on from NC_069503.1 coordinate 915,048,244, forward strand.
AGCTTACAGAATAAGATTTTGGACTTTATCTGGGACAAACGCAAAGCACGCATTAACAAACATCTTATGTACTTGTCTATAAAAAATGGGGGGTTGGGGGTTCCAAATTTACTAAACTACAGGAAGGCTGTCTTCCTCCAACGCATAATCGAATAGATTTTCCCCCGGGACAAAATTGGGGAGCAACGAAATTTAGCTCACATATCAGGGTGATCATGATGTATCAAATAAGCAATGAGCAAGCTTTTATACCTTCAGATAGTCTATTAGGACAGCGGCCTTCATATGTTCTCAAACTGGTTTTTCTTATATCAGTGTCGCTCTTTCATCCTCAACACCCAGACAGGAGAAATATCACCCGCACATTGACCCCATTCGAATCTTTATGTAAATCCCCAGACCCAATGAAACACACCCTCTCCTTAACTTACTCCTTGCTACAGGCCCCCGCACCGGGTTATGTTCCAGCTTACATTGATAGATGGGCAGCTGAGTTGAAAGCTGAAATCTCGCAGACTGACATGTCACACATGTTTAACAATATAACTAAAGTTTCTTCCTCCTGCTCCCTTATGGAGACTAATCTTAAAATCATCCAGCAATGGTATTTAACCCCTCACAGAATAAACAAACTTTTTGCATCAGCCAGCAGTCTCTGCTGGAGGTGCGAAAACTCCTTGGGTACAATGGGACACATATGGTGGACATGCCCCCTTATTCAACCGAGTTGGATAATATTATAAAAGTCACCTCCAGGATGATAAAAATAGATATCCCACCAGATCCCATGGTATGGTTACTTAATAATATTCCACGAAAACTACCCACCCCCCAGAAAAAAATAGTATTTATAGCCAGCAACTGCATGAAGACCCTTATAGCCAGAAACTGGAAACGCACGGAGGTACCAAGCCTTCCCCAGTGGTATAATAGATTCCATGAGTTACTAGAGTTAGAGGAATATTCATATGTGTTACGTAAACAAGAGCCCCTTTACGCACAGCTAAAGATGATCTGGGAGTCATTTATTTATGAAGAGTTTCAAAATACATCTACCTGAACTCAGTATTTAATCTGATGTGTTATGGGAGATAGGTTACGTTTGTCAATTTTTTCTTAGAGAATTTAGTAACATGCCATTTTAGCATTATTGTGAAAAACCCATGCTTTTATCCCTTTGTATTATGTGAGTTAAACATATACTGTGTATTGGCTTTCTCTTTTGTTGTTTTTCTTTTTTGTTTTATCTTTCTTTCACTTTTATTTTTCTTCTTTTCTTTCTTTTCTGCTCTCGACTTTGTTTTTAAAATTGATTTTGATCGGCTTTACCCGATAAGTACAGATTATTCTTTGTTATGTATTCTTTAAATGTACCGGAAATATTCTGTATTGTACCTCTAGTTTTTTTTTTTTTTTTTTGTCTCAATAAAGCTGTTTAAAAAAAAATAAAAAAATTACATAGATCAATAAATGCAATATACATTTGATAGATACGAATTACATAGATCAATAGATGCAATATCCATTTGATAGATACGAATGTTATCGATCCAAAGATCTAATATACATTTGATAGATACGAATTACATCAACCAAAATATGTAATATACATTATATTGATCCGAATTACATTGATCAATAGTTGCAATCTACATTTGATAGACACAGGCTGGCAGGCAGGAGGAAAGTGCAATTCAATGGCACGAGCAAACTGATGATTCAGAATCACAATCTACATTTGATAGATACGTTTGATAGTTGGCAGGCAGGAGGAAAATGCAATTCAAGGGCACTAGTAGACTGCAGATTCACAGTCAAAAAAAGTGATGATTTACAATTTTTTCAATACTGTTACTAGAAATATGATTGGTGGCACTAATTGGCTAGTTGGGCCTGGCACACAAGCTGGCAGGCAGGCAGGAGGAAAGTGCAATTTAATGGCACAAGCAAAATGATGATTCAAAATCATAATCTAACATTTTTTAATTTTAAATATTAACAATACTGTGACAACAAATATGATTGGTGTAACTAGTTGGCAAGTCGGCCTGGCACACAGGCTGGCAGGCAGGAGGAAAATGCAATTCAAGGGCACTAGTAGACTACAGATTCACAGTCAAAAAAAGTGATGATTTACAATTTTTTCTATACTGTTACAAGAAATATGATTGGTGGCACTGATTGGCTAGTTGGGCCTGGCACACAGGCTGGCAGGCAGGAGGAAAGTGCAATTCAATGGCACGAGCAAACTGATGATTCAGAATCACAATCTAACAATTTTTTATTTTAAATATTAACAATACTGTTACAACAAATATGATTGGTGTAACTAGTTGGCAAGTCGGCCTGGCTCACAGGCTGGCAGGCAGGCAGGAGGGAACTGCAATTCAATGGCACTACTAGACTGCAGATTCACACTCAAAACAGTGATGATTTACAATTTTTTCAATACTGTTACTAGAAATATGATTGGTGGCACTAATTGGCCACAAGCTGGCAGGCAGGCAGGAGGAAAGTGCAATTCAATGGCACAAGCAAACTGATGATTCAAAATCACAATCTAACAATTTTTAATTTTAAATATTAACAATACTGTGACAACAAATATGATTGGTGTAACTAGTTGGCAAGTCGGCCTGGCACACAGGCTGGCAGGCAGGAGGAAAATGCAATTCAAGGGCACTAGTAGACTGCAGATTCACAGTCAAAAAAGTGATGATTTACAATTTTTTCTATACTGTTACAAGAAATATGATTGGTGGCACTAATTGGCTAGTTGGGCCTGGCACACAGGCTGGCAGGCAGGAGGAAAGTGCAATTCAATGGCACGAGCAAACCGATGATTTACAATCACAATCTAACAATTTTTTATTTTAAATATTAACAATACTGTTACAACAAATATGATTGGTGTAACTAGTTGGCATTGGCAAGTCGGCCTGGCACACAGGCTGGCAGGCAGGAGGAAAATGCAATTCAAGGGCACTAGTAGACTGCAGATTCACAGTCAAAAAAGTGATGATTTACAATTTTTTTTCAATACTGTTACAAGAAATATGATTGGTGGCACTAATTGGCTAGTTGGGCCGGGCACACAGGCTGGCAGGCAGGAGGAAAGTGCAATTCAATGGCACGAGCAAACTGATGATTCACAATCGAACAATGTTTAATTTTAAATATTAACAATACTGTTACAACAACTATGATTGGTGTAACTAGTTGGCAAGTGGGCCTGGCACACAGGCTGGCAGGCAGGAGGAAACTGCAATTCAATGGCACTAGGAGACTGAAGATTTGCAGTAAAAAAACTTATGATTTAAAATTATTTTGATACTGTTACAAGAAATATGATTGGTGGCACTAATTGGCTAGTTGGGCTTGGCACACAGGCTGGCAGGCAGGAGGAAGTGCAATTCAATGGCACGAGCAAACTGATAATTCACAATCAAACAATTTTTAATTTTAAAGATTAACAATACTGTTACAACAACTATGATTGGTGTAACTAGTTGGCAAGTGGGCCTGGCACACAGGCTGGCAGGCAGGAAAAAAGTGCAATTCAATGGCACGAGCAAACTGATGATTCACAATCGAACAATTTTTAATTTTAAATATTAACAATACTGTTACAACAACTGTGATTGGTGTAACTAGTTGGCAAGTGGGCCTGGCACACAGGCTGGCACTAGTGGTGGCAGGCTGGCCTGTGAACTAATATTAAATAACACTCGAAGAGTGATGTTAAACTTTTTTTTTAAAACATTTAATGTTATGTTACAACAGATAGGAGTGGTGGACTGGCACTGAGGATGGAAGTAGGCACAGTATATGCTGGCAGCCTGACAAACAGGCTGGCACTAATGGCAGCCTGGCTACTAAAATTTAATAATACTAGAAGAGGACTGATGTTAAAAAATTTTTAAATACAATTGACACTAATGTTGTTACACCAGATATAAGTGGTGGAAAAAAAATAAAAATAAACTGTGTAACACTATATGATGTGGGCCAGAAACACACAGGCCTGATGGAAAAAGAAATTAAATTACACTAGCAAAATGATTTACAAATTTTTTTTTACTTTTAAATAATGTAAAGCAGATATGAGTCGTGGCTGGTAGGTAGGGCAGCAATTTAACACAGTATGCTGTGTAAGTGAGAAAAACACAGGCCTGATAGAAAATGAAGTTAGATTACACTAGCAAAATAATTTAAAAGTTTATATTTTAATATTAAAATAATGTTAAGCAGATATGAGTGGTGGCACTGGCTGGCTGCTACGTAGGGCAGCAATTAACAACAGTATGCTCTGTAAGTCAGATACACACAGGCCTGATAGAAAATAAAATTAGATTACACTAGCATAATGATTTAAAGATTTTTTGGGGGAATTTAAAGAAAAAGGTTAAGCACATATGAGTCGTGGCTGATAGCCTTGGAAGGGCAGCAATTAAAAACAGTAGGCTCTGTAAGTCAGATACACACAGGCCTGATAGAAAATACAATTAGATTACACTAGCAAAATGATTTAAAGTTTTTTTGGGGGGGGGATTTAAAAAAAGGTTAAACACATATGAGTCATGGCTCATAGACTAGGGAGGGCAGCAATTAAACACAGTATGCTCTGTAAGTCAGCAAAACACACAGGCCTGATAGAAAATGATATTAGATTACACTAACAAAAATAATTTAAAAGTTTTTTTTAAAAAATTTTAAAATAAGGTGAAGCAGATATGAGTGGTGGCTGCTGGCACAGAGAAATTAACCAAAAGACTGAAAAAAACTGAAGTATAAAATGTGTGAGCCTGACAGACACAGGACTGATAGAAAATGAATTTAGATTACACTAGCAAAATGATTTAAAAGTTTTTTTTAAAATTTAAAATAATGTTATAAGCGGATATGACCACTGGTGGCTGGCACAGAGCAATGAACCAGAGTATATGCTGTGTGACACAGGCCTGATAGAAAATTAAATAAATTACACTAGCAAAATAATTTCTAATTTTTGTTGGTTAAATTTAAACTAATGTTGTTAGGCAGATATCAGTGGTGGCAGTAATCACAGCATATGCTGTGAGCCCTCACACACAGGATGAAAGCCAGGCAAATGCTAATAAAAATACTAAGAAAAAAAACCAAAAAAACGGCTGAAGTTATAGCCCTAAAAAGGGCTTTTTGGGGTGCTTGCAGCAGAGATGAGATGAGTCATTCAGGACTGTAGTGGACACTAAATACACTAGCCTAGCTATCTATTTCCCTATAATGTCAGCAGCAGCAAAACAAAACGTCCTCTCACTAACAAAGCAAGGTCGTTATGAGTCTAAAATGGCTGCTGCCAAGAAGATGGGAGGGTCTGTGAGGGAGTGTCTGATGCTGATTGGCTCTAATGTGTCAGAAGGCTGTGACATACATGGTCAAAGTTTTCCTCAATGATGACACATAAGGGGGCGGATCGAACATTGCATGTGTTCGCCCGCAGCGGCGAACTTGAACAAGCTGAGTTCACCGTGAACCATTCGCGGGCGAACAGTTCGGGACATCACTACACATAATATGATTTAATTCACTAAAATTCCCTGTAATAGAATATATCTCCATTATTTGTATAAAAATATTATTATTTTATCCTGCTACTGTAAGAATAAAAACAAATCCGGAATGACGTGTTTTATTTAAACAAAAATAGAAATGACAAATTTGGAATCCAGGGAGGGATCCAAACAATAGGGGTGCGCTAAAGAGAAGTGTGAATCAGTCACTGCACAAACCGTCAGTTTGATGATTGGATCAATATTGCCAAATGGCTCCTATGAGACAAGAAGGGTGGAGTGAATGCAGCTCCGTGGTGGTTGTTGTTCCGTTGATGGCAGCTCCTCTGATCCTCGGTGTGGGGGATTCTGTAGAATTAAAGTTAAAAAAGAGGGCGCCACATAGCGTAATAAAGTTTGAGATAACTTCAAGGTAAAATGAATCAAAAATGCTTACCAAATGTAAATGCACCGTACTGTGACCGGTGCTGACAAGCCGGCTAACACTCACAGTGGTTAGTACACTGATGTCTGTGGTATACTGCGTCTGTATGCAGGTCGAGTGATTCTGTCTGACTCCTATGTCGGATCGCTCACTTTCTTGACCAACGTGATATTGCTGTATTGGATTCACACTGCAAATAATGTGTGACACCTTGACCCTTGCAAATTGCCGATAAAAGCAAAAAGGACAACCTCCGTAAAAGTTAAAAGATATTTATTCCATACAAAGTACCGCTACGCGTTTCTCGACCGTAACCGGTCGTTTCCTCAGGCATGAACCACTGTGAGTGTTAGCCGGCTTGTCAGCACCGGTCACGGTACGGTGCATTTACATTTGGTAAGCATTTTTGATTCATTTTACCTTGAAGTTATCTCAAACTTTATTACGCTATGTGGCGCCCTCTTTTTTAACTTTAAAAATAGAAATGGAATCTGTTGCCCTTCAACTAATGTTTCAATAATTAAAGGGACAGTAAACATCAGAATTTTTGTTGTTTAAAAATGTAGATAATCCCTTTATTACCCATTCCCCCAGTTTTTCATAACCAACACAGTTATAATAATATACTTTTTAACCTCTGTGATTACCTTGTATCTATGCCTCTGCAAACCTTATTTCAGTTCTTTTGACAGACTTGCATTTTTAGCCAATCAGTGCTGACTCCTAGAAGCTTCACGTGCCTGAGCTCAATGTTATCTATGTGAAACACATGAACTAACACCCTCTAGTGGTGAAAAACTATCTAAATGCTTTCAGATTTAAGGCAACCTTCAAGGTCTAAGAAATTAGCATATGAACCTCCTAGGTTTAGCTTTCAACTAAGAATACCAAGAGTACAAAGCAAAATTGGTAATTAAAGTAAATTGGAAAGTTGTTTAAAATTACATGCCCTATTTAAATCTTGAGGTTTTTTTTTTTTACTTGACTGTCCCTTTAATATTATAAAAGAAAGATGTCAATGTTAATTGACGTGTATATTTTTTACCTAAGACCTTTTACTAAAGCTTTAATGGTTAAACATTATCACCCTTCATCTTTCCGAGCAGCTGATGCTTATTCTGTTCATTAAATGAACAGATCTGTAACATTTAAACAAGTTCAAAATCATAACCAGAAGCAAAAGAAAATGATTTTCATCATAAAATCTCAGTCGGAGATCACTAATAGATTCTAGTGTTACTGTACTGAAATAGCTATGCTGCTTCATGATATTAAGTGTAACAACAAAGGGCAGATTACAAGTGGATCGCTGTTTAACATTCCCTCTCGTGCATTAACTGCTCTAGAAGAAAGCATTATGCACGCGTCAGGTTGTGCTGGTATTATGAGTTAAAAGTAAACTGTTTTCTCTCGAGCTAACCCAACTTGTGTAAAAAGTCGAAATTACAATATTGTGCATGCGATAACGTATTCCTCCATAGAAGTCAATGGACCAAAAAATTAGAATAAAAAACAACCTACTTGCGCGTAAACCCCATTGCATATTATCAAGTTAGCTAACCCGACATGAAAATATGAATATTTCACGTTTCTTCACATAGAATAATATGTTCTATTTATTCATAAATACATATTTCTACATATATCTGATGGTATTATGTTAAAAAATGTTTATACCTATATATACATGATTATATATAGGTATAGATATATACATATATCTATAGGAATATCTGTTTATAAATACTTAGAACATATTCTGCTGTGTGCAGAACATTGGAATGTTAAATATTTACAGCAAATACACACTATAACATTTTATGAATCTTGCATAAATAAGTTTTTACGTTTTCAACTACTTAACTGCTCCAATGCACTTGTGTTGTCTATATATATATATATATATATATATATATATATATATATATATATATATATATATATATATATATATATATATATATTTATATATATCAACATACACATCTATCTTTAGACATGTATTTGTATGTATCTCAGCATTAAAGCCCTTCGCCTACACTTGAGACCTTGGGACTTTGTTTCAGATCAGTCTACTGACAAGCCAACTTTTCTGTGACTTCTATGGTATTTGTTAAAGCTTACTGACATTTGCATCTGCTTATTGAAACACTAAACTGAAAGACATTTTTTGAATGATTCTGTTAAATCCTATTGCGAGTGGCTAATAGCCCATATATAAGTGCCACTTTGATATCTAATACTAATGCCTAAAGTCAAAGCCTCACAGAATTTTAAGGACAGGATAATATTCTAACTGCTGTGTTTTTGAAGTATTCCTTTACAGCCCTGCTTACATTTCTCAAAAGATTTAGGCCTATATTACAAGATGAGTGCAAAAATGCTAGTGGTATGGAGCATCAGGGACACACACACACATGCGCACATGCACACACACACACACGTACACATGCATATGCACCTTTGACCCCTTCCTTTCCTTGTCATATATCTTATTTCTTTAACCCCTTCCAAAAGCTTTGCTTTTCTTTATTAACCATTTATGTTACATTTCATTTATGTTACATTTATTAAGGATATTAATATTTAACTACCAGTTTATCAAATGTATTAAATGTGAAAGCAATTTTTTCCTACCCTGCTCAAACCCAAAAACGTAAGAGACAATTTGTGTTAAGAGAGCAATGAGCATGCAATGAGCATGCAACTCCTGCTTCCCATTGAAACTAAAGTTCATGCTATATAAGTACTGTGTATGTTAAAATGCCTTGGTTAAACATTTTAATTAGAACATGTGCATTTGGCTTCAGACAAATATGCATTCATCCGAATTTTGGCCCATTCAGATCATTAATAGAATCCTAGACAAATGCACCAGGCACTAATATGACCGACTAACAAAATCTTGCCATGTTTGTTAGTTGCATTCTTCATTACTTTCAGCGCCAAACAATCTAAATGGGCAGGGAACAGAGGAAAGGAGATGAGATCGGACCATTTATGTGTACAACTTTCCCTGTCCAATCCTGACAAATTATTACTAAATAATTGATGTGAGGGGACAGCGTGTCCCTGCTAGTTTGCTCTATAGGCTTTTGCCTGTTGCCTATACTGTTAGTAGTATTAATATCTGTATTAGATATATTAGTAGTACACCTCATATAATTGAAACACTATTTGTAATTTTAGTGGGGGCACCGTGGGCTCCTTTTCAGTTTCCTCTATAGGGCTCTGCTTTATTGTCTAGCATTATAGCATAGTACCTTTTCATTTGGGAGTAAAATATATAATAATTGTAACAAAAAAATACTCAGTGGCTAGCTATTGCACACAGTGCATAAATATAGGTAATAGATAGAGCTACTGCAATAATTCATGTAATTATAGTGGGCCATTCTACTCATTACTAACTGATACTGAGTGGGTTGATGTCCTACTTTTCTCTTCTGTAGTCATTTATTCCCATAGTTCAAATTTCACAGTTAAACACACAGTACACAAATCCCATAAACATTTTTTGTGTCATAGAATAAAACAACAAACAACTAGTAGCTATTATATTATTCTGTAATGAAATTTCTAGTCAGTCATTGGTACTAGCTGCCATTATCAACACCGGCACCATTACTACCACTGCAGAGTTTATGTCTGCCTCTACTTGTCTAATGAGCATAAGTGGACAAATACAGAGGTAAATATAATTTCCACTCTAGTAGTGATGTCATGGTTAAGAGGTTTCTGGGAAAGCCCTGCTTTCTCCTGTTCCTAAGAAAGCTGTCTGCCTTTAATACTGTGCTGGAAGTGGCCTAAAATCATTCTGCACTGCAGTGTTGTTTGTGTTTGAGTGAAATACAGTTTGGTAAAAGCAAACCAAGGAATATGGACCAACAGAAGCTTCCAAATGTAAGATTTTATTTCAAACACTGGAAAGATAATGAGGATAGTTTAAGGTTTCCTACAGGAAAATCAAACTTTTGACATGTCTTAGTTCTCTTCCTTGAAGGTGTATTTATGGGGTTGGTGTACTATAATCTAGAAGCCTACTTCAGAAACGCTGCTTCTTCTGTCACTCCTGCTGTTCCTGCTGTTGTAGGAGTCACCAGTCAGCGATAAATCCTTATGGAACAGCTTGGTGCAGTTTCCAACAGAGTTTTGTCACTATTCTTTGTTCATTAAGTCTTGTATTCTTCCATTTGTTTCAGGCCATACCTATGTCCTACAGGCAGAAGTTCATGATGACAATGTCAGGCTGGAACGTCAGATAATAGGCTTTGCAAATACATGGAATACAAGCAAGTTAGGAAAAGAAATGTACAAGACGTGGATCCTGCAGTACTGATGTGATGCTTTCAAAATAGATGTCTCTTTCTTGTTTAAGCAGGGCTTCAGAGTATTCATTCTCTTGCTCATGTTATGGAACTTCACAAGGTCTTTGTAAACAGGCCTCTAAATTGATTATGCAAACATTTATTTAAATGTGTTTAAGGAACAAGTGTGTAAGAAGGTGAGGAATGTGAACTTGTCACCTTCCTTGGAGGTGATTTATGGGGTGGTGTACTATATTTCTGAGGCTTCTGCTGCTCCTACCCTTCTGCTCTGTGGTGGTCATCAGTCAATGCCATACCCTTAATAACTTGCTAGATAGCTGTCTTCAAGGGACCCTCTAGGCACATGTTTGCTCAGTCTTCCTTGGAGGTGTATTTTGCTGTGTCTACCCTTCATGCTTTGTGGTGTTCATTATCAGTCAATGACAAATCCTACTCCCTTGGAGGTGTATTTTTGAGGTTTATAACCAGAGGCCTACCTAGTTCAGCAACACTGCTGCTTGATGCAGCTACTGCTGCTCCTGCCCCTCTTCTTGTGTGTTAGTCATCATTTTTCAATGCAAAATCCTTAGGAATTGCTGGTTATTTGTCCAAGGGGCTTTTAGGCATGTCTTTGTCCCCTTCCCTTGGAGTTGTATTTTTAAGTTTATATACTTTAATCAGAGGCCTATCTAGTTCAGTATCTCTGCTCCTGCTGCTGCTCTTCCTGCTCTTGTCCTTATTGCTCTGTGATAGTCATTGTCAGTTATTAAAAGAAGCCTAGTTCAGTAGCTCTGCTACCCTAGTCTTAAATAACCCCCTGTGCCTGAACAGAGTGTTATCTATATGGCCCACGTGTACTTTCTGTCTCTTTGTGTTGAAAAGAGATTTAAAAAGCAAGTGATAGAGGCAGCCCTCAAGGCTTAGAAATTAGCATATGACCCTACCTATGTTTAGTTTAAAGTAAGAATACTAAGAGAAAAAAGCAAATTTGTATGATAAAAGTAAATTGGAAAGTTGATTAAAATTAAAAGTCCTATCTGAATAATGAAAGTTTAATTTATACTAGACTGTCCCTTTTAACCCCTATACTGACAATACCCCTTAACCTATTAACCCCTAATAGAACCACAATCCCCATTGCAAATACCCCAAACACTACTTACCTTACACATAACAATACTACAATTACACAAAACAATACTACAAAAATAAAAAAAAAAACACACAGTTATGTATATACTAAAACTAGGGCCCCCTTTTGAAAAAAAAAACACCCCAAAATAAAAAACCCTAAACTAAAGGTAACAGTTACTATAAGAATAAGGTCTTAGAAGGGCTTTTTGTAGGGCATTGCCCTAAGGTGTTACAGGTCTTTTTAAAAAAAAAATACTAATCTAAAAGTAAAAAACACTTTCATCTTCTTTCTTCCATCTTCAGCCTTCCAACTTCTTCCTTCTTCTTCCATGTGATCTTTTTTCTTATTATCTTCTTTTCTTCATCCAGTGGTCCCCTTAATGCACTCAACGCTGCATACTGAAGCTTGAATGCAAGGTTCCTTCTTATATAGGGGTGCCCTTGCATTTCTATTGGCTATTTTTTTTTATTCCTAGTCCAATCAACAAAAAACACATTAACTCTATTGGTTGATTGGAATAGGAATTAAAAAATCAGGCAATAGAAATTCAAAGGCACCCCTATATAAGGGTTGCAGAGCATCATGCCAAACACTTCTAGCATGTTTTATTCTTTTTAAATATTATCAATATATTTTGTTTTTACAATTACCAAATATTGGAGTCCCAAGATTATTTTTTTGCACTAACATTGTGAGCTGGGACGTTGTTTGGCTGGAGGCTTGTAGCAGCAGATTACAATGATTAATCAAGTAAGAATCATTAGTTACTTTCAAATTTCATTGGGTATGTAATTTCAAGGACAAGCATATATCAGATATAGCTTTATTTGTCATGAAAATGTAAACATTTATGGTGATATAATAAAAACACGTATAGCAAAGATTTTTTTTTTATTATATATTTTTATTAAAATTCAGAATAGGTATGCATAATAGATACATCTGAACAAATGACATGTGGACATTGCAACACTTCAAACAGCCAAGAAAACATATATTGGTAAACACAGTATGAAAACATTCTGTAATCGCACATAGTGAACCTCAAAATTTTCAGATTTTTTTGCAAAATATCTAAATAACTCTTTACAATAAAGTATGATAACCATCTATTACATATATATGGAATGAATGGATACACAAAAATGTTCAATTTTAAAGGGGAAGGGGACTATTAGAAGGAAGAAGCCTTATGCAATGTCTAATTGGGGCTAGTCAATAGTGGATAGATAAATATAGGAATAAATAACGCTTATTGACGAAAGTAGTAAACAAAACTGGTAGCGAATTTGTCTGTTAGAAGGGCTATATAAAGGTGGATGGGTAGAGCGTAATACAAACAAAAATATTCCTATATTGTAATATGAATACTCAGCCTCTAGAATAGAATGTCATTAGGATTCATTGCACTATATGCCCGTCATAGCATATTGTATCACCATAGGAGACTAATGTAGATATTTGCTTCTTATTAATAAAACACATATTTTATCAATGTGGTAAATTAACGTAGGATATATTTCCCCTTTGTTTATTAGAAAACAGTGACTTGTGTGTGTGTGTGGTGTGTGGGGGAGATTAATGATAGGAGGGTAATCTTTGTATATATATGTAAATATCAGGCATCTGCAGTAATATATAGTAGGAGTTGTGAGTTATCTAGCCTAAGAAGAGAAGCATTATCAGGTCCAATATGACTGTATAGATAATAATGTACACAGTCTACTAGCTTAGTAACTACAAATATTAAGTACTCTATCTATTTTGAACTATCAAAGTTAGAGCTTTAATGAGAAGTACTTACGTTAAGGTATGAATTATAGTATGAGTATGATAATAGTGCATACCTTAGTCCCTGTTAAGATAAATAACACTTATATACAACTGTATGCACCCCACATTATTTACTAACAAGTAACGCTATTTATCTGTTCTAAAACTATATAATGAGGAAGGTAGTATAATAATTAGTACAGTGACGCCTAAGTGTTTATAGTACAAAAAATGGGAATGCTATATAAATGTAGTATTCTTATTGTTCTGTATACTACTGAAACTATAATGGGTGACTTTCTATAACTCAAATTAAAGGTCCCATAAATGGCTGGGTAAGCTGTCTCTTCAGACCTTGTAGTCATCATGTAAAGCTTCCATTAGTAGGTAGGCTTATCATGAATTCTAGTTGGGCTTCTGCTCAAGCAAGTTTTTCTATTCTCCTCAGAGTGGGATTTAAGTTCCCTTTTTAGAGTTAAAGGGACATGCCAGCCACATTTTTTCTTTTATGATTAGAAAGAGAATGCAATTTTAACATCTTTCTAATTTACTTATATAATCTAATTTGTTTTATTCTCTTGATATTCTTTGATGAAAAGCATATCTAGATATGCTCACTAGCTGCTGATTGGTTGCTGCACATAGAAGTATCGTGTGATTGGCTCATCATGTGTATTGATTTTTTCTTCAAATAAGGATATTTTAAAAATGAAGCAAAATAAATAATGGAAGTAAAATTGTAATGTTGTTTAAATTTCTATCTCTATCTGAATCATGAAAGAAAGATTTTGGGTTTAGTGGCCCCTTTAACTAGGAGGCCATATGTCAGAAACAATATAATATATAGTCAACAGTATCTATTCTCCATGAGACAACTATATGTTGTTGTTTGAACCCTAGTGAAATTCTTAACAACTTTTGTGCAACAATATATACTGTAGTAGATGAGGTGCCATTTTTTTCACTGGATATTGGCTAATTGCTGCCTAAACTCTATGTAGAGAAATGCCTATGATATATTCAAGCTCTAATATAAAGGATATGAGAAATTTAGCTCTGCGTAGCATGAACTTCGCTCCCGGTGTTGAAGACCTAAAATTTACCAACTTAAAAACTAACCATGACATCAGGTATGTACGTATAAAGCAGAGAGCATTCAACAAACTAAAAGAATGTCATGTATAGAAAAATTATAAGGATAGTTACTGAAGGCAGAATCTATGTAGACAAGTAGGTCAGACTAGCAAGCCGTCATTGTATCATAGGACCTCAATACAGTCATGTTAATAGACCTTCCAGAATTTTATAGGTGCAGATGACGTCCTTATTCATTGCCCAGTTTTAATCTGCCTCTCTAAAGAATCTGGCAGTAGCTGTGCAAACCCTGCAAAATAGTGTCTCTCTACGGGTCACTCTCCAGGTGTCTCGCCCCACCAGGAACTCAATAGCATTAGTCCACTGATTGCATAAGTAACTAGGATCTAAGCTGAGTGTGGGTTAGAGTTTCAGGCATCACACTGCTGCAGCTTTTCAAGTAGCTCAATAGGGGACCTTCTTCATCAGCTTCAGTTCTATCAATTGCGCATCCAAAGCCCCAGAAACTCCATCGCAATTTTCTATGCATGCTGTTTCCCCTATCACTCTCAAGCGGATCCTCCTGATGACCACATCCATGGGTCAGGACTCTTTCCTGGATTTGGCCGCATCCCCCAGTGAGCAAGTAGGTCGAAAATGGAGGTAGTGTTTCCAACTATAGCGATCTACTGGTGGGACTACTAGACTGTCTGGGGAGCATGGCTGAGGTTTAGAACTAGCTTGCAGTGCTCTGGATGTAGATAGGCCTGTCTTTGCCTACTGTCCGTTGGTAAAAGTGATGCCTGCATGGCTAGTATTCTGTAGCAGATAATCAACTTTCTGGTGTAAGATTCCTCAAAGTTCCTAAAACGGCAAGTAGGGCTTGTAGGAATATCCTTCATAGTAAAGGTTTTATGCCATGTGTACAAGAAGATGGCTGCTCCTGAGTCTTCGTCACTGAGAGCGCTCACAGGACGTTACTCTCTCCTAGGGACCATCAAAGGTTGGGATTCATTGGCGGGTCTCCCTGGTCTCAGTAAATATATCAATTAATATGTACATATGGAGCTGAGCGGTTGAATAATGAGGATTAAGTCTATATTATATCAGAGCTGTAGAAAAGTCGTGAACGCTCGGCATTTGAGATAGCTCACCCCCCCAGCAAGGACTTATTCTTGGATATATTTGTGGATCAGTTTTTATGTTTTTTGGATGCGTCTCATTAATGATATATCCACCCAACATGGACTGTGTTTGTGTTTTTGATTTAAATAAAATAAAACAACACACACATAAATAAATAAATAAAATAAATGATAATAGTCCTTCCTTAGTTTATATCTTGTAATGCTTGTGCATGTAGTATTTTGTAGAAGAAGGTTGCATTTATTTATTTACTGCTTATAAAATTAACTAGAGATCAGATCAGATATGCCCCAAATGCACCAAAATACAGTGTAGTGTATTCTATTAAAAATAAAAATGGTAGTAGTAGTGTCTTGAAAAAAAAAGTCACTGAAAAGTGCCTTTACATTGCGGTCTATAGGAACGGAGTGTCCCCAGTAAATATATACTGTATGTATATGCTTATACACATATATATTTATATGTTTAATATGTGTATAACACATATTAGCATATAAATGTAATGAATATAATCATCTACATATATATTTATATTTGCTGCCATTGCTGCGCTACTTACCCCCTTCGCTGCCCTTAGGTTCTGATGCCGTCTCTGATGGCATCGGAATGAGGCTTCCATGGAGCCTATGAAGCTCATTCTTGTGAGCATAATGCTTCCTAGCAATGCAAACGCAAGCTCATGTTCGCATTTCTCTTAATTTGCAATACCTGCCCACATTAGGTGCAAGCAATATTTAGCACTCCACTTGTAATCTAGCCCTTAATTAATTAATGAATTAATTCAACTGGATTAGATAGTAACTTTTTTCAAACATAACATATTATTGTCAGTAGTGCCAGTTTTATTGTGAGACTCAAGTTAAAGTACATACTGAATATTTGCAAAGTTACAATAGTAATGTATGTGATTTAGATTAAGCATTGTCGCATTATAATTCTGCAGCAGATATAATTTGCCTAGCTGTGAATTCATGCTAACACTTTAGAATTATTATGACTAAGTATTGCTACCCAATGTTAATTAAAGGCAGCATTGTCCACCTGTTTGGATATTGCTTCATGGCATACTCATTTATCTCAGTCTATGCAGAAGGGATGATTACTTTATGCATTTGCTTACACTTTGATAATCTATCACATTCCCTTGGGCATTTCATCATGCAGCCTTAGAGACAAAGTATGAACTATTAAGCTATCATTCTATCTCAAACTGGATATCAGGAAATATCCTCAGAAAATGTAGCTTTTTTTTTTATAACAAGCTACTGTGGTAAGATGTGGAAAGAAAAATGAGTAAAATGATACCAGCATGGGAACCAAAACAATCAAAGCTACTTAGTGTAATTGAATATTTTTTTCAAATGCAATTCTAAATTAAGTGTTGTTTTGCTTTAAATAGGAGCTTTTACTCTCATTTTTAAGAAGGTTGTCATCATAATCAAAAGGCTCTGAGTCTTCCCTTCACTGACTCCATTTATCTCCCCCTCACAAATCCACCTCCCTCCTTCCAGAGCTTGATTTCAGCCGCTTGAGCTAAGAAGTCTGAATTTTAATCAGGCCTCAAGCTTTCCTTAAAGGAAAAGAGTAAGAAAGAGGAGGGGGTTGTGGGTATGAATTTACTCCATTAACTTTATGAGACAAATAAAGGCTTTTTCTCCTGCTGAGCAATCACTGGGATGCCTGGGGTACAGCTGCACCAGTGTTGTGTTGGTTTATTTGTTAAAAAGGATGAAAAATTTAAAGAGAACATGTAGTTCTTTGTATGTGTTTGTAATTAATGCAGTGAGAATGTTTCTTAACAAGCATTGATTTTATAGTCAAATGCAAATAAAGTTTGATAGGCAGTGATAGAAACATGCAATCATATTGTCATGTACAAATGCTTGGTGGCTTTTAACTTAAAAATAATAAATGCAGAATTAAAGGGACAGTCAATACTAGAAATTTTGTTGTTTAAAAAGAAAGATAATCCCTTTATTACCCATTCCCCAGTTTTTCATAACCAACACAGTTATAATAATACACGTTTTAACTCTGTAATTACCTTGTATCTAAGCTTCTGCTGACTGCTACCTTATTTCAGTTCTTTTGACAGATTTGCATTTTAGACAATCAGTGCTCACTTCTAGGTCACTTCACGTACATGAGCTTAATGTTAACTATATGAAACACATGAACTAATGCCCTCTAGTGGTCAAAATGCATTCAGATTAGGGGCAGTCTTCAAGGTCTAAGAAAATAGCATATGAACCTCCTAGGTTTAGCTTTCAACTAAGAATACCAAGAGAACAAAGCAAAATTGGTGATAAAAGTAAACTGGAACGTTGTTTAAAATTACCTGCCCTATTTAAATCATGAAAGTTTTTTTGGACTTGACTGTCCCTTTAGCACTGCTCAATAATACAAAGTTGCTCATTAATACAGCATATAACTTTTGATATTGTAAGAAATATATTCAGTTAATGTACTACAAATAAAAACAATTAAATAAAACATATGACTCTATGTATGTATTTATGAATAAATAGAGCATATTCTATTATGTGAAGAATATTGTAATGTGAAATATTCATATTTTCATGTTGGGTTAGCATACTTGAGAATATGTGATCAGGTTTGCTCACAAAAAGGGTGTTAGTTTTTTTCCCCACTTTTTTTGCTCCATGTATTGCTATGAGGGAATTCTAAGTTTGGCTTTTTACATGTCGGGTTATTTACACGAGCAAAAACAGTTTACTTTCAACTTGTAATACAACCCACACAAAAAGCTTACTTCTAGAGCAGTAAACACTCAAGTGGGAGTGTTAAATAGCGCTCCACTTGTAATCTGGCTCTAAATATGAATATTGCATAAATATGATTTTTCAAGTTTTCATCTGCTTGACTGCAATATATATATATATATATATATATATATATATATATATATATATATATATATATATATACATACTGTATGTATATATACATAAGTACATTGGAATCCTTTGCAGTCAAGCAGATGAAAACTTGAAAAATCATATTTATGCAATATTCATATATAATACATATATACACACATAAATACACACACACACACACACACACACATATATATATATATATATACATATAAACACACATAAATACACACACACACACACATATATACTGTATATATATATATATATATATATATATATATATATATATATACATATTAAGACATGTGTATGTATGTATCCTTATGGGAAAGCCCTTTGCAGACCATTTTATTTACATCTTACACCTTCTAAATTTGAGTCCTTATAACTTTTTAATGCAATATTTTTAAGAAATAATTTTTATCAGACAGTGTTATTATGAGTGTAACTGTACTTTCTAATGTATTTTTTTATGTGTTTTGTGCAATTTTTGTATTCATAGTTAAATATTCTAGCGTAAATCATGATTGTGCTCACAAGCTCGCATTTACTTTCAACTTGTAGTAAAGCTAATTTCAGGGTTTTGATTTAACCCTGAAATTAGCTTTACCAATGCAACAACCAGAAATCTATCTCCTACTGACGAGTTCTAAAAAGAACAAAACAAGCTTATCTAGTGAGTGATTTTTGTGTTGTTGCAATAATTCTGTTAAGGGATTGCTGTGCTAAAACAGTATTTGAAGCAAAAAAACTGAAATTTTGCATATCTAATTTGCATATCTTACCCAGAATCCTCTGGTGCATTGGTAACAATGTATATGGAGTTTTACTGGGGAATCTTAAGTGGGGTACTTGCCTAAATGTGCTAATTTTCTTTGCAAACATTTATATTGATTTACTTTTGAGACATGGAGTATTTTAATCTCAGATTTTTATCTCCCCCATAATTTTAATGAATTTTGATTTAACCTTGAAATTAGCTTTACCAATCTAACAACCAGATATCTATCTCCTACTGACGAGTTCTAAAAAAAGAACAAAACAAGCTTGCCTAGTGAGTGATTTTTGTGTTGTTGCAATAATCCTGTTAAGGGATTGCTGTGTTAAAACAGTATTTGAAGCAAAAACCCTGAGATTTTGCATATCTAATTTGCATATTTTACCCAGAATCATCTGGTGCATTGATAACCTCTGGTGCATTGGTAACAATGTATATGGAGTTTTACTGGGGAATCGTAAGCGGGGTACTTGCCTAGATGTGCTAATTTTCTATGCAAAAATTGATATTGATTTACTTTTGAGACATGGAGGAATTTAATCTCAGATTTTTATCTCCCCCATAATATTAATGAATTGTTTTATATATATATATATATATATATATATATATATATATATTTTTTTTTACTATCTTCACATTACAAATGAAAAAAAAAGCATTAAACAGATGTAGCACTCCAGGCAGTTCTAGCTCTAAACTATTTCATACTGTAAAAGGTTCCTAAGTGGACAAGATAAACATATAGTACAGTGACAAGAATATGTGTTTTACACCAAGTGGTGCTTTTTCGTGTCATTTATTATCTAAAAATCCTTTCCACAAATCTATTTAAAAATACCATTCAATGTTAAAGTTGTATTTGAACAAGTGTTTTTTTTACTATTATTTTTATTTCAAGTTTGATTTGTAATAATATATATAATGTATTTATATGATGATGGTATGAATGTCTGATGTAATAGAAATTATTGGAGTTTTTTATGTATAGAATTTTAGATCCACTTTCATTTCCATTTCATTATTATTGCACCATTTTCCATACAGCATGAGGTCTATTGGTCCTTATCTAAATAAATAGACAAATGTGTGTACTTGCATGTGTAAATGTATATAACGCATATACTTTTTAAGATCATTATTATTATTATTATTATTAATAATTATATTCTCTTACGTGTGGTTTGTTAACTTCTGCTATTATAATGTCAAAGATTGCAAACATAGAGAAATGATAATATATTTTAAACAAAACTTAAAAGAGCCTGCATTTCAATGACAAAGAATGGATGGAATTGTTATGAAAAATGGGAATGGTTTTCATGGTAGAGTTGCAAAATTGTTAGAAAGATTGCTTGTAGGTTGGATATGAACATTATAGTGACTGAAACTGTGAGAGCAGTGTGAGAGGAAACATAAATAGTTAGCTGTATGCACGAGGTAAATATGGCAGGATGAGTGAGATAGTAGGTAGGAAGCGATGGATGTATCTAAATGGAATCTCACCTGCCACTTTCCTGCCCAGCACCCCCAATGTATCAAAGTTCTTCTGCATAGAAGTACCATCCTGTTTAGACTGTAATTAGTTTACTTAATTTTCTATTGTCTGCAAACACTGACAAATGACTTTTGATACCTCTTTTAAGATCCCTAATAACCAGATTAAATCGAAGTGGACCCAGGACAAAATACTGAGACACTCCATTTACCACTTTTGCCCAACTTGAGACATTTTCCATTAAAACAATTCTCTGCACTCTATCTTTAAAGTGAAGGTCCAGTTTGATGAATTAGTGCCCGGTTTCTAATAAACCTATTAAAAACAAGGGCACTTTAATTCATCAAAATTGACATTTCACTGTTTTCTTCAAAAATTTACGGCTAGATTACGAGTTTTGCGGCAAGCTGAAAAATCAGCGTTAAAGGGAGCTGAACCCAAATTTTTTCTTTTGTGATTCAGATAGAGCATGCAATTGTAAGCAACTTTCTAATTTACTCCTATTATCAATTTTTCTTCATTCTCTTTCTATCTTTATTTGAAAAAGAAGGCATCTAAGCTATTTGTTTGGCTCAGAAGCCTGTTAAGCACTTGTTCATTAGTGGATGAATTTATCCACCAATCAGTAAGAACAACCCAGGTTGTTCACCAAAAATGGGCTGGCATCTAAACTTACATTCTTGCATTTCAAATAAAGATACCAAGAGAATGAAGAAAATTTGATAATAGGAGTAAATTAGAAAGTTGCTTAAAATTGCATGCTCTATCTGAATCATGAAAAAAAATTAGGTCCTAACGCTGCTTTTTCACTACCGCTGGTATTACAAGTCTTGCAGGTTTAGGGGCACCGCACACTTTTTTGGCCTTACCGCAAACCGACTTACGTAAAGTTTGTGAGCCCTTTTCTTTCATGTAATTAGCAAGAGTCCATAAGCTAGTGACGTATGGGATATACATTCCTACCAGGAGGGGCAAAGTTTCCCAAACCTTAAAAATGCCTATAAATACACCCCTCACCACACCCACAATTCAGTTTTACAAACTTTGCCTCCCATGGAGGTGGTGAAGTAAGTTTGTGCTAGATTCTACGTTGATATGCGCTTCGCAGCAGGCTGAAGCCCGGTTTTCCTCTCAGAGTGCAGTGAATGTCAGAGGGATGTGAAGAGAGTATTGCCTATTTGAATACAATGGTCTTCCTCTAGGGGATCTATTTCATAGGTTCTCTGTTATCGGTCGTAGAGATTTCTTCTCCTACCTCCCTTTTCAGATCGACGATATACTCTTATATACCATTACCTCTACTGATTCTCGTTTCAGTACTGGTTTGGCTATCTACTATATGTAGATGAGTGTCTTGGGGTAAGTAAATCTTATTTCTATTTATGACACTCAAAGCTATGGTCGGACACTTTATATGTAAAGTTCTAAATATATGTTTTAAACTTATATTTGCCATGATTCAGGTTAATCCGTATTCCTTCTTTCAGACTGTCAGTTTATTATTTTGGGAAATGCATATGAATAAATATTTTTTCTTACCTTAAAAAATTTTCAAATTGACTTTTTTTCCTTGCGGGCTGTTAGGCTCGCGGGGGCAGAAAATGCTTCAATTTATTGCGTTATTCTTGGAGCTAACTTTTTTGGCGCAAAATTTCGTCATTTCCGGCGCCATAGTTGACGCCGGAGGTTTACACAAGGTTGAGTCTTTTTTTGACGCATG
Organism: Bombina bombina; assembly: GCF_027579735.1. Taxonomy (NCBI): domain Eukaryota; kingdom Metazoa; phylum Chordata; class Amphibia; order Anura; family Bombinatoridae; genus Bombina; species Bombina bombina. Next base: position 915,070,554 of record NC_069503.1, read on the forward strand.
TATCTTACAGACATTTTTTTGCGGCAAAAAATGTGGGCGTCATTTTTGGCGCCAAAAAATATGGGCGTTATACTTGGTGCCAAACAATGTGGGCGTCTTACTTGGCGCCAAAAAATGTGGGCGTCATATTTGGCGCCATTTTTTTCACATTATTTCAGTCTCACTTTTTTGTTGCTTCTGGTTGCTAGAGGCTTGTTTGTTTTGCATTTTTCCCCATTCCTTAAACTGTCATTTAAGGAATTTGATAATTTTGCTTTATATGTTGTTTTTTTCTTTTACATATTGCAAGATATTTTAAAAGCTGTTCTTGAATCAGAAAATACTGAGGGATTCCTGATATCAGTCCTACCAAAGCTAAGTTAATTTATTTTAATGTTATGAATGTTTATATTTAGCTATGGTTTATAATAAGTTTTTATGATAAACTTTTACATGCAGAGTCCATTAGTATTTATGCATTATCTATTGCTATTCTTTTTACATCTTATGTACAAGATATATTTAGGAATTTATAAGAATATTTTTCTGATTCTAGTATAAAGGCTTTGTCTGCTATCCCGCCTTCTAATAAAATTTTTAGGTCTTTTTTAAACTGCTCATTTAGTTGATGAAGTTTCAAATGACCAACAACATACTGAATTATCCTTCTCTGATGGTGTATTTTCTCATTCAGAATATTCTTCATCAGATATTGACACTAACAAATCTACTTTTTTATTTTTAAATAGAGTACATTCGTTTTTTGTTGAAAAGGTGTTGATTATTTTGGATATTGAAGTAACTAGTTCTTTTTGATTAAGACTAGCTAACATTTAAATTCTGCTTATTAACCTTCTGTGAATAAGCACAGGGAATGGAATAGGCCGGGAATTTCTTTTATTCCTTCTTTAAGGTTTTTAATTGTATCCTTTGCCGGCAGTTAGTTTTCAGTTTTGAGGAAGATCCTCCAAGTTAATGGGACTATCTCTACTCTTGCTAACATACTACTATTCCTATAGCAGATAGTATTTATTTTTTTTCCTTGGGAAACTTGTATCTTATTTAAGGAAAATTATTTATTTTCAGGTACTTTTCTTAGACCTGTAATCTATTTGGCTGATGTTGCAACTGCTTTAGTTTTCTGGTTGGATACTTTAGTGCAACAAGTATCGGATTATGATTTGTTTAGCATTGTTAAGTTGATCAACATCCTAATAATTTCATTTGTGTCGTCATTTTTTTTTATATTTTCGCAAATGAGGTTTAATCTATGTCTTTAGCTATTTTAGCTAGAAGAACTTTATGATTTCAATCTTGGAATGCTAATTTAATTTCTAAATTCCATTTTTCTTTTTTTCCAAGGTAATCAATTATTTGGTTCACAATTGGATTCAATTCTTCAACTGTTACTCTGGGCTGCAAGATTGAGTTCTAAGGCTAAATATTAAGCTTTTTTTCTTACTAAGGAACGGAATTCTAAATTCTTCCCCAAGTAACATGTTTATAATTGGAAGTTTTCTTCATTCAATTTAAGCCATTTTAAAAAGCAAAGTCAGCTCCCCAAATTTGCATTTAGGTGCAGTTCTTATTCCAGCTTAGCTGGTAAGGGGCAGGTTAAGACTTTTTTAATAAATTTGTTTGGTTCAATTCGGTCCAGACTTCTTAGATTTTGATTTAGAATAGGATTCAGAGTAAAAACCGTTTGTGAGAAGTATTTTTTCACTCTCTAACATATTCCAGCTATTCCAGTAAGGCTCACACTTTTCTGAAGTGTGTTTCAGTCCTATATGTATTGGGTACTTGTGAAGCGCGGCTGGTCACCCGTTGGGGCTCAAGGCACTGCTCAGACCTGGAGTTTTCTGGGGAATTTATACCAGTTCCTTTTTAGGAACAGGATTTGGGGGTTTTATTCAAAACTATTCATTATTTCAAAGATAGAACATCTTTTTGAATTGTCATATAAGTATACCATCTTTTAGAATGGAGTTTATATGGTCTATTCTGCCTTTTTTGGTCAGTAATGGCATTATTTGTTCACAATATATACAATAGATGCATATCTTCATTTTCTGTTTTCATTCAGATTATTTTCATTTTCTGTTTTTTTTTTTTTTTTTTTTTCAAATTGTTCAGATGTGTGGGCTTCCAGAAACAGATCTAATGGCATCTCATCTAAACAAGGAACTTCCCAGGGGCCTATTCAGGTCCAGGGATCCTCTGGCAGAAGCAGTGTATGCATTGACACTTTCTTGGAGTTATCAATCTGCCTATATTTTTTCGCCTCTGGTTCTTCTTTTTAGAGTGATTTTCAAAATCATCAGGGAGCAATTTTTTGTGTTGCTGGTGGCTCCAGTATGGCCACACAGGTTTTGGTATATGGTTTTTGTTCGGATGTCCAGTTGCCAATCTTGGTCACTTCCATTAAGGCCATACCTTATATCTTAACATTCATTTTTTCCATCAGGAACTCAAATTATTAATTTGATGGTATGGAGATTTAACGCTTAATACTTAGTCATAGAAGTTCTTTGACTCAGTGATTAATACTATGTTGCAGGCTCGTAAATCTGTGTCTAGTAAGATTTATTATTGAGATTTATTATTGAGTTTGAAAGATTTACATCTCTTGATGCTCTTTTTATAAATTATCTTGGCATTCTTTTAGAATTCCTAGGATTTTATAGTTTTCTTCAGGATGGTCTAGATAAGGATTTTTGTCTGCAAGTTCCTTGCAAGGACAAATCTCTGCTTTTTCTGTCCTGTTTTCATAGAAAAAGTTGCTAATCTTTCTGTTATTCATTGTTTTGTTCAGGCTTGGTTCGTATCAAGTCTGTCATTTAAGCCAATTTCTCCTCCTTGGAGTCTTAATTTGGTTCTGAGGGCTTTACAGGCTCTTCCGTTTGAGCATATGCTTTCTTTGGACATTTTAATTACTTTCATGGAAAGTATTGTTCCTTTAGACATCTCTTCAGCTAGAACAGTTTTTGAATTATCTGCTCTTTCTTGTGAGTCTCATTTTTCTGATTTTTCATCAGGATAAGGTGGTTTTGCTGTCTTCTTTTCAATTTTTACCTAAAGTTGTGAATTTTAACAACATTAGTAGAGGAATTATTGTCCCTTCCTTGTGTCCTAATACTAAGAATTCTTTGGAGAGATTCTTACATTTTTTGGATGCGGTAAGAGTTTTGAAATTATGTTGAAGCTATTCAGATTTCAGAAAGACTTCTAGTCTATTTGTTATCTTTTCTGGTTTTAGGAAAGGTCTGCCATTTCTTTGGCTTCTTGGTTAAAGCTTTTTGATTCATCTTGCTTTTTTGGAGTCGGGTTAATCCCCGCCTCAGAGGATTACGGCTCATTCTACTAGGTCAGTTTCTACTTCCTGGACTTTTAAGAATGAAGCTTCTGTTGTTCAGATTTGCAAAGCAACGACTTAGTCTTCTTTGCATACTTTTACTAAATTCTACCATTTTTATGTTTTCTCTTCTTCAGAAGCAGTTTTTGGTAGAATAGTACTTCAGGCAGCTGTTTCAGTTTTATTCTTCTGCTTATAACTTCAGTTTTTTTCATTATAAAAATTGAAACTTTTGATTTGGGTAGTGGATTAATTTTTCAGCGGAATTGTCCTGGGAGGCCAAAAAGTGAGCGGTACAGCCTCTACCTCCAAGATTCGTAATGCATTCTAAAGTCAGTAGTTATGAATTTTACACTACAACGCTGTAGCATAAAACTCATAACTAAAGTGCACTAAACACCCATAAACTACCTATTAACCCCTAAACCGATGCCCTCCTGCATCGCACACACTATAATAAATGTTTTAACCCCTAATCTGCCGCTCCAGACATCGCCACCACTAAAATAAACATGTTAACCCCTAAACCGCCGCACTCCTGCCTCACAAACACTAGTTAAATATTATTAACACCTAATCTGACACCCCTAACATCGCCGCCACCTACATTATACTTATTAACCCCTAATCTTCTGCTCCGGACATCGCCGCAACCTACATTATATTTATTAACCCCTAATCTGTCGTCCCCAACATCGCTGACACCTACATTATATTTATTAACCCCTAAACTCCCTCCCCCAATGTTCCAATCAGCCAATGGAATGCGAGCTCAATCCTATTGGCTGATTGGATCAGTCAATAGGATTGAAGTTCAATCCTATTGGCTGATCCAATCAGCCAATAGGATTTTCTCTACCTTAATTCCGATTGGCTGATAGAATTCTATCAGCCAATCGGAATCTAAGGGACGCCATCTTGGATGGCGTCATTTAAAGGTACCTTCATTCGTTGTTAGTCCGTCGGAAGAAGAGGATGCTCTGCATCCAATGTCTTGTAGATGGACCCGCTCTGCGCCGGACGGATGAAGATAGAAAATGCCGTCTGGATGAAGACTTCTGCCTATCTGGAGGACCACTTCTGCCACCTTCATTGAGGACATCTTGCCGCTTGGATGAAGACTTTTTCCGGTAAGTGAATCTTCGGGGATTAGTGTAAGGATTATGTTAAGGGTGTATTGGGTGGGTTTTATTTTTAGGTTAGGGCTTTGGGCCTGCAATAGAGCTAAATGCTCTATTGCCCATCCAAATGCCCTTTTCAGGGCAATGGGGAGCATAGGTTTTTTTAGTTACGCTTTTATTTGGGTGGTTGGATGTGTGGGTGGTGGGTTTTACTGTTGGGGGGTTGTTTTTATTTTTTTTACAGGTAAAAAAGCTGATTTCTTTGGGGCAATGCCCCGCAAAAGGCCCTTTTAAGGGCTATTGATAGCTTAGGCTAGGGTTTTTTTATTTTTGGGGGGCTTTTTCTTATTTTGATAGGGCTATTAGATTAGGTGTAATTAGTTTAAATATCTTGTAATTTGTTTTTTATTTTCTGTAATTTAGTGGGGTTTTTGTGATTTAGCTAATTTAATTTAAATCATGATTCAAATCATTACAATTTATAATCTGACTACTAGAAATAAGTGAACACTTGGCTATCTGAGCCTTGGCTATGTGTGCCCTGTGCTTCTAAGTGGCCTGTGTTACAAGTGGCGAGTTAAGAACTGGAGTTGTATCCATGACACTACCACCTAGAATGCTCTACTAACAACATGAAGCACTGTTCTAACCCTCCATCTCATCTCTCTACAGATGCCTCTCTCCTGCTTCCTTTATCTGCCTGGTTGCCCCTCTGTATCCCTTTAATTTGCTAAAATACACTGAAATAAGTGAACACTTGGCTATCTGAGCCTTGGCTATGTGTGCCCTGTGCTTCTAAGTGGCCTGTGTTATAAGTGGCGAGTTAAGAACTGGAGTTGTATCCATGACACTACCACCTAGAATGCTCTACTAACAACATGAAGCACTGTTCTAACCCTCCATCTCATCTCTCTACAGGTATGCATCTCTCCTGCTTCCTTTATCTGCCTGGTTGCCCCTCTGTATCCCTTTAATTTGCTAAAATACACTGGTATGCATCTCTCCTGCTTCCTTTATCTGCCTGGTTGCCCTTCTGTATCCCTTTAATTTGCTAAAATACACTGGTATGCATCTCTCCTGCTTCCTTTATCTGCCTGGTTGCCCCTCTGTATCCCTTTAATTTGCTAAAATACACTGGTATGCATCTCTCCTGCTTCCTTTATCTGCCTGGTTGCCCCTCTGTATCCCTTTAATTTGCTAAAATACACTGGTATGCATCTCTCCTGCTTCCTTTATCTGCCTGGTTGCCCCTCTGTATCCCTTTAATTTGCTAAAATACACTGGTTTGCATCTCTCCTGCTTCCTTTATCTGCCTGGTTGCCCCTCTGTATCCCTTTAATTTGCTAAAATACACTGGTATGCATCTCTCCTGCTGTCTGGATTTATGATTTTTTGTTAGATTTGTTATCAGTTCCTTTGTACAATATCTGTGTGCTTCCCAACCATTTGTCTTCCCCCAATCTAATTTCAAGTGTGTATAACTCCAGTCTCCTAACTAGTCTGCCTGTGCACAGCTGTCCTGATTCAAATCATTACAATTTATAATTTGACTACTAGAAATAAGTGAACACTTGGCTACCTGAGCCTTGGCTATGTGTGCCCTGTGATTCTAAGTGGCCTGTGTTACAAGTGGCGAGTTAAGAACTGGAGTTGTATCCATGACACTACCACCTAGAATGCTCTACTAACAACATGAAGCACTGTTCTAACCCTCCATCTCATCTCTCTACAGATGCCTCTCTCCTGCTTCCTTTATCTGCCTGGTTGCCCCTCTGTATCCCTTTAATTTGCTAAAATACACTGAAATAAGTGAACACTTGGCTATCTGAGCCTTGGCTATGTGTGCCCTGTGCTTCTAAGTGGCCTGTGTTACAAGTGGCGAGTTAAGAACTGGAGTTGTATCCATGACACTACCACCTAGAATGCTCTACTAACAACATGAAGCACTGTTCTAACCCTCCATCTCATCTCTCTACAGGTATGCATCTCTCTTGCTTCCTTTATCTGCCTGGTTGCCCCTCTGTATCCCTTTAATTTGCTAAAATACACTGGTATGCATCTCTCCTGCTTCCTTTATCTGCCTGGTTGCCCCTCTGTATCCCTTTAATTTGCTAAAATACACTGGTATGCATCTCTCCTGCTGTCTGGATTTATGATTTTTTGTTAGATTTGTTATCAGTTCCTTTGTACAATATCTGTGTGCTTCCCAACCATTTGTCTTCCCCCAATCTAATTTCAAGTGTGTATAACTCCAGTCTCCTAACTAGTCTGCCTGTGCACAGCTGTCCTGATTCAAATCATTACAATTTATAATTTGACTACTAGAAATAAGTGAACACTTGGCTACCTGAGCCTTGGCTATGTGTGCCCTGTGATTCTAAGTGGCCTGTGTTACAAGTGGCGAGTTAAGAACTGGAGTTGTATCCATGACACTACCACCTAGAATGCTCTACTAACAACATGAAGCACTGTTCTAACCCTCCATCTCATCTCTCTACAGATGCCTCTCTCCTGCTTCCTTTATCTGCCTGGTTGCCCCTCTGTATCCCTTTAATTTGCTAAAATACACTGAAATAAGTGAACACTTGGCTATCTGAGCCTTGGCTATGTGTGCCCTGTGCTTCTAAGTGGCCTGTGTTACAAGTGGCGAGTTAAGAACTGGAGTTGTATCCATGACACTACCACCTAGAATGCTCTACTAACAACATGAAGCACTGTTCTAACCCTCCATCTCATCTCTCTACAGGTATGCATCTCTCTTGCTTCCTTTATCTGCCTGGTTGCCCCTCTGTATCCCTTTAATTTGCTAAAATACACTGGTATGCATCTCTCCTGCTTCCTTTATCTGCCTGGTTGCCCCTCTGTATCCCTTTAATTTGCTAAAATACACTGGTATGCATCTCTCCTGCTTCCTTTATCTGCCTGGTTGCCCCTCTGTATCCCTTTAATTTGCTAAAATACACTGGTTTGCATCTCTCCTGCTGTCTGGATTTATGATTTTTTGTTAGATTTGTTATCAGTTCACTGAAATAAGTGAACACTTGGCTATCTGAGCCTTGGCTATGTGTGCCCTGTGCTTCTAAGTGGCCTGTGCTATAAGTGGCGAGTTAAGAACTGGAGTTAGAAACTGGAGGGGGAAACTGCTGTCCCCCTAACAGGTAAAACTTAGTAACTATACACCTGCACAATGCTTTCCATGTATTTTCTGCTATTTCTGTCTGCCCTTTTCCTAAAAATTACTGCACTTCCCTGTAGCAACAATAACCCACACACTATCCTTATCTCACCCTCCCTTCTCTCATCCCCTATGCTCTCCTCTCATGAACTACTTTGTCTCCTTAGAAATACTTCCCCATCTAACTCTCCTGTGTCTAATCATACCAGCTCCTACAAGTCCCCCTCTCACCTTCTGTCACTCACACTCCTCCTACTGCTTGCTGCTGTTGACATCTCTCCTAACCCTGGCCCTGCAGCAATAACCACACTTTTAAACTCTCACTCAGTCCCCCACTGCAAAAACTCTAGGTCACGCAATCCTAACAATCTCATCTCTATTAACACACAGCGCTTATCCCCTCTCTTTTCTTGTGCTCTTTGAAATGAACGCTCTGTCTGTAACAAACTCACAACTGTTCATGACCTTTTTATTTCTAATGCTTTCAATCTTCTAGCAATTACTGAAACCTGGTTATCATCTTCTGACACTGCTTCCATTGCTGCTCTCACGGACGGTGGTCTCTACTTTAGCCACACACCTAGGCCAGGTGATAGACATGGTGGCGGTGTTGGAATCATAGGCCTAGATTTGGAGTTTGGCGTTAGCCGTGAAAACCAGCGTTAGAGGCTCCTAACGCTGGTTTTAGGCTACCTCCGGTATTTGGAGTCACTCAAAAAAGGGTCTAACGCTCACTTTTCAGCCGCGACTTTTCCATACCGCAGATCCCCTTACGTCAATTGCGTATCCTATCTTTTCAATGGGATCTTTCTAACTCCGGTATTTAGAGTCGTGTCTGAAGTGAGCGTTAGAAATCTAATGACAAAACTCCAGCCGCAGAAAAAAGTCAGTAGTTAAGAGCTTTCTGGGCTAACGCCGGTTCATAAAGCTCTTAACTACTGTACTCTAAAGTACACTAACACCCATAAACTACCTATGTACCCCTAAACCAAGGCCCCCCCACATCGCCGCCACTCGATTAAATGTTTTTAACCCCTAATCTGCCGACCGCCACCTACGTTATACTTATGTACCCCTAATCTGCTGCCCCTAACACCGCCGACCCCTATATTATATTTATTAACCCCTAACCTGCCCCCCACAACGTTGCCACCAACTACCTACAATAATTAACCCTTAATCTGCCGACCGCAAAGCGCCGCCACCTACATTATAGCTATGTACCCCTAATCTGCTGCCCCTAACAACGCTGACCCCTATATTATATTTATTAACCCCTAATCTGCCCCCCACAACGTCGCCTCCACCTGCCTACACTTATTAACCCCTAATCTGCCGACCGGACCGCACCGCTACTATAATAAAGTTATTAACCCCTAATCCGCATCACTAACCCTATAATAAATAGTATTAACCCCTAATCTGCCCTCCCTAACATCGCCGACACCTAACTTCAAACATTAGCCCCTAATCTGCCGATCGGAGCTCACCGCTATTCTAATAAATGTATTAACCCGTAAAGCTAAGTCTAACCCTAACACTAACACCCCCCTAAGTTAAATATAATTTTAATCTAACGAAATTAATTAACTCTTATTAAATAAATTATTCCTATTTAAAACTAAATACTTACCTGTAAAATAAATCCTAATACAGCTACAATATAAATTATAATTACATTGTAGCTATTTTAGGATTAATATTTATTTTACAGGCAACTTTGTAATTATTTTAACCCGGTACAATAGCTATTAAATAGTTAAGAACTATTTAATAGTTACCTAGTTAAAATAATTACAAAATTACCTGTAAAATAAATCCTAACCTAAGTTACAATTAAACCTAACACTATACTATCATTAAATTAATTAAATAAAATACCTACAATTACCTACAATTAAACCTAACACTACACTATCAATAAATTAATTAAATACAATATGTACAAATAACTACAATGAAATAAACTAACTAAAGTAAAAAAAATAAAAAAGAACTAAGTTACAAAAAATAAAAAAATATTTACAAACATAAGAAAAATATTACAACAATTTTAAACTAATTACACCTACTCTAAGCCCCCTAATAAAATAACAAAGACCCCCAAAATAAAAAATGCCCTACCCTATTCTAAATTACTAAAGTTCAAAGCTCTTTTACCTTACCAGCCCTGAACAGGGCCCTTTGCGGGGCATGCCCCAAGAAGTTCAGCTCTTTTTCCTGTAAAAAAAAACATACAATACCCCCCCCCAACATTACAACCCACCACCCACATACCCCTAATCTAACCCAAACCCCCCTTAAATAAACCTAACACTAAGCCCCTGAAGATCATCCTACCTTGTCTTCACCTCACCAGGTATCACCGATCCGTCCTGGCTCCAAAATCTTCATCCAACCCAAGCGGGGGCTGGCGATCCATCATCCGGTGGCTGAAGAGGTCCAGAAGAGGCTCCAAAGTCTTCATCCTATCCGGGAAGAAGAGTAGATCCGGACCGGCAACCATCATCTTCCAAGCGGCATCTTCTATCTTCATCCGATGAGGACCGGCTCCATCCTGAAGACCTCCGACGCGGACCCATCTTCATCCGGCGACGTCCAACTGAAGAATGACGGTTCCTTTAAGGGACGTCATCCAAGATGGCGTCCCTCGAATTCTGATTGGCTGATAGGATTCTATCAGCCAATCGGAATTAAGGTAGGAATATTCTGCAGGCGACGCGGATCCATCCTCTTCTTCCGTTGTCTCCCGACTAATAACGGTTCCTTTAAGGGACGTCATCCAAGATGGCGTCCCTCGAATTCCGATTGGCTGATAGGATTCTATCAGCCAATCGGAATTAAGGTAGGAATTTTCTGATTGGCTGATGGAATCAGCCAATCAGAATCAAGTTCAATCCGATTGGCTGATCCGATCAGCCAATCAGATTGAGCTCGCATTCTATTGGCTTATCGGAACAGCCAATAGAATGCAAGCTCAATCTGATTGGCTGATTGGATCAGCCAATCGGATTGAACTTAATTCTGATTGGCTGATTCCATCAGCCAATCAGAATTTTCCTACCTTAATTCCGATTGGCTGATAGAATCCTATCAGCCAATCGGAATTCGAGGGACGCCATCTTGGATGACGTCCCTTAAAGGAACCTTCATTCGGCTAGTAGACGTTGGGAGAAGAGGATGTTCTGCATCGGATGGAAGATGATGGCTCCCAAAGAAAGAAGATTGAAGATGCCGTTGATAGAAGACTTCATCCGGATCATGGACCTCTTCAGCCTCCGCTTGGATGAAGACTTCATCCGGATCATGGACCTCTTCAGCTCCCGCTTGGATGAAGACTTCAGCCGGATCATGGACCTCTTCAGCCCCCCGCTTGGGCTTGGATCAGGACATCGTAGGAGCTCTTCAGGACGGATCGGTGAACCTGGTATGGTGAAGATAAGGTAGGAAGATCTTCAGGGGCTTAGTGTTAGGTTTATTTAATGGGGGTTTGGGTTAGATTAGGGGTATGTGGGTGGTGGGTTGTAATGTTGGGGGGGTATTGTATGTTTTTTTTACAGGCAAAAGAGCTGAACTTCTTGGGGCATGCTCCGCAAAGGGCCCTGTTCAGGGCTGGTAAGGTAAAAGAGCTTTGAACTTTAGTAATTTAGAATAGGGTAGGGCATTTTGTTATTTTGGTGGTCTTTGTTATTTTATTAGGGGGCTTAGAGTAGGTGTAATTAGTTTAAAGTTGTTGTAATATTTTTCTTATGTTTGTAGATATTTTTTTATTTTTTGTAACTTAGTTCTTTTTTATTTTTTGTACTTTAGTTAGTTTATTTCATTGTAGTTATTTGTAGATATTGTATTTAATTAATTTATTGATAGTGTAGTGTTAGGTTTAATTGTAGGTAATTGTAGGTATTTTATTTAATTAATTTAATGATAGCATAGTGTTAGGTTTAATTGTAACTTAGGTTAGGATTTATTTTACAGGTAATGTTGTAATTATTTTAACTAGGTAACTATTAAATAGTTCTTAACTATTTAATAGCTATTGTACCGGGTTAAAATAAATACAAAGTTACCTGTAAAATAAATATTAATCCTAAAATAGCTACAATGTAATTATAATTTATATTTTAGCTATATTAGGATTTTTTTTACAGGTAAGTATTTAGCTTTAAATAGGAATAATTTATTTAATAAGAGTTAATTAATTTTGTTAGATTAAAATTATATTTAAATTAGGGGGGTGTTAGTGTTAGGGTTAGACTTAGCTTTAGGGGTTAATACATTTATTAGAATAGCGGTGAGCTATGTTAGGGAGGGCAGATTAGGGGTTAATACTATTTATTATAGGGTTAGTGAGGCGGATTAGGGGTTAATAACTTTATTATAGTAGCGGTGCAGTCCGCTCGGCAGATTAGGGGTTAATAAGTGTAGGCAGGTGGAGGCGACGTTGTGGGAGGCAGATTAGGGGTTAATAAATATAATATAGGGGTCGGCGGTGTTAGGGGCAGCAGATTAGGGGTACATAAGGATAATGTAAGTAGCTGCGGTTTACGGAGCGGCAGATTAGGGGTTAAAAATAATATGCAGGGGTCAGCGATAGCAGGGACGGCAGATTAGGGGTTAATAAGTGTAAGGTTAGGGGTGTTTAGACTCGGGGTACATGTTAGGGTGTTAGGTGCAGACGTAGGAAGTGTTTACGCATAGCAAACAATGGGGCTGCGTTAGGAGCTGAACGCGGCTTTTTTGCAGGTGTTAGGTTTTTTTTTCAGCTCAAACAGCCCCATTGTTTCCTATGGGGGAATCGTGCACGAGCACGTTTTTGAGGCTGGCCGCGTCCGTAAGCAACTCTGGTATCGAGAGTTGAAGCTGCATTAAATATGCTCTACGCTCCTTTTTTGGAGCCTAACGAAGCCTTTATGTGGACTCTCAATACCAGAGTTATTTTTATGGTGCGGCCAGAAAAAAGCCGGCGTTAGCTACGCGGGTTCTTACCGACAAAACTCTAAATCTAGCCGTTACTCTCCCCCTCCTGCTCCTTTCAGCACCTGCAGCCTCATCCATCTCTCTCCTTTTCCTCCTTTGAAGTTCACTGCATCCGACTATTCTCCCCCCTCTCCCTCAGGGTGGCAGTTATCTATCGCCCCCCTGGACCAACCTCCCAATTCCTTGATAACTTTGCTGCCTGGCTTTCTCACTTTCTCTCTACAAATACACCTGCTTTAATCCTGGGGGACTTCAACATCCCCATTGATAACCCATCTGCCCCTGCTGCCTCTAAACGTCTCTCACTCACAAACTCCTTTGGTCTCTCACAATCCACCATATTCCCTACTCACCGCAACGGACACTCTATTGATCTAGTATTCTCCTACCTCTGCTCTCCCTCTGACGCCACCTGTCTCCCATTTCACATCTCAGACCACCATCTGCTCACCTTTAAGCTTAATATACAGGCTAAACCTACTTCTCCCCCTCACCCCCGCACCTGTAGAAATCTGCACATTGTGGATCCTCTACAACTCTCCAACCTTATTCAAAAACACCTCCCCACACTTCCACAGTATCCTGCCCTGACCTTGCTACAACCCACTATAACAATACTCTCTCCTCAGCACTGGACACTTTCGCTCCTCCCCAAATACGCAAAACCCCACATCGTCAGCTCCAACCCTGGCACTCTAACCAAACACGCTACCTGCAAAAATGCTCCCGTGCTGCTGAACGTGCCTGGAGGAAATCCCGCTCTGAATCAGATTTCCTTCACTATAAGTTCATTCTTTATTCTTACTCCTCTGCCCTTCACTTAGCCAAGCAAACCTACTTCTCTTCTCTTATATCTACTCACTCCACAAACCCTAAACGTCTCTTCTCCATTTTCAACTCTCTCCTTTACCCACCTTCACCACCCCCTTCATCTGCCTTTAGTGCTCAAGACCTGGCAGACTACTTTTTCAACAAAACAATTACCATCCGAAGTAATATCCCAACACAAGTCTGCAACCTTCCATCTCCGCCCCCGGCAACCCCCTCCACCACTCTCAGCACCTTCCCCCCTACCTCTGAGAATGAAGTGAGTTCCCTATTGTCTTCCTCACATCTCACTACCTGCCCACTTGACCCTATCCCTTCACATCTAATACCGTCTCTGTCTTCTACCCTCACTCCAGCTCTTACTCACATATTTAACCTATCCCTTACTATCGGTTCATTCCCATCTTCCTTCAAACATGCAAAGGTCACACCCATCCTCAAAAAACCCTCCCTTGACCCCAATTCTCCTGCAAACTGCCGCCCCATATCACTGCTTCTGTTAGCTTCAAAAGTCCTGGAAAAACTAGTCTTCGATCGCTTAACCCACTTCTTGTCCTCCAACTCACTGCTTGACCCCTTACAATCTGGCTTCCATTCCCAACACTCAACTGAGACTGCCCTCACCAAAGTTACTAATGATCTTCTTTCTGCTAAAAAAAATGGCCACTACTCAATACTTATCTTACTTGATCTGTCTGCTGTCTTTGACACAGTTGACCATCCCCTTCTCCTACAGACTCTCAGCTCCTTTGGGCTCTCTGACACTGCCCTTTCCTGGATCCACTGTTATCTCTCTAATAGGTCCTTTTCTGTCTCCTTTGCTGGTGGCGACTCCTCTCCATTGCCTCTGTCTGTTGGAGTACCTCAAGGCTCTGTTCTGGGTCCCCTACTCTTCTCTATTTATACATCCTCACTGGGAAAACTTATCAGTAGCTATGGCTTCAACTACCAACTCTATGCTGATGATGCCCAGATCTACCTATCCGCCCCTTCACTCTCTCCTTCTGTCATTTGCTCACATCAGTGTCTGCTTATCTGGCATTTCTTCTTGGATGGCCTCTCACCACCTGAAAATCAATATGTCCAAGACTGAGCTCCTTCTAATCCCCCCCCTCTAATTCTACCCCGGTTCCTAACTTTTCAATCACTGTTGGTGATACCACTATCTCCCCATCACCCCAAGTCCATGTCCTAGGAGTTACACTTGACTCCAATCTGTCCTTCATTCCCCACATCCAATTTCTCTCTTCCTCTTGTCGCAACCATCTACGCAATATCTCCAAAATCCGTCCATTTCTGAGTGCTGAAACTACTAAACAGCTAATCCACTCCCTGGTAATCTCCCGACTTGACTACTGTAATAACCTACTAACTGGCCTCCCTCTCTCCCGCCTCTCCCCTCTTCAATCCAACCTAAATGCCTCTGCTAGGCTAATCCACCTCTCCCGATGCTCTGTATCTGCTGCACCTCTCTGCGAGTCCCTTCACTGGCTACCCATCCACAGCAGAATTAAATTCAAAATTCTCATCCTGACCTACAAAGCCCTTACCAACGTAGCCCCCCCCTACCTGTACTCACTCATCAAGAAATATACTCCAGCCCGCCCCCTAAGATCCAACAATGACCTGCTCCTTGCATCTTCTACCATCACCTCCTCCCATGCCAGGCTACAGGACTTCTCTCGTGCAGCACCAACCATCTGGAATGCACTTCCCAGAGCTGTTAGACTTTCCCCTAACCTTTCCTCCTTTAAATGCTCCCTAAAGACCTTTCTGTTAATGGAAGCCTATCTTTAAATCAGTAAAAAATGAATTCTACCTGCCTAACTGCTGCCCCAATTAACTCCCCACTAACATCATTCTCACCTTTGCAGTCCCCACCTCCTGTTTCTCACCCTCCTACCATCTAGATTGTAAGTTCCCAGAGGAACAGGGCCCTCAATTCCCCCTGTATTTGTTTTGTTAAACTTTGGTGTCTTCTATATTGTATTGTACTGTACTTTTATCTTTGTACCCATGGACAGCGCTGCGGAATCTGTTGGCGCTTTATAAATAAAGAATAATAATAATAATAATTGTATTTAATGTAGGGAATTTATTTAATTGTAGTGTAGTGTTAGGTGTTAGTGTAACTTAGGTTAGGTTTTATTTTACAGGTAAATTTGTATTTACTTTAGCTATGCAGTTATTAAATAATAACTATTTAGTAACTATTCTACTTAGTTAAAATAAATACAAACTTGCCTGTAAAATAAAAATAAACCCTAAACTAGCTATAATGTAACTATTAGTTATATTGTAGCTAGCTTAGGGTTTATTTTATAGGTAAGTATTTAGTTTTAAATAGGAATAATTTAGGTAATGATAGTAATTTTATTTAGATTTATTTAAATTATATTTAAGTTAGGGGGTGTTGGGGTTAGACTTAGGTTTAGGGGTAAATAAATTTAGAATAGTGGCAGCGACATTGGGGGCGGCAGATTAGGGGTTAATAAGTGTAGGTAGGTTGCGGAGACATTGGGGGTGGCAGATTACGGGTTAATAAGTGTAGGTAGGTTGCGGCGACATTGGGGGCGGCAGATTAGGGGTCAATAAATATAATGTAGGTGTCGGCGATGTTGGGGGCAGCAGATTAGGGGTTAATAAATATAATGTAGGTGGCGGCGATGCCTGAAGCGGCAGATTAGGGGTTAATAAGTATAATGTAGGTGTCGGCTATGTCGGAGGCAGCAGATTAGGGGTTAATAAGTGTAAGATTAGGGGTGTTTAGACTCGGGGTTCATGTTAGGGTATTAGGTGTAAACATAACTTTAGTTTCCCCATAGGAATCAATGGGGCTGCTTTACTGAGTTTTACACTGCTTTATTGCAGGTGTTAGACTTTTTCTCAGCCGGCTCTCCCCATTGATGTCTATGGGGAAATCGTGCATGAACATGTACGACCAGCTCCCCACTGTCTTAAGCAGCGCTGGTATTGGAGTGCGGTATGGAGCTCAATTTTGCTCTACGCTCACTTCTTGCCTTTTAACGCCGGGTTTGTAAAAACCCATAATACAGGTAAGTGAACGGTGAGAAAAAACTGCACGTTAGCACCGCACAGCTCATAACGCAAAACTCATAATCTGGCTGTTACCTTTAATCCTGGCAGCCGCTCCAGCACTTCCCCCGCCCGCCACAAGCCGTCTTCTCGGGTCCAAAATGACAAATCTGGCTTCCTCCAATCACAGCGTTGTATCAGGCCAAGATTCCCCCAGGGGGGAAGCTGTGATTGGAGGAAGCCTGATTCGTCATTTCTGACGTCTGCAGAGGCTTCCGACAGCCGGGGGAATCGCTGGAGCTGCTGCAAGGATTAAAAGGTAAGTTTTTGAAGTTAACAGTGAAATGTCAATTTTGATTAATTAAAGTGCCCTTTTTTTAATAGGTTTATTAAAACCGGGCACTAATTCATCAAAATGGACCTTCACTTTCAACGAGTTTTCAATCAAGTACAAGTGTTTCCTCCATTTTGTACAATAATATTCTATGGGGGTCTGAATCAAATGCTTTAGCAAAATCTAAATATATTGCATATACTGAAATACCCTGATCTATACTTTTACTAACTTTCTCATAGACTACAGTTACATGAATTTGACATGATCTGTCCTTAATATAATCATGTTCATTCCAACAATTATATTACAGTTTGAATTGTATTCTTAAATATTATACCTTAATAATCTCTAATTTCTCTAAACTACTTTATAAAGGTCAGGCATTACTATCGGCTAGATTACGAGTTATTTTCATCGCTCACCTCCCTATAGCGCTGCTATTACAGGTTTTCATAAATCCGGCGTTAGCAGGCAATATTGCAGCGTTGAGAAAAATTGAGCTCCATACCGCATTCAAATACCAGCGCTGCTTTGAGCTGGTTTTACATGCTTGTGCACGATTTCCCCATAGACATCAATGGGGAGAGCCAGCTAAAAAAAAGCCTAACACCTGCAATAAAGGAGCATAAAGCTCCGTAACGCAGCCCCATTGATTCCTATGGGGAAAGAAAAGTTATGTTTACACCTAACACCATAACTTAAACCCCGAGTCTAAACACCCCTAATCTCCACCCCCAACATCGCCAACACCTACATTACACTTATTAACCCCCAATCTGCCGTCCCCAAAATCGCAGACGCCTGCCTACATTTATTAACCCCTAACTAAATTACACAAAATAAAAAAGAAATGATCAAATATTTAAACTAATTACACCTAATCTAATAGCCCTATCAAAATAAAAAAGCCCCCCAAAATAAAAAAACCCTAGCCTAAACTAAACTGCCAATGGCCCTTAAAAGGGCCTTTTGTGGGACATTGCCCCAAAGAAATCAGCTCTTTTACCTGTAAAAAAAAATAATACAAACAACCCCCAACAGTAAAACCCACCACCCACACAACCAATCCCCCCAAATAAAATCCTATCTAAAAAAACTAAGCTCCCCATTGCCCTGAAAAGGGCATTTGGATTGGTATTGCCCTTAAAAGGGCATTTAGCTCTTTTTCAGACCAAACCCTAAGCTAAAAATAAAACCCACCCAATAAACCCTTAAAAATCCTAACACTAACCCCCGAAAATCCACTTACCGTTTTTGAAGAACAGACATCCATCCTCAACAAAGCCAGGAGAAGTCTTCATCCAAGCAGCAAGAAGTCCTCAATGAAGCCAATAGAATGCAAGCTCAATCCTATTGGCTGATTGGATCAGCCAATAGGATTGAAACTCACCTTTAGAATTCTATCAGCCAATTGGAATTCAAGAGACGCCATCTTTAATGACGTCACTTAAAGGAACCTTCATTCTGGAAGAGCCGTCGATTGAAGAGGATGCTCCGCGCCGGCTGTCTTGAAGATGGAGCCGCTCCGCATCGGCAGGATGAAGATAGAAGATGCTGTTTGGATGAAGACTTCTGCCCACCTGGAGGACCACTTCTTGCCATCTGGATAAAGACTACTCCCGGCTTTGTTGAGGACTTCTTGCCGCTTGGATGAAGACTTCTCCTGGCTTCGTTGAGGATGGATGTTCGGTCTTCAAAAACTGTAAGTGGATCTTCGGGGGTTAGTGTTAGTTTTTTTTAAGGGTTTATTGGGAAGGTTTTATATTTAGCTTAGGGTTTGGGCTGAAAAAGAGCTAAATGTCCTTTTAAGGGCAATGCCCATCCAAATGCCCTTTTCATGGCAATAGGGAGTTTAGGTTTTTTAGATAGGCTTTAATTTGGGGGGTTTGGTTGTGTGGGTGGTGGGTTTTACTGTTGGGTTTTACTGTTGGGGGGTTGTTTGTATTTTTTTTTTACAGGTAAAAGAGCTGATTTCTTTGGGGCAATGCCCCACAAAAAGGACCTTTTAAGGGCCATTGGCAGTTTAGTTTAGACTAGGGTTTTTTATTTTGGGGGGGGCTTTTTTTATTTTGATAGGGCAATTAGATTAGGTGTAATCAGTTTAAATATTTGATAATTTCTTTTTTATTTTGTGTAATTTAGTATTTTTTTTTAATTTAGTTAATTGTATTTAATTAATGTAATTGATTTAATTGTAGTGTAAGGTTAGGTGTTAGTGTAACTCAGGTTAGGTTTTATTTTACAGGTAAATTACAGGTAAATTTGTATTTATTTTAGCTAGGTAGCTAGTAAATAGTTAATAACTATTTAGTAACTAGTCTACCTAGTTAAAATAAATACAAACTTACCTGTGAAATAAAAATAAAACCTAAGATAGATACAATGTAACTATTAGTTATATTGTAGCTAGCTTATGGTTTATTTTATAGGTAAGTATTTAGTTTTAAATAGGAATTATTTAGGTATCAATTGTAATTTTTATTTAGATTTATTTTAATTATATTAAAGTTAGTGGGGGTTAGGGTTAGGGTTAGACTTAGGGTTAGGTGTTAATAACTGTAGTATAGTGGCGGCAACGTTGGGGGCGGAAGATTAGGGGTTAATAAGTGTAGGTAGGTAGCGATGACATTAGGGGTGGCATATTAGGGGTTAATAAATGTAGGCAGGTGTCGGCGATGTCAGGGGCGGCAGATTAGGGTTTAATAACAGTAATGTAGGTTGCGGCGATGTTAGGGACAGCAGATTAGGGGTTAATAACAGTAATGTAGGTTGTGGCGATGTTAGGGACAGTAGATTAGGGGTTAATAATATTTAACTAGTGTTTGCGATGCGGGAGTACGGCGGTTTAGGGGTTAATATGTTTAATTATAGTGGCGGCGATGTGCGGAGCAGCAGATTAGGGGTTAACAATTTTATTTTAGTGTTTGCAAAGCGGGTGGGCCTCGGTTTAGGGGTTAATAGGTAGTTTATGGGTGTTAGTGTATTTTTTAGCACTTTAGTTATGAGTTTTATGTTACGGCTTTGTAACATAAAAGCCATAACTACTGTCTTTCAGTTTACAGTACGGATCTTGACGGTATAGGCTGTACGCCTCACTTTTTGGCCAGACAGGCAAACATATAATACCGGCGCGATGGAAGTCCCATTGAAAAATGACTTTTTGAAAGCTGCGGTAGTTACGTTGCGTTACGGCCAAAAAAGTGTGTGGTACACCTATACTTGCAAAACTCGTAATACTAGCGGTAGGGAAAAAGAACCATAAGGCTGTTTTTTCACTCATAACGCAAAACTCGTAATCTAGCCGTATGTTTTTCAGTATGCATTAGAAATGTGCATTCTGACTGATTTTGCTGATTATTTAATTTGTTGATTCATTTGAAATACTTACAGCCGAATACATTATTTGATTAAATGGACAAAAATGAATGATTGGTTGACAAAACTGATTCATTCATTCATTCTTGCTGTTTGGAGACAAATAAAGAAGCAGGAATCAGGGAGGAGTTATATTGTTTTTGTTAATAAGAACTTTTGTTTGAAATGATGTAGAGGGTTTTTTTACAATTTATTTGTCCATCCTCCCCTGTCCAATCCTGCTATAGTATTACTAATAACTGATGTTAGGGACAGGCAGTCAGGCACCAAATGCTGGATTTTAGACAAACAATAGTTTTTTTTATCCTTTTAACATTGAAAGATAGGTTCTTTTAATTGTTCTAATACTTTAATATAACATTTTTGTTAATATTAATAATATTAGTAGCTTTTCCCATTAGAAATAACGGTAACTAATCAAAATCCAATATTCATCAAAACCAAATGCCTGCATGGACGAAACAATACTTTCAAATAAAACTCATTTTTCGCTTATGCACATGTCTAGTATGTGTGATTATTGAAAAGTGAGCATGTACAATTTCTCAAAATATCAAGCTCATACAGTTATTATAAATCTATTTGCATATTCTTTTCACATCTTCTAAATATAATGGCGGCATTATTGGTCTGGATTGATGCTAAATGTTACATTATTTTCCACGCTACTAAAACAGAGATAGTTTGCTCTAGCGTCTGCCATTGTAGTCAATACTGGTAAAGATAGCAAGAATTTTCAACAAAAGTATTTATTATAACCTCAGTAACACAATTTAGTAAATGTAATGACGCAGGATACGGTCTTAACCTCTCTTTCCATTACAAGTATAATGGCATTGTTGTAATACATTTTGAATCCACCAATGAGCATAAATTTAATATAATGTGATATAGGAAATCAGATGGCAGCACTCCAAGGTAATAAAAGATGTATATTTTATTTAAATCTACTCAAGACAAAAATAGAACAAACCGTTTGATGCACAGGTGCTGGAGAATATGCATTTCTACATAAATTTAATATTGACAGCAACTTATTTTTTTCAATATATTATATGTATTTACAAATCATAGATCATACTGTGGTGATGTATGGTCTGCAAGAAAAATCTTAAACAATGTCACTGCAGAAGCTTTTGTCACATAACATTCTCCAGTCTAGGCCAGAGTAGCCATCATATGAAAAGTTCTGTATAGCATACAAGGTTATCAACATGGTATTTATACATTCTGGGCCTAGATTATGAGGGGAGCGCTAGTTAAAGCTCCCGCTTGCATGTTAACTTTGTTAGACGGAGGCTTTTTGCTTAGGTTGGGTTGCGCTCATATTAGAAGTTGAAAATGTAAAAAGTTAGCACATGAGTAAAAACCATTATGTGAGCAAAAGTTGAACTGAATATCGCGACCACGCATTAATATATTCATCTATAGACTTCAATGAAGAGCGTAAGCTAAAAAAAAATTACAACAATACTTGCGCACTAACCCAATCTTGTTTATACAAGTGCACTAAACCCAACATGATTTATGAATATATTACATTCCATTGTTCTTTACATACAGAACAATGGACTTTTTATTATAAATAAAAATTTAATTTTATATATATATATATATATATATATATATATATATATATACTGTATATATATATATATATATATATATATATATATATATATATATATATATATATATATATATATATATATATATACAGGTGGCCCACGTTTCAATTTGCATTGTTTCAGAATAACAATCTTTTTTTTCAGTCATGCAACTGCTTTTAAAAAGCATTGAGAAGCAGTGCATTGATTAAAATAGCCAGTAGCTGGAGCTGTCCACTTGTGTTGCAGCAAAGATATGCAAGCCAAGCAAGCTGAAATTAATTTAGTTTAACCAGACCTGAGCTTGCAAAGGAACAAGATCTTCCTGTCTATAAATCAGTCCAGATTGGAATGCATAGAAAGAACTGTTTGCAGAAAAATGCAAGTAAAGTCTGTGTTGTGTGATTATTTTATTAGGTTTATAATGCTGTTTAGCAAATGTTTTTGTTCATTTAACTTAGTTTAATTATATATTCTGTGTTGTGTGATCATTTTATTAGGTTTATAATGATGTTTAGCATTAAAAGTCTTCATTTCAAAGCTTTAAAAATAATGTATTAGGTGTTACTTATGACAATTTTGAGAGGGGCCTGAATCCTAACTCCCTCACTTCCCATTGACTTAGATTATTAACTAGGTTTCAATTTACAATGGTTTCGATTTACAACCATTCCTTCTGGAACCTAACCCCGGTATAAACTGAGGGCTACCTGTATGTATATATATATATATATATATATATATATATATATATATATATATATATATACATACCTATACCTGTATATCTATTCCTAGAGATATATTGGTATAGATATATATTTTACATGAACAGTATAGAAAAATATATTTAATAATAAAAAGTACATTATTGTCGATGTGAAGAACATAGTAAAATATGCGAAACGCGCATCAGGGTTTCCAACTAAGGAATAAAGCAATTTGGTTAGCACACATGAAGAAGTACTATCTTCACTGCACGTTATTGCAATATTTAATATAAACTATTAAAAAATATTAATAAAAATAGTTTAAAATTATTATAAATACTGTAATGGCATTATACTGCTCATGTTAAATACATACAGGAATATATATAAAGATATAGTTATATATATATATATATATATATATATATATATATATATACAGGGAGTGCAGAATTATTAGGCAAATGAGTATTTTGACCACATCATCCTCTTTATGCATGTTGTCTTACTCCAAGCTGTATAGGCTCGAAAGCCTACTACCAATTAAGCATATTAGGTGATGTGCATCTCTGTAATGAGAAGGGGTGTGGTCTAATGACATCAACACCCTATATCAGGTGTGCATAATTATTAGGCAACTTCCTTTCCTTTGGCAAAATGGGTCAAAACAAGGACTTGACAGGCTCAGAAAAGTCAAAAATAGTGAGATATCTTGCAGAGGGATGCAGCACTCTTAAAATTGCAAAGCTTCTGAAGCGTGATCATCGAACAATCAAGCGTTTCATTCAAAATAGTCAACAGGGTCGCAAGAAGCGTGTGGAAAAACCAAGGTGCAAAATAACTGCCCATGAACTGAGAAAAGTCAAGCGTGCAGCTGCCAAGATGCCACTTGCCACCAGTTTGGCCATATTTCAGAGCTGCAACATCACTGGAGTGCCCAAAAGCACAAGGTGTGCAATACTCAGAGACATGGCCAAGGTAAGAAAGGCTGAAAGACGACCACCACTGAACAAGACACACAAGCTGAAACGTCAAGACTGGGCCAAGAAATATCTCAAGACTGATTTTTCTAAGGTTTTATGGACTGATGAAATGAGAGTGAGTCTTGATGGGCCAGATGGATGGGCCCGTGGCTGGATTGGTAAAGGGCAGAGAGCTCCAGTCCGACTCAGACGCCAGCAAGGTGGAGGTGGAGTACTGGTTTGGGCTGGTATCATCAAAGATGAGCTTGTGGGGCCTTTTCGGGTTGAGGATGGAGTCAAGCTCAACTCCCAGTCCTACTGCCAGTTTCTGGAAGACACCTTCTTCAAGCAGTGGTACAGGAAGAAGTCTGCATCCTTCAAGAAAAACATGATTTTCATGCAGGACAATGCTCCATCACACGCGTCCAAGTACTCCACAGCGTGGCTGGCAAGAAAGGGTATAAAAGAAGAAAATCTAATGACATGGCCTCCTTGTTCACCTGATCTGAACCCCATTGAGAACCTGTGGTCCATCATCAAATGTGAGATTTACAAGGAGGGAAAACAGTACACCTCTCTGAACAGTGTCTGGGAGGCTGTGGTTGCTGCTGCACGCAATGTTGATGGTGAACAGATCAAAACACTGACAGAATCCATGGATGGCAGGCTTTTGAGTGTCCTTGCAAAGAAAGGTGGCTATATTGGTCACTGATTTGTTTTGTTTTGTTTTTGAATGTCAGAAATGTATATTTGTGAATGTTGAGATGTTATATTGGTTTCACTGGTAAAAATAAATAATTGAAATGGGTATATATTTGTTTTTTGTTAAGTTGCCTAATAATTATGCACAGTAATAGTCACCTGCACACACAGATATCCCCCTAAAATAGCTATAACTAAAAACAAACTAAAAACTACTTCCAAAACTATTCAGCTTTGATATTAATGAGTTTTTTGGGTTCATTGAGAACATGGTTGTTGTTCAATAATAAAATTAATCCTCAAAAATACAACTTGCCTAATAATTCTGCACTCCCTGTATATATATATATAGACTGAGACTATATATATATTTACAATAAAAAGTACATTATCCTGTAAGTGAAGAACATTGGAATGTGATATATGAACAGTACATATACATTAAAACACATTTATACTTAAATACAAATGTACACACATCTGTATATATATACATATATATATATATATATATATATATATATACAGTATACTTTTAAAAAGCATTGAGAAGCAGTGCATTGATTAAAATAGCCAGTAGGTGGAGCTGTCCGCTTGTGTTGCAGCAAAGATATGCAAGCCAAGCAAGCTGAAATTAATTTAGTTTAACCAGACCTGAGCTTGCAAAGGAACAAGATCTTCCTGTCTATAAATCAGTCCAGATTGGAATGCATAGAAAGAACTGTTTGCAGAAAAATGCAAGTAAAGTCTGTGTTGTGTGATTATTTTATTAGGTTTATAATGCTGTTTAGCAAATGTTTTTGTTCATTTAACTTAGTTTAATTATATATTCTGTGTTGTGTGATTATTTTATTAGGTTTATAATGAAGTTTAGCATTAAAAGTCTTCATTTCAAAGCTTTAAAAATAATGTATTAGGTGATACATATGACAATTTTGAGAGGGGCCTGGAACCTAACTCCCTCACCTTCCATTGACTTAGATTATTAACTGGGTTTCAATTTACAACGGTTTCGATTTACAACCATTCCTTCTGGAACCTAACCCCGGTGTAAACTGAGGGCTACCTGTGTATATATATATATATATATATACCTATACCTGTATAACTATTCCTAGAGATATATTGGTATAGATATATATTTTACATGAACAGTATAGAAAAATATATTTAATAATAAAAAGTACATTATTTTCGATGTGAAGAACATAGTAAAATATGCAAAACGTGCATCAGGGTTTCCAACTAAGGAATAAAGCAATTTGGTTAGCACACATGAAGAAGTACTATCTTCACTGCACGTTATTGCAATATCCTATATTATAAAAGACAAGTGTTTGTCTGAAGCCGTCATGCGCAGTACAGACAAACACTTGGCCTTAGATTCTATTCTTGCGCACCTCGGCATAGCTGACAGCTGACAGATTGGGAGCGCGAGGTACACAGCATACAAGCAGCTGTGAGATAGTTAGCGCAAGCTACTCAACAGCTGTGAGGTCTGCTGCGTGAGAAGCGGCAACGCGCTCCCCAGACCTCACAGCTGTTTGTGGCCGACGGGAGCGTCGCGAGGGGCGTGGCCGGGCATCGCGAGGGGCGTGGCCGGGCGGGTGTTGCCGCGATGGGGCGTGGGCGGGTGTTGCCGCGATGGGGCGTGGCCGGGCGGGTGGTGCCGCGATGGTGCGTGGCCGGGCGGGGTCCCGCGAAGACAGAGCCAGAGAGCGAGCAGGAGGGGGGGGCAGAGAGCCAAAGAGAAGGGGGGGGGCAGAGAGCCAAAGAGAAGGGGGGGGGCAGAGAGCCAAAGAGAAGGGGGGGGCAGAGAGCCAAAGAGAAGGGGAGGGGGGCAGAGAGCCAAAGAGAAGGGGGGGGCAGAGAGCCAAAGAGAAGGGGGGGGGGGCAGAGAGCCAAAGAGAAGGGGGGGGCAGAGAGCCAAAGAGAAGGGGGGGGCAGAGAGCCAAAGAGAAGGGGGGGCAGAGAGCCAAAGAGGGGGGGGGCAGAGAGCCAAAGAGAGGGGGGGGCAGAGAGCCAAAGAGAGGGGGGGGGGCAGAGAGCCAAAGAGAAGGGGGGGCATAGAGCCAAAGAGAAGGGGGGGGCAGAGAGCCAAAGAGAGGAGGGGGCAGAGAGCCAAAGAGAAGGGGGGGGGCAGAGAGCCAAAGAGAAGGGGGGCAGAGAGCCAAAGAGAAGGGGGGGGCAGAGAGCCAAAGAGAAGGGTGGGGGCAGAGAGCCAAAGAGAAGGGGGGGCAGAGAGCCAAAGAGAAGGGGGGGGCAGAGAGCCAAAGAGAAGGGGGGGGCAGAGAGCCAAAGAGAGGGGGGGGCAGAGAGCCAAAGAGAAGGGGGGGCAGAGAGCCAAAGAGAAGGGGGGGGGCAGAGAGCCAAAGAGAAGGGGGGGGCAGAGAGCCAAAGAGAAGGGGGGGCAGAGAGCCAAAGAGAAGGGGGGGGCAGAGAGCCAAAGAGAAGGGGGGGGCAGAGAGCCAAAGAGAGGGGGGGGCAGAGAGCCAAAGAGAGGGGGGGCAGAGAGCGAAAGAGAAGGGGGGGGGCAGAGAGCCAAAGAGAAGGGGGGGGGGGAGAGAGAGCCAAAGAGAAGGGGGGGGAGAGAGAGCCAAAGAGAAGGGGGGGGAGAGCCAAAGAGGGGGGAGAGAGAGAGCCAAAGAGGAAAAAGAGCCAAAAAGGAGAGAGAGCCAAAGAGGGGGGAGAGAGAGCCAAAGAGGGGGGAGAGAGAGCCAAAGAGGGGGGGGGGGGAGAGAGCCAAAGGGGGGGGAGAGAGCTAAAGGGGAGGAGAGCCAAAGAGGGGGGAGAGAGAGAGCCAAAGAGGAAAGAGAGCCAAAGAGAGAGACAAAGAGGGGGGAGAGAGAGCCAAAGAGGGGGGGGGCAGAGCCAAAGAGGGGGGGGAGAGCCAAAGAGGGGGGGAGAGCGCCAAAGAGGGGGGGAGAGCGCCAAAGAGGGGGGAGAGAACAAAAGAGGGGGGAGAGAGCCAAAGAGGGGAGGGGAGAGCAAAAGAGGGGGGGGAGAGCCAAAGAGGGGGGGAGCCAAAGGGGAGGGGAGAGCCAAAGAGGGGGGAGAGAGAGAGCCAAAGAGGAGAGAGAGCCAAAGTAGGGGGAGAGAGAGCCAAAGAGGGGGGAGAGAGAGCCAAAGGGGGGGGAGCCAAAGAGGGGAGAAAGAGAGCCAAAAAGGAGAGAGAGCCAAAGAGGGGAGAGAGCCAAAGAGGGGGGGGGGGAGAGCCAAAGAGGGGGGGGAGCCAAAGAGGGGGGGAGAGCCAAAGGGGGGGGAGAGCCAAAGAGGGGGGAGAGAGAGCAAAAGAGGGGAGAGAGAGAACAAAGGAGAGGGGGGAGAGAAAGCAAAAGAGAGGGGGGAAAGAAAGCAAAAGAGAGGGGGGAAAGAAAGCAAAAGAGAGGGGGGAAGAGAGAGCAAAAGAAAGGGGGGAGAGAGCAAGGGGTGGGACCGCTGTTCTGAAAAAAATGGCCCGTGTACACGGGCTTTAGTACTAGTTTAATATAAACTATTAAAAAATATTAATAAAAACAGTTTAAAATTATTATACATACTGTAATGACATTATACTGCTCATGTTAAATACATACAGGAATATATATAAAGGTATAGAAGGTATAGTTATATATATATATATATATATATATATATATATATAAATATTTACAATAAAAAGTACATTATCCTGTAAGTGAAGAACATATGAGATATGTACAGTACATGTACATTAAAACACATGTATACTTAAATACAAATGTACACACATCTGTATATATATATATACTCATATTTAGACATGTCTATGTATGCATATATATGTTAAGGCCCTTTGTAGCCCTTTTATATAACATCTTATAACATATACCTTTGAGCCCTTATAATTGTTTAATAGTTTTTATCAGACAGTGTTCATGTGAGTGTAACTGTACTTTTACATGTATTTATGTTGTGTTTTATGCAACTATTTTTTTTCTTCCCCTACCCTTTATGCAAGCTCTGAAGTTACCCCAACCCAGCACGTGTTAAATAAAATTGTGTTCAAGCAACATATTCTGCTATGTGAACATTAGAATGTGAAATATAAATATTTTCATGTCGGTTAGTGCACTTGAGAAAATGTGATAGGGTGTTTTCCACTTTTGGCACTCCATTGAAGTCTTTGGGCTCGATCCGATATAAATCGTCGCCCGCAAAAGCCGGCGACGCCAAATTCTGCGCAGGTTTGGTATCCTATATACGGCGTAACCTAGAAGTTATGCCTGTATATTTCTGCCGTCGGCCGTAGTTTTTTTGGCCATAGACAGGTATACCAAACCAGCGCAGTTTGGTATCCAATGTACAGCGTAAGAACTTACGTGGCGAAAATGGAGAAATCTTACTCCATTTTCACCTCGCCACAAAAAGCAGTCGTAAGAAGACCCTTTCTACTGGAGCCCCGTAACTACCTAAACTACCTGCAAAATAAAACCTAACACCTAACGCATGCGCAATGTCTATCTACCTGTCAACCACGATCCCCCGCCGCAATCCCTAATAAAGTATTTAACCCCTAAACCGCCGCTCCTGGACCCCACTACCATCTACATAAACTAACCACCTACTGTGAGCCCCTAAAACCGCCACCATCTAACTGATCTATCCCCTAATGTGAACCCCTAAAACCGCCACCATCTACCTGATCTATCCCCTAATGTGAACCCCTTACACCGCCGCCATCTACCTGATCTATCCCCTAATGTGAACCCCTTACACCACCACCATCTACCTTATCTATCCCCTAATCTGACCCCTTTATTAGGGTTAATATAGTTAATATAGTTACTATAGTAATAATATATACTAACTAAATTCTTATTAAATAAATCAAATTCATATTATAAACTAAAATATTCCTATTTAAATCTAAATACTTACCTATAAAATAAACCCTAAGATAGCTACAATATAATTAATAATTACATTGTAGCTATGTTAGGGTTTATATTTATTTTACAGGTAAATTGTTAATTATTTTAACTAGGTATAATAGCTATTAAATAGTTATTAACTATTTAATAGCTACCTAGTTAAAATAATTACCCAATTACCTGTAAAATAAATCCTAATCTAAGTTACAAATATACCTACACTATCAATAAATTAAATAAACTACAAATATCTATCTAAAAATACAATTAAATAAACTAAACTAAATTACCAAAAAAACAAACACTAAATTACAAAAAAAAAAAGATTACAGCAATTTTAAGCTAATTACACCTATTCTAAGCCCCCTAAAAAATAATAAAGCCCCCCAAAATAAAAAATTTCCTACCCTATTCTAAATTATAAAATACCCAGCTCTGTACCAGCCCTTAAAAGGGCTTTTACGGGGTATTTACCCCAAGTTAACAGCTCTTTTGCCTGTAAAAAAAAACACAACCCCCCCCCAATATTACAATCCCCCACCCACATACCCCTATTCTAAACCCACCCAAACCCCCCTTAAAAAAACCTAACACTACCCCCCTGAAGATCTCCCTACCTTGTCTCCACCCAACCGGGCCGAACTCCTCATCCGATCCGGGCGATGTCTTTATCCAGGCGGCAAAGAAGAAGTCTTCATCCCGGCGATGTCTTTATCCAAGTGGCAGCAAAGTCTTCTTCCATCCGGCAGCATCTTCCATCAAGCGGCATCTTCAATCTTCTTTCTTCACTCCTCCGACGCGGAGCATCCATCCCGGCCGATGACTGAACGACGAATGAGGTACCTTTAAATGACGTCATCCAAGATGGCGTCCATCGAATTCAGATTGGCTGATAGGATTCTATCAGCCAATCGGAATTAAGGTAGGAAAAATCTGATTGGCTGATTGAATCAGCCAATCAGATTGAGCTCGCATTCTCAGCCAATAGAATGCGAGCTCAATCTGATTGGCTGATTGGTTCAGCCAATCTGATTGAACTTGAATCTGATTGGCTGATTCAATCAGCCAATCAGATTTTTCTACCTTAATTCCGATTGGCTGATAGAATCCTATCAGCCAATCAGAATTCGACGGACGCCATCTTGGATGATGTCATTTAAAGGTACCTCATTCGTCGTTCAGTCGTCGGCTGGGATGGATGCTCCGCGTCGGAGGAGCGAAGAAAGAAGATTGAAGATGCCACTTGATGGAAGATGCCGCCGGATGGAAGAAGACTTTGCTGCCGCTTGGATAAAGACATCGCCCAGATCGGATGAGGAGTTCGGCCCGGTTGGGTGAAGACAAGGTAGGGAGATCTTCAGGGGGGTAGTGTTAGGTTTATTTAAGGGGGGTTTGGGTTAGATTAGGGGTATGTGGGTGGTGGGTTGTAATGTTGGGGGTGGTATTGTGTTTTTTTTTTTAGGCAAAAGAGCAGTTTTCTTTGGGGCATGCCCGGCAAAAGGCCCTTTTAAGGGCTGGTAAGGTAAAAGAGCTTTGAACTTTTTTAATTTAGAATAGGGTAGGGAATTTTTTTTATTTTGAGGGGCTTTATCATTTTATTAGGGGGCTTAGAATAGGTGTAATTAGCTTAAAAATCTTGTAATCTTTTTTTTATTTTTTGTAATTTAGTGGGGTTTTTTTGTAATTTAGTTTAGTTTATTTAATTGTATTTTAGTTTAGATATTTGTAGTTTATTTAATTTATTGATAGTGTAGGTGTATTTGTAACTTAGGTTAGGATTTATTTTACAGGTAAATTGGTAATTATTTTAACTAGGTAGCTATTAAATAGTTATTAACTATTTAATAGCTATTGTACCTAGTTAAAATAAATACCAAGTTACCTGTAAAATAAATATAAACCCTAAAATAGCTACAATGTAATTATTAATTACATTGTAGCTATCTTAGGGTTTATTTTATAGGTAAGTATTTAGATTTAAATAGGAATATTTTAATTAATAATATTAATATTAGATTTATCTTAATAAGAGTTTAGTTAGGGATGTTAGAGTTAGATAGGGTTATTATACTTAATATATAGATAATATAATAACTATATTAACTATATTAACCCTAATATAATTAGGGTTAATATAGTTAATATATATAATATAATAACTATATTAACCCTAATATAATTAGGGTTAATATAGTTTATATAGCTGGCGGCGGTGTAGGGGGATAAGATTAGGGGTTAATGTGTTTAATATAGGCGGCGGCGGTGTAGGGGGATTAGATTAGGGGTTAATGTGTTTAATATAGGCGGCAGCGGTGTAGGGGGATTAGATTAGGGGTTAATGTGTTTAATATAGGCGGCGGCGTTGTAGGGGGATTAGATTAGGGGTTAATACATTTATTATAGGTGGCGGCGGTGTAGGGGGATTTAGATTAGATGCAAAAGAGCAGTTTACTTTGTGACAAAGCCCCACCAAAAGCCCTTTTAAGGGCTGGTAAAAGAGCAGTTTTCTTTGGGGCATGTCCCGCAAAAAGCCCTTTTAAGGGCTGGCAAAAGAGCAGTTTACTTTGGGGTAATGCCACGCAAAAAGCCCCTTTCAGGGCTATTTGTAGGGTTAGACTTAGGTTTAGTGGTAGGGATAGTTTAGTATTTTAGGGGTTAAATAATTTAATATAGATGGCGGCGGGGTAGGGGGATTAAATTAGGGGTTAATAATTTTAAAATAGATGGCGGTGGGGTAGGGGCTCACTTTAGGGGGTAGGTAAGGTAGATGGCGGCGGTTTAAGGGGCTCACATTAGGGGGTAGGTAAGGTAGATGGCGGCAAGGTAGGGGCTCACTTTAGGGGGTAGGTAAGGTAGATGGCGGCGGTGTAAGGGGCTCACATTAGGGGGTAGGTAAGGTAGATGGCGGCGGGGTAAGGGCTCACTTTAGGGGGTAGGTAAGGTAGATGGCGGCGGTGTTAGGGGCTCACTTTAGGGGGTTATAGATTTAATATAGCTGGCGGCGGGGTCCAGGAGCGGCGGTTTAGGGGTTAATAACATTATTAGGTGGCGGCGGGGTCTGGGAGAGGCGGTTTAGGGGTTTATAACATTTTTTATTGTTAGGATAGTGAGGGGGGATAGCGGATAGAGGTTTAGACGTGTCGGTCTATGTTTGGGAGGCGTGTTAGACAGTGCGGGTGATTTCATACTTTAGTCAGGTTATGTAGGCGCCGGCAGTTTCTAACGTGCCGTAAGTCACTGGCGACTCCAGAAATTTGTACTTACGCAGATTTCTGGACATCGCTGGTTTATCCGACTTACGGCACTTTAGCATCTGACGGCGCCGTATATTGGATAGCTCGAGTTGCGAGCTGAAACTGCGGGCGATGCGGGTTCACTCGCTTGCTCCGCAAACTACGCCGTATTTCGGATCGCGCCATTTGCGGGAATACATTAATGCAGTCAATATATTCTAACTTGTTTTTTTGCATTTATAGGGTTAGCATTTTTACTTTCAACTAGTAATACTTGCACAATACGACGTGCGCAAAAACTTTCGCCTAGATTTAGAGTTTGGCGGTAGCTGTCAAAACCAGCGTTAGAGGCTCCTAACGCTGGTTTTTACCGCCCGCTGGTATTTGGAGTCAGTCAGGAAAGGGTCTAACGCTCACTTTCCAGCTGCGACTTTTCCATACCGCAGATCCCCCTACTCCAATTGCGTATCCTATCTTTTCAATGGGATCTTTCTAACGCCGGTATTTAGAGTCTTGGCTGAAGTGAGCGTTAGAAATCTAACGACAAAACTCCAGCCGCAGAAAAAAGTCAGTAGTTAAGAGCTTTCTGGGCTAACGCCGGTTCATAAAGCTCTTAACTACTGTGCTCTAAAGTACACTAACACCCATAAACTACCTATGTACCCCTAAACCGAGGTCCCCCCACATCGCCGCCACTCTATTAAATTTTTTTAACCCCTAATCTGCCGACCGCACACCGCCGCCACCTACGTTATCGCTATGTACCACTAATCTGCTGCCCCTAATACCGCCGACACCTATATTATATTTATTAACCCCTAATCTGCCGCCCCCAATGTCACCTCCACCTACCTACAATTATTAACCCCTAATCTGCTGACCGGACCTCACCGCTACTATAATAAATGTATTAACCCCTAATCCGCCTCACTCCCGCCTCAATAACCCTATAATAAATAGTATTAACCCCTAATCTTCCCTCCCTAACATCGCCGCCACCTAACTTCAAGCATTAACCCCTAATCTGCCGACTGGACCTCACCGCTACTCTAATAAATTTTTTAACCCCTAAAGCTAATTCTAACCCTAACCCTAACACCCACCTAAGTTAAATATAATTTAAATCTAACGAAATAAATTAACTCTTATTAAATAAATTATTCCTATTTAAAGCTAAATACTTACCTGTAAAATAAACCCTAATATAGCTACAATATAAATTATAATTATATTGTAGCTATTTTAGGATTAATATTTATTTTACAGGCAACTTTGTAATTATTTTAACCAGGTACAATAGCTATTAAATAGTTAATAACTATTTAATAGTTACCTAGTTAAAATAATTACAAAATTACCTGTAAAATAAATCCTAACCTAAGTTACAATTAAACCTAACACTACACTATCAATAAATACATTAAATAAACTACCTACAATTATCTACACTTAAACCTAACACTACACTATCAATAAATTAATTAAATACAATACCTACAAATAAATACAATGAAATAAACTAACTAAAGTACAAAAAATAAACAAATATTTACAAACATTAGAAAAATATTACAACAATTTTAAACTAATTACACCTACTCTAAGCCCCCTAATAAAATAACAAAGACCCCCAAAATAAAAAAATGCCCTACCCTATTCTAAAATTAAAATAGAAAAGCTATTTTACCTTACCAGCCCTGAAAAGGGCCTTTTGCGGGCATGCCCCAAATAATTCAGCTCTTTTGCCTGTAAAAAAAACATACAATACCCCCCCCAACATTACAACCCACCACCCACATACCCCTAATCTAACCCAAACCCCCCTTAAATAAACCTAACACTAAGCCCCTGAAGATCTCCCTACCTTGTCTTCACCACGCCGGGTTCACCGATCGATCCAGAAGAGCCTCCGATGTCTTGATCCAAGCCCAAGCAGGGGGCTGAAGATGTCCATGATCCGGCTGAAGTCTTCATCCAAGCGGGAGCTGAAGAGGTCCATGATCCGACTGAAGTCTTCTATCAAGCGGCATCTTCAATCTTCTTCCGGATCCATGTAGTTCATCCCGCCGACGCGGAACATCCATCTTCACCGACGAATTCCCGACGAATGACGGTTCCTTTAAGGGACGTCATCCAAGATGGCGTCCCTCGAATTCCGATTGGCTGATAGGATTCTATCAGCCAATCGGAATTAAGGTAGGAAAATTCTGATTGGCTGATGTAATCAGCCAATCAGATTCAAGTTCAATCCGATTGGCTGATCCGATCAGCCAATCATATTGAGCTCACATTCTATTGGCTGATCGGAACAGCCAATAGAATGCGAGCTCAATCTGATTGGCTGATTGGATCAGCCAATCGGATTGAACTTGAATCTGATTGGCTGATTCCATCAGCCAATCAAAATTTTCCTACCTTAATTCCGATTGGCTGATAGAATCCTATCAGCCAATCGGAATTCGAGGGACGCATTCTTAGATGACATCCCTTAAAGGAACCGTCATTCGTAGGGAAGTCGTCGGTGAAGATGGATGTTCCGCGTCGGCGGGATGAACTACATGGATCCGGAAAAGAAAGAAGATTGAAGATGCCGCTTGATAGAAGACTTCAGTCGTATCATGGACCTCTTCAGCTCCCGCTTGGATGAAGACTTCAGCTGGATCATGGACATCTTCAGCCCCCGCTTGGGCTTGGATCAAGACATCGGAGGCTCTTCTGGATCGATCTGTGAACTCGGCGTGGTAAAGACAAGGTAGGGAGATCTTCAGGTGCTTAGTGTTAGGTTTATTTAAGGGGGGTTTGGGTTAGATTAGGGGTATGTGGGTGGTGGGTTGTAATGTTGGGGGGTATTGTATGTTTTTTTTTACAGGCAAAAGAGCTGAATTCTTTGGGGCATGCCCCGCAAAGGGCCCTTTTCAGGGCTGGTAAGGTAAAAGAGCTTTTCTATTTTAATTTTTGAATAGGGTAGGGCATTTTTTTATTTTGGGGGTCTTTGTTATTTTATTAGGGGGCTTAGAGTAGGTGTAATTAGTTTAAAATTGTTGTAATATTTTTCTAATGTTTGTAAATATTTTTTTATTTTTTGTAACTTAGTTCTTTTTTATTTTTTGTATTTTAGTTAGTTTATTTCATTGTATTTATTTGTAGGTATTGTATTTAATTAATTTATTGATAGTGTAGTGTTAGGTTTAATTGTAGATAATTGTAGGTAGTTTATTTAATTTATTTATTGATAGTGTAGTGTTAGGTTTAATTGTAACTTAGCTTAGGATTTATTTTACAGGCAATTTTGTAATTATTTTAACTAGGTAACTATTAAATAGTTATTAACTATTTAATAGCTATTGTACCTGGTTAAAATAATTACAAAGTTGCCTGTAAAAAAATATGAATCCTAAAATAGCTACAATATAATTATAATTTATATTGTAGCTATATTAGGGTTTATTTTACAGCTAAGTATTTAGCTTTAAATAGGAATAATTTATTTAATAAGAGTTAATTTATTTTGTTAGATTTAAATTATATTTAACTTAGGGGGGTGTTAGTGTTAGGGTTAGACTTAGCTTTAGGGGTTAATACATTTATTAGAGTAGCGGTGAGGTCCGGGCGGCAGATTAGGGGTTAATTATTGTAGGTAGGTGGAGGCGACATTGGGGGCGGCAGATTAGGGGTTAATAAATATAATATAGGGGTCGGCGGTGTTAGGGGCAGCAGATTAGGGGTACATAGGGATAACGTAGGTTGCGGCAGTGTACGGAGCGGCAGATTAGGGGTTAATAATAATATGCAGGGGTCAGCGATAGCGGGGGCGGCAGATTAGGGGTTAATAAGGGTAAGGTTAGGGGTGTTTAGACTCGGGGTACATGTTAGAGTGTTAGGTGCAGACTTAGGAAGTGTTTCCCCATAGGAAACAATGGGGCTGCGTTAGGAGCTTAACGCTGCTTTTTTGCAGGTGTTAGGTTTTTTTTTCAGCTCAAACAGCCCCATTGTTTCCTATGGGGGAATCGTGCACGAGCACGTTTTTGAAGCTGGCCGCGTCCGTAAGCACCGCTGGTATTGAGAGTTGCAGTGGCGGTAAATTATGCTCTACGCTCCTTTTTTGGAGCCTAACGCAGCCATTCTGTGAACTCTAAATACCAGCGGTATTTAAAAGGTGCGGGGAAAAAACAACATGCGTTAGCTACGCGGG
This sequence comes from Bombina bombina, assembly GCF_027579735.1. Lineage (NCBI taxonomy): Eukaryota > Metazoa > Chordata > Amphibia > Anura > Bombinatoridae > Bombina > Bombina bombina. The sequence continues at coordinate 915,107,032 of NC_069503.1, forward strand.
TCGTTACCGACAAAACTCTAAATCTAGCCGTTTACCTCTAGTGATGTTAATGTGCAGTAGCACTCCACTTGTAATCTATTGAATCTGAAACTGAAACTGAAAATTGCTTAAGTAAATATTTTGCACCAACATGCTATTTTTTATTCTCTTCTAATTTAATTTTTCAATTGTGCACATAACCTAAAATAAATAAGGGCTTGTGAGACTGAACACAAAACATATTATTTTAAAAAACTAAAACAGATATTCATTGAATTAATCAGAAATAAAGGTGACCTTCTGTGATTTATCTAGATTTACATATTGCTTGATGTAGCAGGAGAGAATATGAATACATTTATTTTACTGGCTTTATGCTTATAAAGAACTAGAAAATACAAATCAAAACGTTCTTAGAAAATTATGATGCATTATGTCTTCCAAAAATGAATGATATATTGTGTGAGTAGAGCTTTGGTGTTTGATGATACTCTTCCCTAATGATTTTTCTGAAGTCATCAAACTGTATTTAAAGGACTGGTCTTTGCAACATAATTGTGCACTGTTTAAGAATCTTGCTCCTACTATTGCAATAGGATTTAATATTAAAATTGAACAGTGAAAACAAATAGTTATTACAGATAGCACACAAGGACAAACAGCAAAAGTTTGTTAAATGAAGATAAATGTCAAAATTGAAAGGTGCATAGGTGCATTTAAATTTTAAATAGAAGAATTTTTGTGTTGTACTTCCATAAGCAAATTTGCTTCTTGTAAAGGTTATTGCAGTTTTTACAGTGGCATACGTACATATGCCATGAGGGGCCATACACTAGTATTCAAATACAACACCTTCTCAGATAGTAAACAATGGCTTGCATGGCACAATTTAACACTTAGATTACAAGTTTTGCGTTAGAGGCTATGTGGTGCTAACGAGCAGTTTATGCTCACCGCTCACTTACAGACAGCGCTGGTATTACGGGTTTTTACAAACCCGTCGTTAAAAGACAAGAAGTGAGCGTTGAGCAAAATTTTGCTCATTACCGCACTCCAATACCAGCACTGCTTAAGTCAGCGGTGAGCTGGTGTAACGTGCTTGTGCACGATTTCCCCATAGGAATCAACGGGGAGAGCCAGATGAAAAAAGTCTAACACCTGCAAAAAAGCAGCGTTTAGCTCCTAACGCAGCCCCATTGATTCCTATGGGGAAATAAAATTTATGTCTACACCTAACACCCTAACATGAACCCCGAGCCTAACACCCCTAATCTTACACTTATTAACCCCTAATCTGCCGACCCGACATTGCCGACACCTGCATTATATTATTAACCCCTAATCTGCCGCTCCGGACACCGCCGCCACCTACACTATACTTATGAACCCCTAATCTGCTGCCCCAACATCGCCGTCACCTACATTATATTTATTAACCCCTAATCTGACGCCCCCAAATGTCGACGCCACCTACCTACACTTATTAACCCCTAATCTGCTGCCCCCAACGTCGCCACTATAATAAACATATTAACCCCTAAACCTAAGTCTAACCCTAACCCCCCCTAACTTTATAATTTAAATAAATCTAAATAAAATTACTATAATTAACTAAATTATTCCTATTTACTTACCTATAAAATAAACCCTAAGCTTGCTACAATATAACTAATAATTACATTGTATCTAGTTTAGGGTTTATTTTTTATTTTACAGGCAAGTTTGTATTTATTTTAACTAGCTAGAATAGTTACTAAATAGTTATTAACTATTTAATAAACTACCTAGCTAAAATAAATACAAAAGTACCTGTAAAATAAAACCTAACCTAAGATACAATAACACCTCGCACTACACTATATTTAAATTAATTCCCTAAATTAAATACAATTAAATACAATTAAATAAAATTAGCTAAAGTACAAAAAAACCCAACACTATATTACAGAAAATAATAAACAAATTACAAGATTTTTAAATGAATTACATCTAATCTAATCCCCCTAACAAAATAAAAAGCCCCCCAAAATTAAAAAACCCTACCCTACACTAAATTACAAATAGCCCTTAAAAGGGCCTTTTGCGGGGCATTGCCCCAAAGTAATCAGCTCTTTTACCTGTAAAAAAAATTACAAATCCCCCCAACATTAAAACCCACCACCCACACAACCAACCCTACTCTAAAACCCACCCAATACCCCCTTAAAAAAACCTAACACTAACCCCTTGAAGATCACCTTACCGGGAGATGTCTTCATCCAACCAGGCCGAAGACTTCAAAGAATCCGGCAGAAGTGGTCCTCCAGTCGGGCAGAAGTGGTCCTCCAAACAGGCAGAAGTCTTCATTCAGACAGCATCTTCTATCTTCATCCATCCGACGTGGAGCGGGTCCATCTTCAAGACATCCGACGCGGAGCATCCTCTTCTTTCCATGGTGACTGAAGAATGAAGGTACCTTTAAGTGACGTCATCCAAGATGGCATCCCTTCAATTCCGATTGGCTTATAGAATTCTATCAGCCAATCGGAATTAAAGGGACACTGATCCCACATTTTTTCTTTCATGATTCAGATAAAGCATGAATTTTTAAGCAACTTTCTAATTTACTCCTATTATAAAATTTGCTTTATTCTCTTGTTATCTTTTTTTGAAATGCAAGAATGTAAGTTTAGATGCTGGCCCATTTTTGTGAACAACGTGGGTTGTCCTTGCTGATTGGTGGATAAATTAATCCACCAATAAAAAAGTGTTGTCCAGAGTTCTGAACCAAAAAATAGCTTAGATGCCATATTTTTCAAATAAAGATAGCAAGAGAACAGAGAAAAATTGATAATAGGAGTAAATTAGAAAGTTGCTTAAAAATGTATGCTCTATCTGAACCACAAAAGAAAAAATGTGGGTTCAGTGTCCCTTTAAGGTAGAAAAAATCCTATTGGCTGATGCAATCAGCCAATAGGATTAAGCTGGCATTCTATTGGCTGATTGGAACAGCCAATAGAATGCCAGCTCAATCCTATTGGCTGATTGAATCAGTCAATAGGATTGAAGTTAAATTCTATTGGCTGATTGCATTAGCCAAAAGGATTTTTCCTACCTTAATTCCGATTTAGCTGATAGAATTCTATCAGCCAATCAGAATCTAAGGGACATCATCTTGGATGACGTCACTTAAAGGAACCTTCATTCTTCAGTCTCCGTGGAAAGAAGAGGTTGCTCTGTGTTGGATCTCTTGAAGATGGACCCGCTCCGCGCCGGATGGATGAAGATAGAAGATGCCATCTGGATGAAGACGTCTGCCCGTCTGGAGGATCACTTCTGCCCGTCTGGAGGACCACTTCTGCCGGATGAAAACTTCTCTCGTTAAGGTGATCTTCAAGGGGTTAGTGTTAGGTTTTTTTTAAGGGGGGATTGGGTGTGTTTTAGAGTAGGGTTGGTTGTGTGGGTGGTGGGTTTTAATGTTGGGGGGATTTGTAATTTTTTTTTTTTTTACAGGTTAAAGAGCTGATTACTTTGGGGCAATGCCCCGAAAAAGGCTCTTTTAAGGGCTATTTGTAATTTAGTGTAGGGCAGAGCTTTTTTATTTGGGGGGGGGGGCTTTTTTATTTTGTTAGGGGATTAGATTAGGTGTAATTAGTTTAAAAATCTTGCAATTTGTTTATTATTTTCTGTAATTTAGTGTTTGTTTTTTGTACTTTAGCTAATTTTATTTAATTGTATTGAATTGTATTTAGTTTAAGGAATTAATTTAATTATAGTGTAGTGTTAGGTGTTAGTGTAACTTAGGTTAGGTTTTATTTTACAGGTAAATTTGTCTTTATTTTAGCTAGGTAGTTTATTAAATAGTTAATAACTATTTAATAACTATTCTACCTAGTTAAAATAAATACAAACTTGCCTGTAAAATAAAAATAAACCCTAAGCTAGGTACAATGTAACTATTAGTTATATTGTACCTAGCTTAGGGTTTATTTTACAGGTAAGTATTTAGTTTTAAATAGGAATAATTTAGTTAATTATAGTAATTTTATTTAGATTTATTTAAATTATATTTAAGTTAGGGGGTGTTAGGGTTAGACTTAGGTTTAGGGGTTAATAACTTTAGTATAGTGGCGGCGACGTTGGGGCGGCAGATTAGGGGTTAATAAATGTAGGTAGGTGTAGGCGATGTTAGGGACGGCAGATAGGGGTTAATAATATTTAACTAATGTTTGCGAGGCGGTAGAGCGGCAGTTTAGGGGTTAATATATTTATTATAGTGGCGGCGATGTCCGGTTCAGCAGATTAGGGGTTAAAATTTTTATTTTAGTGTTTGCGATGTGGGGGGCCTTGGTTTAGGGGTTAATAGGTAGTTTATGGGTGTAAGTGTACTTTTTAGCACTTTAGTTAAGAGTTTTATGCTACGGCGTTGTAGTGTAAAATTCTTAACTACTGACTTTAAAATGTGGTACCAGTCTTGACAGGAGAGGGTGTACTGGTCACTTATTGTCAGACTCGTAATACCGGCACTATGCAAGTCCCATTGAAAAAAGAGGATACGCAATTTACGTAAGTGGATTTGCGGTATTTCCAAGTCTGGCCAAAAAAGTGAACAGTACACCTGTACCTGCAAGACTCGTAATACCAGTGGGCGTTAAAAAGCAGCGTTAGGATCGGCTAACGTTGCTTTTTAAGCCTAACGCACAACTTGTAATCTAGCCACAAGTCTTTACAGACACATTACACACCACCGTTGTCTCTTTGAACTTAAATACTGGTGCAATTGCAAGATATCTGATCTCTGGTTAATTTTGGGAGCACTAATTGCTACAGCGAGCGTGCAGTAACAATATAACCAGCCATTTGTAATGGCTGGTTATTTATCACATGTCCGTAAACGGCGAATTTGCCCGTTTACATGTAAGCGATAAATTAACGCTCTACTTTTAATCTAGCCCTAAATGATTGCTTCATTCCTTGTAAAAATAGTGTACACTCCACCTGCGTATTTTATAAAAGAGTATCACTTGCTTTGACATATATTGATTTTATGTTCTTGAGAAAGGCTTGTTTTGCCGAAACGCGTTGAGCTATTTTTAAATAAAATCTGAAGCTGCATCTGAAGATACCCTTGTGATGGTTTTAATAAAAGGATGATTTAAAACTGAAATCCTGTGAGTATGACCTGTTTGTGCACCTACCATTTTATTTGAAACGTGCTACACTATTGTGAGCTTTTTATTTTGGAGGTGAAAGAAGGCAGGTTTCACAGAGGAAAAGAGCAGCTTGCATCCCCTGTGGTGACACAGCGCCACCACATTCATATACAAATGTTTAATATTCAATGGATTAAAAACTATTTTTTTATATCCAAAAGTCAACATTTGCTTCACATTTCATAAACATTTCAAAATTAAACTAAATTCTTGAATATTTTGAAGCTAATTGATATTATCTTAATTATATTAAATTATATTATGTTCTGGCTCTTGGAAGAGGGAGGGGTAAGAGTGCAGTTTTGAAATTTCATTTAGAAAGAACCTGATACTGAAAGGTTTTCTTTGTTCTTTCTAACAAAAAATATTTAAAAATATCTTATGGATCTTTTTTGTTTTTTTAATGGATGTACTGCTTAAGGGCTAAATTACATGTGGCGTGCTACACCTGTTAGTGGGTATCTTGTGGCTCTTTGCACGCATCAGAAATAGCAAGTGTATTATGAGTTGAAAGTAAACATGTTCGTTTGAGCGCAATTTTATATGACGTGCATCAGTTTAGGGCGACTTCAGAGCTCTGGTTAACTGTTGCCCAAGACAAGAAAGTGGCACAAAAAACATCAAAAATACATTTAAAAGTACACTCATAATAACACTGTCTGATAAAAATTATAAAAAAAAGTTGTTTTCAGGTGTTAGGTAAACAAAAGGACTGTAGAGGACTTTAACATAGAGATACACACATACACATGTCTAAATATGTGTATATGTATGTGTATATATGTGTGTATATATGTATTTAAATATGTATGTGTTTTACTGTATATTTACTGTACATATTTCACATTCTAATGTTCTTCACATACAGGATAATGTCATTTTATTGTAAATACAGGTAGCCCTCAGTTTACGCCGGGATTAGGTTCCAGAAGGAATGGTTGTAAATCGAAACCGTTGTAAATTGAAACCCAGTTTATAATATTAGTCAATGGGAAGTGAGGGACATAGGTTCCAGGCCCCTCTCAAAATTGTCATAAGTAGCACCTAATACATTATTTTTAAAGCTTTGAAATGAAGACTTTAAATGCTAAACAGCATTGTAAACCTAATAAAATAATCACACAACACAGAATATATAATTAAACTAAGTTAAATGAACAAAAACATTTGCTAAACAGCATTATAAACCTAATAAAATAATCACACAACACAGAATATATAATTAAACTAAGTTAAATGAACAAAAACATTTGCTAAACAGCATTATAAACCTAATAAAATAATCACACAACACAGACTTCACTTGCATTTGCAAACAGTTCTTTCTATGCATTCCAATCTGGACTGATTTATAGACAGGAAGATCTTGTTCCTTTGAAATCTGCTCGATAGCTCAGGTCTGGTTAAACTGATTAATTTCAGCTTGCTTGGCTACGCTGCAACACAAGCGGACAGCTCCACCTACTGGCTATTTTAATAAATGCACTGCTTCTCAATGCTTTCCAATAGCAGTCACATGACTGGAAAAAAAGGTTGTTATTCTGAAACGGCGTAAATTGAACCGTTGTAAAACGAGGGTCATCTGTATATACCTATACCTATATATGCATTCCTATAGATATATAGATGTAGATTTGTAGTTCAGTATCAGATATATAGAGAAATATATATATTTAATAATGAAAACTACATTATTTTCTATGTGAAGAAAATAGGAATGTAAAATATGCCATTAAGATTTTAATTCAGTCGGGTTAGCGCACATGAACAGTATATAATCTTAAGGCGTTTTATTGAAATTTTACATACAAAATAAAAAAATTAATTAAAAATTATTAAATATACTGTAAAATGTTCTAAATAATCCATAGAATATATCTATATGTTTTAGAGTATATTTAATCATTTGTAATAATTTTTATTAATCTTTTAATATTTAATATTTAAATAACGCACCTTAAGATTACTAGTTTTTATGTGCACTAACTTGACCGCATTAAAACCTAAATCGCAAAACGCATATTTTACATTCCTATGTTCTTCACATAGAAAGAAATGTACTATAAATTATTAAATAAATATTTCTATATATGTTTTATACTGTCTATGTCAAATACATATATATATATATATATATATATCTATAGGGATACATATATTGGTATATATATACAGTATATATAGAACATATTCTTTTATGTGAAGAACATTGGAATGTGAAATATTAATATTTCATATTGTGTTTAAAGCTCTTGAATATATATGGTCAGTTTAGCTCGAGAGTATGGGTGGGAGAAGAAATGAATGTGGGCATTTTTGAGGGGGGGTTTGCACGCGTCGGGTTTTCGCTTGCGTGTATACTTTTTACTTTCAAGTCATAATATGTAATCGCTCCAGTGGGGTGCCAATTTGCACTCCACTCGTATTCTAGCCCTATACCAGATATCTTCTGTGGGAGTTGTCTCCTTCAGCCATTGATCAACAGTTATTTTACATCACATGGATTTTCTGGACTTCAGTAGCTTTTCATAGCTTCATTAAAAGCACATACTTCTATTTTACTGTTTAAATATATTTCATTATTGGCAAACATATAAGCAAAATTATTTTACATAATTAATAAGACAGTCTGAACAAACTAACACTGAAAAGGGTCTGTTTACAAGGAACATAAAGTCATTCAGTCAAGATCTATAGAAGAGTAAACATGAGAATTTCCCAATGGCAACCCCTAATCAAGTTATTAAGTGGGTTAAAAAAAATACTAAATAATCTCTCAAAAAGCTTTTTTTTTTCATTCTCGTGGAAACTAATACCATAAGATTGTTACATTTAGGGATACATACAGTATTTGTAAACCTACTAGACTGATTTACTTGTTTTTCTTAAAATATAAGCCTTTCAATTATATGTCCCTGACAAAGTTCAAGTGTATCTGTTTAGTTATTTTTGCTGGTGGCATGGCATAGAATGCAAGGTTTCCCCTTTAAATAAATCTGAAAATACAATATAGATTTGCAAAAAAAATTAACTTTTTAAAATTACTAAAATACGATCCTTAAAGGGATACTAAACCCAAATTTTTTCTTTCATGATTCAGATAGAACATGCAATTTTAAGTTTCTAATTACTCCAAATGTCAATTTTTCTTCGTTCTCTTGCTATCTTTATTTAAAAAGCAGGAATGTAAAGCTTAGGAGTTGGCCCATTTTAGGTTCAGCACCCTGGATAGCACTTGCTTATTGGTGGCTACATTTAGCCACCAATAAGCAAGTGTAATACAGGTTCAGAACTAAAAATGGTCCGGTTCCTAAGCTTCACATTCCTGATTTTTAAATAAAGATAGCAAGAGAACAAATAAAAATTTATAATAGGAGTAAATTAGAAAGTTGCTTTAAAATTGCATGCTCCATCTGTATCATTAAACAAAATAATTGTGTTTAGTTTCCCTTTAAGGAAATCATGTCTCTCTGAATATAAAACAATCCATCTCATCTTATTTACCACTTTTTAAAAAAATAATAAATTAATACAATTAATATCAGTATCCATAACTTTTAAGCATCATCAAAATATATCTAATTAACCAAAGTGTTATGACCCAGACAAACAGCAATTCAAATTTATAAATGAGAAGTGTGCAAATTGACTTAAAATGTAAAAAAAAAAAAACATTGTTTCCAAACATATCTTGACAAAAACTAAAAACAAAATAAATAAAATACTCTGTATAATCCCATCATACAGTAAATGTATTAATAGAAGACATTCTGTAAACCTTTTTAGAATCTCTAATTTATCTTAATTTAAAATTCTATGTAATTCAGATTATCCTTCTGTTACCGTGGAAATTCTAACTTGTATAATGATTGCCTATGAAGTGAGCACATAACACAGGCTGCATGCACTTTTCCCTGCCTGAATATTTTTCATTATTCCAATTATAGCATAATTTTCATGCAATGAATTTTGATGTCAGCACTGACAATCTGTTCTCTTGTGACTTATGTCATCTCTGTTGTTTAACTTCTCTTGTGATTATTTTGTTAATAAGCAGTGCACAATACAAAATTACATGAATGAGTGTTTTATTTAAAAGCTTTTTTATGTTTAAGGTAATTTACTTGATGTTGTTTTTACTCAGTCAAGTCATGCACTTTGTGTTTATTGTACACAGATAGCATACGTTTCCTTTCTATGATTTGTATAATAGATGTATTGTCTATTCACAATGCAACATTTTCCACAACTGTTTTGTTTTGTTTTTTCTTCTTTTACCTTGGACTGTTTTATTATGTCACAAAAAAGCTTCTTGGTATCAAAGAGTCATTAGATATTTGCCTAATAATGCTTTTTAAGTAATCTGTCCTTTAGTCAATGTTTTTTTATTGTAAGAAGTCATACACTAGGAGCTGAAAATTAGCATCTAAATGAGGATATATTAAACGCGTGCCTAGGGGTTTCGGTTGTCAACGTATTATGTTTTTATATTGTTTTTTATGTTAAATTATGTAAAATAGAAATGGTGCTTTACTCTTTAATGAGGCAGCACTGTTGTATCAAGTCTCTATTCTTTTATTTTTGGAAACAGTACACAATTTATTGTAGTTTGGGAAGCTTTCTAGATTGGTGTTTATTTATGTTTCTTTGCTAATATGAAGTGCTATGAATTTAAAGGCAGCCACAACAATTATACCAATTGAAACACAGATATTCTCAATTTTGATTTACAATTTACATTTGCAAGAATTAGCACCAACACACCTGAGGTTTCCATGGATGAGGATGTAGATTTACCATGTTTTGGTTAACATATAAAACCAATATTTTTAAAAATATATTGAGCTAGATTATAAATGCTGCGCTAAAATTAATTACAAGCGGCATGAAAATCACTACTACGCTAACTAGCATATTACAAGTTGAAAGTAAACGGTTGCGCTCGCGCACAAACAAAATATGTGCAATTTAGCACATCTGAAGACCTAGCATAAAGTGTAAGGTTTTTAAAAATTGTTCACCAACACATCAAAATAAACTCATTTATACATTTTCTGATAAAAAAATATTTCATAGAAATATTAATATGTTTTTTATAGAGGTTAAAAGGGATGTTGCAAGGCAATGTACTTGACTGGAAAGGGAATATATATATATATATATATATATATATATATATATATATATATATATATATATATAGACAAAATGAGGCAAGAGCACTCTCACAAACAGTTCTCCAAGGGCCAGGGTGCTAGAGTAGGTAAAATGTAGAAAACAGGAAACAGCACTCTCTGGACTTAAGTATAAACAGTTAGTTTATTCGGTAACGTTTAGGGGGAATGCTCCCCTTCATCAGACCAGCAGCATACAAGTGAATCAAACATTTAGACATACATAAGACCCTCCCCATAGTGCAAAAAAACACCAAAAGTGGTTGCCAAGGCAACCACTCACACAATACATAATAAACAATGGATATCAGACATCAAAAGACTCAATTGAGTTAACAATCAATATAAATTACGGGATACATCAGTAGCCATAGGATCTGTACAAAAAAATAATACAAGTTACAAAATTAAACACTGCTTAACTTGTACTGCCAAGTTCGTGATCTACATGCTAAACTGCAGCTGTAACCTATTTCATATAGGCAAAACCTCTGACGATATTAAAAAGAGGATGGCTAATCACAGAAGTGCCATCCGTACGGCGATCAACAAAGGGAAGAGTGACTAGCCTGTTGCCAGACATTTCATGGAAAATGGTCATTCTGTGGCTGACTTAAGATTCAAGTTGATTGACCACGTACCCCCATTATCTCGAGGGGGGGGGGGGGTGATAGAGACGCCCTTCTGCTTTGGAAAGAGGCCAAGTGGATTTAAAAATTGAACACCATACACCCCAGAGGTCTTAATATGGGGATCGATTAGCACTGCTTTTTATGACCTGGGTTTGATCTATTAACCATCATTTTCCCTGTCTACATGAGTGAGGACCCCCGGGTCCCAAATTGGCGGATCTATATATATATATATATATATATATATATATATATATATAAATTAAAAGAGAGAAGCGCTCAACCTGGGAACGAACAATAGAATAATAGCTTGTTCTATGGCTAGTTACCAACCAAGAAGCATCCTCTTTTTGCTCAACATGTGCTTTTCACAGAGAAGAAATTTCATGTAGCACATCAATCTGATCCTGATGTAACAGTACAGTCCAGCCCCAAAATACCAGACAATCCCTCTCTGAACAAGGGAAACTGCCCAGATGTGCGTTTCGGCCTAGTGTGGGCCTCGTCAGTGATGTGCAGCAATATCCCTCTAGGCACACTAAGCAGCGGGTCCACGTCTGGATTCCCGCATCACACTTAGGGAGACATACAGTATCTATCTATATATATATATATATATATATATATATATATATGTCTAAATATATTAATGTGTGTGTATATATATATATATATATATACTAGTCCTAAAGCCCGTTCACACGGGCCATGTTGTGCAGTACAGCGGTCTCTCTCTCTCTCTCTTCTCTCTCTCTCTCTCTCTCTCTCTCTCTCGTACCTGATCCTCGCGCTGCTGTTTAAAGTCTCCTGATCCTCGCGCTGCTATTTAAAGTTTCCTGATCCTCGCGCTGCTGTTTAAAGTCTCCTGATCCTCGCGCTGCTGTTTAAATTGCGGAGGTGCGTGTGCGAGGTCGGGTGGGTGCGCGTGCAAAGGTCTATTCTTAGCTGTGCGCTGTGAGGTGTTTTCTCAGCTCAGAGGTGCGCGTGCGAGGATCTAAGGCCAAGTGTGTTTGTCTCTACTGCGCATGACGGCTTCAGACAAACACACTTGGCCTTTTATAATATAGGATATATATATATATATATATATATGTGTGTGTATAAACTGTGAACATACATGTATGTGTATTCATATGTGTGTGTGTATATATATATATATATATATATATATATATATATATATATATATATATATATATATATAGATAGATAGATAGATAGATAGATATAAATTGAGCCCTTTCCAGTTGAATACCTCAAAATATAATATATAATTTTTAATAAATTTTAATATTTTTCAAATGTATTTTTTTGCATTTTGTAAATAAATAATTTGTATTCCAATTTTCTTTGAACAGAAAATTATTTTTTTTATTTTTAAATATATCTTTCTATCTATCTATCTATCTATATATATTCATATAAAATGTTACTTTGAGATCAGTTAGTGCACAAGCAAAAATGTAAGTTAGCATGCCAATTGTAATCTGGCCCATTGATATTTGCCTAAAGAAAATCAGATAACATGTGTTATAATAGGTAGATCTTTATGTACCCCCTGCCTGAAAACTGTTGTTTTGAATACAATACAAAAGGTGGATACTCTAACCACAGTAATAATACAGTTTAACAAAAGGGAAAAAGAAATAGAGATACAGTTATTGTATATTAGAGCCCTATAGATATAGTGGAGTTCTTCAAAAATAATGTCACACACAGGCATCTCCTGAAATCTAAATTTACCTACTGTCCTTTAGGTCACTTTAAAAGAACAAGAAAAACCCATAAGGCACCACACGCTATAGCATCTTCTTAACAATAGGAAAAGGACAGTAAACTAAAAAAAAAGCTCACAATAGAGAATAGCTTTGAGGTTCTAATATAAGTGTGCTAGGTCCTCACAGTCTTCCAGATAAACGGAACTTTAGTATGCAGCTCCCCAGTCTCACCGAAGATGAATATACACTATATGAATTTGCAGAAGCAGGTCTCAATAATAAACTCAATAAAATGTATTAAAAATCTTTAATATCCACAGATGTTTAATCAGGCTAATTGCCATACAGAACAAACATAAAAAAAACCTGGTTCATATACAAAAATCTACTAGTCACAATATTAAACACACACATGCAGGAGCAAACTATACCATAACTGATTATCAAACATACGTAATAAAAATATAAATTCAAACAAATTGTGAAAATATGTACCTGTATATGAAAAGTTATGAAACTATAAAATAGCAAAATCAGTATGGTTATATATAACATATGTTCAAAATGTAAGATCATAAAAAACAAATGCACAGTGCATATTGATTTATACTCACACTATACATAACGTGAATTAATTTATTAAATGCCATGTTACTGCTAGTGGTGTCTTTCTAGTAGCATTAATAATTCTAATAAATAAACACCATATGACTGATTCTATCCTCATGAACAATTGTGAATCTAGGTCATAACATAAGGTTATGCAGCAAATTTCACAGCAGTTTTCAAATTACAAGTAGCGCGTTATGAGTTTTCCGTGCGATGTGGTCTTTTCACAATCAATTTTCATTGCACAGGTATTACAAGTCTTGAAAAATTGCGATTGCACGCGCCTTTTATGCAACAATCATTTCTGCGCTTGGAGAGCTGTAGTTAACAGCTTTGCGCAACAAAAATTGTTTCACAAAACTTCAAAAATACATTGCAAAATACAGTTACACTCATATTAACACTGTCTAATAAAAATTATTAAAAATAAATATTGCACACAGACGTTATAAGGGCTCAAAGAAACAAGATCTCGGGTGTTAGAAAAAAAAGCTGACGCAGGGATCTTACATTGACATACATACACATAGAGAAACATGGATTTATATGTTTAGGGATATGTTTAACTATGGAGATAATGAAAATATTTCACTTTACAATCTTATGCACATTAAACAATATCTCAGATGTATTTTCAAAAGAGATTTCTGCATATAGATCTCGAGATATCTAGACATATATATATATATATATATATATATATATATATATATATATATATATATATATATTCAGATACATATGTTGCAATAAATAGATATACCAGTCTAAAATTCATCACATATATAGAGAAAAAATGTATTTAGAATTAAATAGAACATATTCCGTTGCGAAAACATTTTCGCAATTGAAATATTCGCATTTTCATGTACACTTTTTGAGGAGAATACATCATGTGCTTTACGCAACAGATTAGGGTTTTTGTTTTATTTCTATTTGTCATCTCAATTGACTTCTATGGGGAATACGTGAACGCAAATGCAATTTTGCAGTTTGCATTATGCGGTTTAACGCACAGACAAAATAAGTTATTCTCAACTTTTAATACCTGTACAATCCCAAATGTGAAAAAGCCATAAAGCGCTTTGAGTTTTCGCAACTGATTTGCCTCTCGACTTGTAATATTGTCCATAGAAATTTGTACTTAAAAGTACAAAATACAAAGCGTAATTCTTGTTTTATTGTAAACAAAATACGTAAAATACATAATACCCTAATAGAAAAACACATGCATACAAAAATAGAAGTGATTGTAAGATGCTGCACACAGAAAGCAGTGCAATGTGATTTGATTTTGATGCAGGATTTATTTTTTAAAGTGTGCCCCTGCTCACGGCTAACTTCGCTCTACTCAGTGAAGTTTTCCTTTCCAGTGTGCTCTATTACTTTCTATAGGAGGCATCTCACCACTAGCAGGAACTGCTCTTTTTTAAGATAATTCCAGAAGGGCAGCCCCTGGGAGGGTCGGTGTTAAAAACGAGGTCAGAACCAATGAAGATTAGATATGACCCCCCATAGTCAAGTTGACATTGCACCTTACCCAAAAAACACACCACACACCTTTGGTTGGGGTTGAAAGGCCGCAGCTCCTTTATTAACAACAAATAAACATAAATAACATTAACTTTTATGAACAACTGAGTGCTTACCCCCACTTATTCCTCTCACAAGCCACGCCCTACCCAGGGGAGGGGCTACACCATTAAAAAAAAAACCTGTTGCTGAAACAGGAAGTCACAACCATCTCATAACAGCCTCCACCTACCAGGGCAAGCACCCCGCCACCTCTCACCCCCCGGGTGAGAACCGCCACCCAGAGCTAAGGCCTTCTCAATCCCCTCCTTCAGAGTAAAATTAAAGAGGTGGACCCCGTCTTTCAAATAAGCACCTCCCCGATTCACCCTCAAATTCAACATGCCTCAAACCTATACCCCCAACACGCCTCACATACCCACTCACCATCCTATTGATCTTCCATCTGGAAGCCTCCAACCTCCCCAGATCCCAGGCTGCCCTCCACACCAACCGGCTCTCAATCTCAGACCATACAATGATGACCCCAGGAAAGAGCTGGCGCAAGCGGTCAATACCCCTCTTCATATCTTCCACCAACTCTTTCTGGGACATGAATCCCAAGTCATTCCCCCCCGACATGTATAACCAAAACCTGCGGGGTAGAAAACAATCTGGAAAACTCCACAAACTTCTGCACTAGCTGATCCCATTTCATACCCCAGACCCTGAACCACTTGATCTCCACCTGCTCCCTAGCAAGTCCCAATTGTAGTCCATCTTCCTTCACTGCGGCAGCCTTCCTGGCCCAATAAATGTATGAATGCCCGATCACCCAGCACTTCACCGGACCTGTCAAGACAAATAAAGCTGTATCAGCTCCCACCCTGCGCTTAGGCCCTTAGCCCTGGCCTAACATACCCCTGAAACCTATCTGATCTCCACCTCCCAATCCTCTTAATCTCAGCTACATCCAAACCCAACCCCGCAGCCTCAGTCGCCGCCCCAATCCTAAAGGAATGGGACCTGAACTCCATAGCCCCAATCCCCAGCCTCCCCAAGGCCTTCCTGAAAACTGCAATAAATTGGTACTTCGACAATATGGAACCATCAGCATGGACGAACAATGGCCCATCTCCCCTAGGGCATAGACTAAGGTAACCCTGAGTTGCAGCCACAGGGCAACATTCGCCCCCAATCTCCCTCAAGCTCACCATGCATCCTTTCCCCAGCTGATCCGTCTTGGACCTTCTCAACCACACTTCCACCATCCCGTCTCTCACAATCACCTCCCCACCTTGAAGGCCTCCCTCGTCTCTCCTGTTCCGACCCACCAATTCCGACACCCTAAATGCACCAAAAAAACGCTAAGATAAAAGCTGCCCTGAACAGCGCTACCTCAAATTTGGAGACACACAACCCTCTTAAGCAATCCACCACCTTTTCCAAGATAGCGAACGTCACCGGCCTTCTGCCATCACTCCTCCTTCTCCCCCTACACAAACCTCTCACCGCCATCCTTACCACAAATACCTTTGTTAGGTCCCCACCCCCTACCAACTGGAACCAAAATGCTAAGGCCGCCACCCTTTTCCTTACTTCAGAAGGCAACAGCCTCTCCTCCCCCCACCTCTTTACCCATGCCAACAGCACCCCTAACTGGCTTCCCTTATCTTCCAGCAAATGCCTCCCCCCATTTAACTCACACCATTGCTTCCACACTCGGGCGTATGCCTTCCACATGGCGCCCACCAACGACCCTCGGATCAAACCAATTACGCCATGCCCAAGCTCCACAGGTCCTTTGGGCAAGGCACGCCTTCCTCATCTGCCTCCGGTAGTGCTGCCCAGAACCGCTCCTACTGCAAACGGGACAAAGCATCAGCTATAACATTCAGCTTACCAGGCACATGGACAGCTCTGAACGTTATGTTATTCCTCAGGCACTCCAACACAAATGCTCTCTACAACTTGACCACTGGGGGGGAACTTGCTGTCAACCTGTTAATAGCCATCACCACCCCCAGGTTGTCAGAATGGAAGGTCACTTTCTTATCCCTCAGAATGTGGGGCCACACCCGCAACGCGACCACTACCAAAAAAAACTCCAAGAACGTGAGGTTCTTAGTTAACCCGCTCTCGTCCCAGCTGCCCTGCCACCTGTCAGCACACCATTTGCCTTGAAGGTAAGCCCCGAACCCCTGGGCCCCTGACGCGTCCGTGAATAGACCCAAGTCGTTATCCAACCAACCTACCTCCTGGATAATCAATCTGCCATTGAATTCACCCAGAAACATGACCCACACCATCAAGTCCTCCATTTCCCTCGTCACTCTGATATGGTGCCTTGGATCCGACACTCCGGCCGTCGCCAGTGACAGCCGGCAGCAGAATGCCCTGCCAATGGGGATGATCCGGCATGGGAAATTCAACTTCCCCAGCAGTGACTGTATCTGCCGCAATGTCATCTTCCAGGCGGCCAGCGCTTCCCCTAACATGCCCTTCAGGTCTGCCAATTTATCCTCTGGGAGCTTGCATTCCAACCGCATCGTGTCCAACTGGATCCCCAGGAAGCTCAAAGATGTCACCAGCCCCTCCGAATTCTCTGCCGCAACCGGGATACCAAAATCCCGGGTAACCTCCCCGAACACCTTTACTAGGTGTTCGCAATCCCCTGCACCTGCTACCCCAACGAACAAGAAATCGTCCAGGTAATGGACCACCGAGGATTTACCCGCCTTCTGCCTGACCACCCAATCAACAAAGGAACTAAACTTTTCTAAATATGAACAGGAGATTGAACAGCCCATTGGAAGGCACAGGTTCACAAAAAAGGCTCCCTCAAACGAACACCCCAGCAAGTGATGGCACCTAGGGTGCACAGGCAGCAGCCGGAAAGCTGATTCCACATCTGCCTTGGCCAGCAATGCCTCCTTTCCGGCCTTTCTCACCAATGCCACCGCCCTGTCAAAGGAAGCATAGTTCACTGACACCAATTCTGAGTCTATCCCATCATTTACTGACAGCCCCTTTGGGTGCGACAGATGAGGAATCATCCGGAACTGGCCTACCCCTTTCTTCGGGACCACCGCCAGCGGAGAAATCCACAAACCCTTCAAGGGCAGTTTTTCAAAAGGTCCCACCATCCTACCTATCGCCACCTCCTTGCGCAACTTCTCCCTCACTACCCCCGTAAATTCCCATGCCGATTTCAAGTTACCTCCAAAAACCCCCGGTGCCTGCTCCTTGTATGGAATAAAAAACCCCGAACTAAACCCCATCAGCAGCAAGTCGCACACCCCCGCCTATTGGCGTACACCCTTAGCCACGGCACCATCCTTCCTACTTTCACCAGGGGTCCATGCCTGTATTACCCACCTCTCCAGGCTTTCCTCCCTGCCACGCTTTCTTAAAGCACTTGGCGAAAGAGTGGATTCCCCCACAGCCTGAACACTCATGCTTGTATTTGCATGATGCCCCAAAGTGGCATTGTCCTTTGTTGAACTGAAAACACAGTCCCTTCCGGATAACCGACGATGTGCTCCCACTACCCCCTGACTCCAACTCCCTGCCCTGTGGACCGAAAGGACTGCCCCCCCCAAGAGGCGTCATCATCTCCAACCAGATGCCCATGTCTCTATAATCCCACCGCATCTCGGGCCTCACTGCCATTCGCTGCCGGAACTGCTCGTCGTATCGCCACCAGGCCATCCCGCCATACGTCCAGTACGCATTCGCAATCTCATCATAATAGCAGAATAGGGACGACCCTTGGCCCGGG
The DNA here is from genome assembly GCF_027579735.1 of Bombina bombina. Classification (NCBI taxonomy): domain Eukaryota; kingdom Metazoa; phylum Chordata; class Amphibia; order Anura; family Bombinatoridae; genus Bombina; species Bombina bombina. Next base: position 915,125,629 of record NC_069503.1, read on the forward strand.
AACTTCTCCCCCATCACACTAGCTAGAATACAGAACGCCCTGGACCAATTCCCAAATGTCTTGGGCAGCTTCCTCCACCGCTTCTTCCTCTTCTCCTCCTCCTTCTTCCCTTTTTCCTTGTCGTCCTCCTTCACCTCCAACACCTGATCCAAAGGAAGAAGTGACAGAATCTCCAGGTATTCCCTCTTCCAAATCTTCTCCCACAGCTCCCTGGTAAGATGTATCCCAAGCGGTCCCAATGAACACAGACAAGGCCTCCTCAAAGCGTCCTCCGGCACCTTCAATGTCTCTCCTGTTTCCCCACTCGCTGCCGGAAGAGTACTCCCTCCCGCTTGCGATCCTCCTGCTTGGACCCCACCTCCTGGCTGCACCAATGCCGCCGCTGGCGACCCCACCCCTGATGGTTTCTCCAAGGTTGCTATTAGGCCCTTCAAACCTGCCAATAACACCTCTCTCTCGCCAGCCAAGCTATCATTCACTCCAGGAAGCAGCACAGTCGACTCACCTGCTGACTGCGCTGCTGTAGCCAGTCCTTCTCCCGTCTGTCCATTCCTTCTCCTGTGCCAGGCCTGCTAGCCCCACTCCGGCTGGCTTCTCTCGATCTTCTGACTGACTCTTCCCTGCCTGCTTCCAGGAGGCATCTCGCTGTCCCTCTCCTGGCAGGGGACCTCCCCCTGCCGTGCCTGCTCTTTTCTCTGGACCGGTCCATCCTGGCCCATGTTGGCGATCACCTCTCTGTCCCTCCAGGTCCCCTGCTTCAAGGTGACCTAGATCTCCTGTGCCCTCTGGGTGATTCCTGCCTCCTCAGGGGGGTGCGATCCCTCCCCATATCATGTCAGGATCTAGTCGCCTGTGAGGAAGAGGCACCAGTCAAATCACCCCCCTCTCCATCCTCCCGTTCACATCCGTGCCCCCCCTCCCCTCCCCATGGTGGGGAAAACATCCTCAAAAGCTGCGCCAGGGCTGACATCCCCCCTACCTGGCTAGCTGTTCCTGCTCCTGCTGATGTCCCTTCCAGCGGGTCCTCTTCCTCATCGAAGTCACCACTGGCCTCTAGCTCCAGTGGTGGCTCCGTCCATAGCTCCAGGTCCTTCAATGCCTCTGTTTCCCTGATGGCTTCTTCCGCCTCATCCACCCTTGCCGTAAAGGCACAGTCCACTGCAAAACAAACAAGCATCAGCAAATCCCCTCCACACTACATCCCCGTGCCCCAACCCCCCCCCAACCTCCCCCTGACCCGCAACACTTGCCCCTTACTACCTCTTTCATAGCTGCCCCCTATCCTTAACTTGCCCCCCCCTTTCACTTCCTTCCCCTTTTTTTTTTTTTTTTAACCACCCCCTCTACACCCCTCCCCTATTACTCATCTACAAACCACCCCCACTCTGGGCCAAAGCCCCCCCCCCAACTACACCCCACTCATGGGCAGATACCCACCCACCCTTCTACTTGCAAGGCAGGCAATCTAACCCCTAAGCTACAACAGCACATCCAGCTGACCCCCCCCTCCCCTCTCTCTCACTACCTCTGCCTACCAATCCATCCTGTCCCCTATTCACCTGAGACCCTTTTCAATCATAATTGTGTGATATAGTGAGCGCTGGGAAGCTTAAAAGGACTGTGAGGTATGGATATGTTAAAAATGGAATGTATTTATTACAGTTAATATACAATGAAAATGCAATATAATACATACAAATTAAAAAGCTTCTAAAATTCTTCCTAAAATCTCTATGGATCCATGAGATATAAGTCTTAAGGATATAGTGTTACCTATATCTGTGGTGTTGGAACAAATATTACGTTAGCTCCGACAACAGTCTAAGACCATAGTATTATGGTCTATAAAGTGCAGTTTAAGCACAGATATTTACAAACCGCAGATGTGATGTAAATGGCCAAAATTGGCGTAGTACAATGTCAATAATACAGATGTCAACAATACAGATGCAGTATAAAAGTATAAGTGATAGAAATACAATATAAATAAAAGTGTAGGAGAAATCCAATTGTGTAAAAATGGAAATAAAATTTGTTGAAAAAATGAAGAAATGTATGTCTCTCAAATAGTATTTTAAAAAATGTCTCTTTGGAAAATCACAGTGTTCCAAAAAAATATATATCAGAGTGTTCCACAAAAATTGCAAAAGTGTTCCACAAAAATTGTAAAAAATTAATCCACAAATAAATATCAAAGTGTTCAAAAAATATGGTGGGTAAGTGCGTTCAAAGAAATCCTAGATGATTAACTTCCAAAATAAACTCCAATAGCTGTGGTAGACGTGAAGGAGATTATAAGAATGCAGAATATAAAAAATATATAAAAAATGTAGAATATAAAAATGCAGAAGAAAAAAAAAAAAAAGTACAATAATGTGGCGGGTAGGTCCAAAGTCGTCCTCCTAATCTGTGGGTGAAATAAAGTGCAATAGTGTAATAACGTCTAGATGTGGTATAATAAAATCAGAAATTTGCTCACCAGTATGTCGACGCGTTTCTGCCCTCCTAGGCCTTTCTCAAGACAATACTGGTCTGTATGTCTCTGGGAGCTTTATACCCTAATACCATAGGTGATTGGTTCTATTTTGGCGCCAAAAGTCGGGGTCTGCCCTTTCCTGTTTAGCCCAGTGTTACATGGGAAATGTAGTTTTTCTTTTCTTTTTTTTTTTTTTTTTTTTGTTGTCTCATATGTTTTAAAAGATATCTGTATTTGATTCACTTCATACGTGTTTATTATTTATATTGTACATGTTATTGTTTGGGGGCATCTCTTATCTTACTAATGTAATGTATATCAGGCAGTGTATCTTATTTTTGATATTCCCACTTCCGGGGTGTTTAACTTACTATCCCTTCCGGTTCTTTTATCTGTAGCTTAACATCCGGTTTCGCTACTTCCGGTTTCGCTCTCGCTAATTCCGGTTTCGCTTTTACCGGAAGTGTGTATTTATTCTTATCCGGTTGTACTATTGCCGGATGTTTATCTAATTTGGAACCTTAGTCTTGTCTGGACCCTTTCTATATGGCCTGCATGACTATATAATGGGTTAGGGGTCCATCGTTGTCCTAATTGTGTCTATATAAGCCAGTGTTTGATTCTTTAATGCATATATACAAAACAGCCTTAACGTATATGTGTAGATGCTGATTATTGTATGTGCTATGATCGGTGCGTATTTCACAAATACCTAGGGATTTAAAACTGTAAAATATCATAAAAAATCGTAAAATATGTAAAAAAATCTCTTCAAGGGCATTTAGAGTTGTTAAAAGTTCTTTGAAAATTCTCTAAAAATTCTCTAAAAGTTATATATGTACATATCACAAATATAGAAATTTGTGTGAATAAGTCACATGTTGAAAATGCGGGGTTTACTTAGAATTTGTTCCGTGGATGTAAAAGAGTATATGAAATAAGGATTGGGTTTTGCATATAATAAAGAGGCTTTTTAGGAAGCGTGTGGGGGTCAGGTCTCGCATTAGTTTAAAGAGGTTGTTAAACCTATTGGAGTTGGCATAAATGAATGTTGATAGTTAGAGTCGCTTGTCTGCAGTAATTTGGACGTCTTTATTTAAATTATTTGTACATGGAGGAGAGAATGGTTTTTGCTGGTGTACTTCAGGGAGAGAACCTCTCCGGTGTATATTGTATTTTGTATTCTAGGTGCTTAGGAAGGGAGTTTAGTTAGTTATATATTTTCCTCAGAGAAGAATGGAGAAGGAAAGGACTCCTATTTCTCAATTTCTTCAATCTATTGATGAATATCTGGGGACCTAATATGGCGGGTTCTGTCTTCTGTTCTATCAATCTAGAGCGTGCAATCCAGCTAGTGTGAAAACACATGCTTTTATTGGTATGCTTTTGCTTGATAAGGATATTTAATGGTAAATTCATTTTATGCATCATCTATAAGGAGTAGCATTTGCTGTCTAGTCTTTTCGTAAAGACAGCAAGTGTGACAGATCCTCTTTGTGATTTAGTCCCTTGGGGAAAAGGCAATCCAATGTAAAGATCCATTTGGATTCATTGAATAGCAGTTTCTTCTCGTAGTTTCCTCCTCGCCAGTTTTTCTCTATCTTTTGTATCCCGAAGAATTTAAAGTCTTTTATATTAACTTTATGGGTTATGGAGAAGTGTCTATACAGTGGCGTGTCTTTATCCAGTTTTTCAATGCATAATATATGCTCCCTTATTCTGGCCTAGATTTAGAGTTCGGCGGTAAAAGGGCTGTTAACGCTCCGCGGGCTTTTTTCTGGCCGCACCATAAATTTAACTCTGGTATCGAGAGTTAAAACAAATGCTGCGTTAGGCTCCAAAAAAGGAGCGTAGGGCATTTTTACCGCAAATGCAACTCTCGATACCAGAGTTGCTTACGGACGCGGCCGGCCTCAAAAACGTGCTCGTGCACGATTCTCCCATAGGAAACAATGGGACTGTTTGAGCTGAAAAAAAACCTAACACCTGCAAAAAAGCAGCGTTCAGCTCCTAACGCAGCCCCATTGTTTCCTATGGGGAAACACTTCCTACGTCTGCACCTAACACCCTAACATGAACCCCAAGTCTAAACACCCCTAACCTTACACTTATTAACCCCTAATCTTCCGCCCCCGCTATCGCTGACCCCTGCATTACAGTTTTAACCCCTAATCTTCCGCTCCGTAAACCGCCGCAACCTACGTTATCCCTATGTACCCCTAATCTGCTGCCCTAACATCGCCGACCCCTATGTTATATTTATTAACCCCTAATCTGCCCCCCACAACGTCGCCGACACCTGCCTACACTTATTAACCCCTAATCTGCCGAGCGGACCTGAGCGCTACTATAATAAAGTTATTAACCCCTAATCCGTCTCACTAACCCTATCATAAATAGTATTAACCCCTAATCTGCCCTCCCTAACATCGCCGACACCTACCTTCAATTATTAACCCCTAATCTTCCGATCGGAGCTCACCGCTATTCTAATAAATGGATTAACCCCTAAAGCTAAGTCTAACCCTAACACTAACACCCCCCTAACTTAAATATAATTTTAATATAACAAAATAAATTAACTCTTATTAAATAAATTAATCCTATTTAAAGCTAAATACTTACCTGTAAAATAAATCCTAATATAGCTACAATATAAATTATAATTATATTATAGCTATTTTAGGATTAATATTTATTTTACAGGCAACTTGGTATTTATTTTAACTAGGTACAATAGCTATTAAATAGTTAAGAACTATTTAATAGTTACCTAGTTAAAATAATAACAAAATTACCTGTAAAATAAATCCTAACCTAAGATATAATTAAACCTAACACTACCCTATCAATAAAATAATTAAATAAACTACCTACAATTACCTACAATTAACCTAACACTACACTATCAATAAATTAAATAAACACAATTGCTACAAATAAATACAATTAAATAAACTAGCTAAAGTACAAAAAATAAAAAAGAACTAAGTTACAGAAAATAAAAAAATATTTACAAACATAAGAAAAATATTACAACCATTTTAAACTAATTACACCTACTCTAAGCCCCCTAATAAAATAACAAAGCCCCCCAAAATAATAAATTCCCTACCCTATTCTAAATTTAAAAAGTTACAAGCTCTTTTACCTTACCAGCCCTGAACAGGGCCCTTTGCGGGGCATGCCCCAAGAAGTTCAGCTCTTTTGCCTGTAAAAGAAAACATACAATACCCCCCCCCCCCAACATTACAACCCACCACCCACATACCCCTAATCTAACCCAAACCCCCCTTAAATAAACCTAACACTAAGCCCCTGATGATCTTCCTACCTTGTCTTCACCATGCCAGGTTCACCGATCCGTCCTGGCTCCAAGATCTTCATCCAACCCAAGCGGGGGCTAGACATCCACTGAAGAAGTCCAGAAGAGGGTCCAAAGTCTTCCTCCTATCCGGCAAGAAGAGGACATCCGGACCGGCAAACATCTTCTCCAAGCGGCATCTTCGATCTTCTTCCATCCGGTGCGGAGCGGGTCCATCTTGAAGCAGGCGACGCGGATCCATCCTCTTCTTCCGATGTCTCCCGACGAATGACGGTTCCTTTAAGGGACGTCATCCAAGATGGCGTCCCTCGAATTCCGATTGGCTGATAGGATTCTATCAGCCAATCGGAATTAAGGTAGGAATTTTCTGATTGGCTGATGGAATCAGCCAATCAGAATCAAGTTCAATCCGATTGGCTGATCCAATCAGCCAATCAGATTGAGCTCGCATTCTATTGGCTGTTCCGATCAGCCAATAGAATGCGAGCTCAATCTGATTGGCTGATTGGATCGGCCAATCGGATTGAACTTGATTCTGATTGGCTGATTCCATCAGCCAATCAGAAAATTCCTACCTTAATTCCGATTGGCTGATAGAATCCTATCAGCCAATCGGAATTCGAGGGACGCCATCTTGGATGACGTCCCTTAAAGGAACCGTCATTCGTCGGGAGACATCGGAAGAAGAGGATGGATCCGCGTCGCCTGCTTCAAGATGGACCCGCTCCGCACCGGATGGAAGAAGATCGAAGATGCCGCTTGGAGAAGATGTTTGCCGGTCCGGATGTCCTCTTCTTGCCGGATAGGAGGAAGACTTTGGACCCTCTTCTGGACTTCTTCAGTGGATGTCTAGCCCCCGCTTGGGTTGGATGAAGATCTTGGAGCCAGGACGGATCGGTGAACCTGGCATGGTGAAGACAAGGTAGGAAGATCATCAGGGGCTTAGTGTTAGGTTTATTTAAGGGGGGTTTGGGTTAGATTAGGGGTATGTGGGTGGTGGGTTGTAATGTTGGGGGGGGGGGGTATTGTATGTTTTCTTTTACAGGCAAAAGAGCTGAACTTCTTGGGGCATGCCCCGCAAAGGGCCCTGTTCAGGGCTGGTAAGGTAAAAGAGCTTGTAACTTTTTAAATTTAGAATAGGGTAGGGAATTTATTATTTTGGGGGGCTTTGTTATTTTATTAGGGGGCTTAGAGTAGGTGTAATTAGTTTAAAATGGTTGTAATATTTTTCTTATGTTTGTAAATATTTTTTTATTTTCTGTAACTTAGTTCTTTTTTATTTTTTGTACTTTAGCTAGTTTATTTAATTGTATTTATTTGTAGCAATTGTGTTTATTTAATTTATTGATAGTGTAGTGTTAGGTTAATTGTAGGTAATTGTAGGTAGTTTATTTAATTATTTTATTGATAGGGTAGTGTTAGGTTTAATTATATCTTAGGTTAGGATTTATTTTACAGGTAATTTTGTTATTATTTTAACTAGGTAACTATTAAATAGTTCTTAACTATTTAATAGCTATTGTACCTAGTTAAAATAAATACCAAGTTGCCTGTAAAATAAATATTAATCCTAAAATAGCTATAATATAATTATAATTTATATTGTAGCTATATTAGGATTTATTTTACAGGTAAGTATTTAGCTTTAAATAGGATTAATTTATTTAATAAGAGTTAATTTATTTCGTTAGATTAAAATTATATTTAAGTTAGGGGGGTGTTAGTGTTAGGGTTAGACTTAGCTTTAGGGGTTAATACATTTATTAGAATAGCGGTGAGCTCCGATCGGAAGATTAGGGGTTAATAATTGAAGTTAGGTGTCGGCGATGTTAGGGAGGGCAGATTAGGGGTTAATACTATTTATGATAGGGTTAGTGAGGCGGGTTAGGGGTTAATAACTTTATTATAGTAGCGGTGCGGTCCGCTCGGCAGATTAGGGGTTAATAAGTGTAGGCAGGTGTCGGCGACCTTGAGGGGGGCAGATTAGGGGATAATAAATATAATATAGGGGTCGGCGGTGTTAGGGGTAGCAGATTAGGGGTACATAGGGATAACGTAGGTGGCGGCGCTTTGCGGTCGGAAGATTAGGGGTTAATTATTTTAAGTAGCTGGCGGCGATGTTGTGGGGGGCAGATTAGGGGTTAATAAATGTAATATAGGGGTCGGCGGGGTTAGGGGCAGCAGATTAGGGGTACATAAGTATAACGTAGGTGGTGGTCGGAAGATTAGGGGTTAAAAATTTTAATCGAGTTGCGGCGATGTGGGGGGACCTCGGTTTAGGGGTACATAGGTAGTTTATGGGTGTTAGTGTACTTTAGGGTACAGTAGTTAAGAGCTTTATAAACCGGCGTTAGCCAGAAAGCTCTTAACTCCTGCTATTTTCAGGCGGCTGGAATCTTGTCGTTAGAGCTCTAACGCTCACTGCAGAAACGACTCTAAATACCAGCGTTAGAAAGATCCCATTGAAAATATAGGCTACGCAAATGGCGTAGGGGGATCTGCGGTATAGAAAAGTCGCGGCTGTAAAGTGAGCGTTAGACCCTTTAATCACTGACTCCAAATACCAGCGGGCGCCCAAAACCAGCGTTAGGAGCCTCTAACGCTGGTTTTGACGGCTACCGCCGAACTCTAAATCTAAGCCTCTGTCTTTTAGTGTTCTTGAAGTTTGTCCTACATATTGTAGGCCACATGGGCAGAATATTATGTAGATGACTCCCTTATCTTGACACCTGATGAGGTCTTGTATCTTGTGTTCATCCCTCTTGTTATGTCCAAAGAATTTGTTCGTTTTGACTCCACTCCTACAGGCCTTGCAGTTCGGGCACGGGAAGAAGCCTTTGATTGCTTTTCCCTGGTAGTTTGTGATAGCCTTTCTTCTGTTCTTCAGGACAGTCGGGGCCAGTATGCCTTTTAGGTTATCGGTTTTTCTATATATAAATCTCGGTTGAGGTGTCAGTTTTTCGCTGATCACATCATCTTCTTTTAGGATGACCCAGTGTTTCCTGATGATTCTTTCGAGTATATGTCTGTTAGAACTATATTCTGTTATCATCGGTACATTTATGCTACTGTCTTCTTCTCCTATTGTCGTTTTTGTCTTGTACTTCAGCAGACTGTTTCTGTCGGTTTTGCCAACTTCCTCTATCTTTTCCACCAGATTTTCCTCCTTGTACCCCCTTTCTAGGAATCTTCCTTTTAGTATATCTGCTTGTTCAACCCATTTGCTGTGATTGGAACAGTTTTTTCTTACCCTTAGAAGTTGTCCTTTTGGAATGTTAGCCTTCCAGGTGGGGTGGTGGCAACTCATACTGTGAATGTAGTTGTTACAATCTACTTTTTTGAAATAAGTAGATGTTTCAATCTTGCCGTTTTTCACCTCTATTGTAAGATCGAGGAAGTTTATTTTGTTATAACTATATTCAAACGTGAACTTGAGATTTCTCTGATTTTTATTCATCACGTCAATGGTATATATTAGATCTTCGATTGACCCCTTCCCCTTCCTTTTCAATCATACTTACCCCCCCCAGGCCACCAGTTTTATCTACACCTGGGGCCCCTTACCCCTCATTTTGTACATACCCCTGTCCCTAGGTGCCACCATGTTACACACCCTTATGCGCCCAGCAGCCACTTTATATATAGTGGTGGGCCCAAGTTCTGTCCAGCCTGACTGCCCCCCCTCTCACATCTCCCCACCCCCCCAGCTGTCTCTGCAGCCAGTAGCCCCACCGGCACATCCGCATGCCCCCAGCAGGCCCCCACCCTCCCCCCCTTTCAGTCCCCAACAGGCGTCAGCCACCTTTAGCCCCCAGAGCCTCCTCCACATGTGCCGCAGGCCCCCCTCTGCCCGGCCCGCACTTACCTGTCCTCTACATCACCGCCTGGCTGCTCCGCCATCCGCCTCTTCCAGGCCTAGGCCCCGGCTGTGACCACCAGGCTGTGACATCATCCAGAGCCGCCGGTCCCCTCTGCGGGCCCTCCATGGCTGTCTCCTCCGGTCCCAGTTGTAGCCGCTCCGCCTCCTGAATGCCCCCTGCAGACCTGCCTATTCTTCTGCTCCCTTGAGGCCCCAGCTGTGACCGCCGGGCCGTGACATCACTAGGCGCTTCCTCTCTAGGCCTCAAGCCCGCCCTGGGCCTGGCCGTCGACGCTCCTCCTGCTCCCTATCTCCCAAACTGCCAGAGGGCCTACTGCTCTCACTCCTCCTTCCACCAATGCCCCCATCAGGGCTCAGATGTTCCGGAGGCCTGGATCTCCTTACAGGCCGTACACTCCTCCTGGCAGCTGCCCCTCTGGTGACAGGGACCTCCACCGCATTACCTGTGCCTGCTCCCCCTGCAGTCTCCAGCCTCTCCCTGATCCAGCCAGCTCCTTTCTGCCTCGCCACCTCCATCAACTCAGCTAACAAGGCCTCCATCAAGGTAAGAAAATTAATCCCCCACCGTGCTGCTCCTGATTAAAGTGCGTCCTGCCACTTCCTGTATTAGGTTTATAAACCCCCCTCTTCAGCCCAGCCCCCTTGTCCTTTTCTTCACCCCATGCCTTCTTCCTAGTGGGGTCACATAACCCTTCCTTCAGTCCTCTCATACAGGGTTCATACTATCAGGCCCTAGATGTTATTAAGCATGTCAAAATTTAAACATTTAAGTCAAACAGTTTATGTTTTACAGTTAATAGAAAAATAGTGTTAAGCATTTTTGAACAATTAAAGTTGGCCACCAAACTATATGATCGATCGATTCCTCTTGAATAAATCTGAATCTAGTTCATAACACGACTAAATAAATAAAATTGCACATCAGTCTCATACGCGGTTTCATGGAAAAGATTTTTGTAGTTTTTTTTAAAACAAAGCATATGAAACAAATTGGACACCACAATGTGTAATATATGGGTTTTATATTGCACATCTTTTCTTTCCAGAGACCTTTAAAATTAGCTGAAGTTTCATGAAAATGTATAAATGTTTAATTTCTAGATTGTGGTCACACTGTACAAACTTTGACTGCAATATTGCCTTTGGGTGTCATGTTTGTACATCATCATGTGTCTACTATATTGTAACATACGGGTAGATTATGAGTTTTATGTTATAGTGAAAAAGCAGCGTTAGGTTATAACGCTGCTTTTTTACTACCGCTGGTATTACGAGTCTTGCAGATTTAGGGGCACCGCACACTTTTTTTGGCCTTACCGCAAATCAACTTACGCAATTTGCATATAGTCTATTTTCAATGGAACTTTCATAGCGCCGGTATTACGAGCTTGTCCTGGGAGGCCAAAAAGTGAGCGGTACACCCTACCCCGTCAAGATTTGTACCGCATTTTAAAGTCAGTAGTTATGAGTTTTATACTACAAAGCTGTAGCATAAAACTCATAACTAAAGTGCTAAAAAGTACACTAACACCCATAAACTACCTATTAACCCCTAAACCGAGGCCCTCCCACATCGCAAACACTAAAATTAAATGGTTAACCCCTAATCTGCCGTTCTGGACATCGCCGCCACTAGAATAAACATATTAACCCCTAAATCGCTGCACTCCCACCTCGCAAACATTATTTAAATATTATTAACCCCTAATCTGCTGTCCCTAACATCGCCGCCACCTACCTACATTTATTAACCCCTAATCTGCCGCCCCCAACATTGCCACTATATTAAATTTATTAACCCCTAAACCTAAGTCTAACCCTAACACCCCCTAACTTAAATATAATTAAAATAAATCTAAATAAAACCTACAATTAATAACTAAATAATTCCTATTTAAAACTAAATACTTACCTATAAAATAAACCCTAAACTAGCTACAATATAACTAATAGTTACATTGTAGCAAGCTTAGGGTTTATTTTAATTTTACAGGTAAGTTTGTATTTATTTTAACTAGGTAGAATAGTTACTAAATAGTTATTAACTATTTAATAACTACCTAGCTAAAATAAATATAAATTTACCTGTAAAATAAAACCTAACCTAAGTTACACTAACACCTAACCTTACACTACAATTAAATGAATTCTCTAAATTAAATACAATTAACTAAATTCAAAACAATTAACTAAATTACAAAACAAACAAACACTAAATTACAGAAAAAAAACCCTAGCATAAACTAAACTACCAATATCCCTTAAAAGGGCCTTTTGCGGGGCATTGCCCCAAAGAAATCAGCTCTTTTACCTGTAAAAAAAATACACACAACCCTCCCATCAGTAAAACCCACCACCCACACAACCAATCCCCAAATAAAACCCTAACTAAAAAAAACAAAGCTCCCCATTGCCCTGAAAAGGGCATTTGGATGGACATTGCACTTAAAAGGGCATTTAGCTCTATTGCTGCCCAAAGCCCTAACCTAAAAATAAAACCCACCCAATACACCCTTAAAAAATCCTAACACTAACCCCCGAAGAGCCACTTACTGGGAGAAGTCTTCATCCAAGCGGAAGATGTCCTCAGCGAAGCCAGCAAAAGTGGTCCTCCAGATGGGCAGAAGTCTTCACCCAGACGGCATCTTCTATCTTCATCCTTCCGACGCAGAGCGGCTCCATCTTCAAGACATCCAGCGCGATGCATCCTCTTCCAACGACGTCTTCTTGCTGAATGAAGGTTCCTTTAAATGACGTCATCCAAGGTGGCATCCCTTGAATTCCGATTGGCTGATAGAATTCTATCAGCCAATCGGAATTAAAGGTGAAAACATCCTATTGGCTCATGCAATCAGCCAATAGGAATGAACTTCAATCCTATTGGCTGATCCAATCAGCCAATAGGATTGAGCTCGCATTCTATTGGCTGTTCCAATCAGCCAATAGAATGCAAGCTCAATCCTATTGGCTGATTGGATTAGCCAATAGGATTGAAGTTCAATCTTATTGGCTGATTGCATCAGCTAATAGGATTTTTTCACCTTTAATTCTGATTGGCTGATAGAATTCTATTAGCCAATCAGAATTCAAGGGACACCATCTTGGATGACGTCATTTAAAGGAACCTTCATTCAGCAAGAAGATGTTGTTGGAAGATGATGCTCTGCGCCGGATGTCTTGAAGATGGAGCCGCTCCATGTCGGAAGGATGAAGATAGAAGATGCCGTCTGGGTGAAGACTTCTGCCCGTCTGGAGGACCACTTCTGCCCATTTAGAGGACCACTTCTGCCGGCTTCATGAGGACATCTTGCCACTTGGATGAAGACTTCTCCCTGTAAGTGGCTCTTCGAGGGTTAGTGTTAGGATCTTTTAAGGGTGTATTGGGTGGGTTTTATTTTTAGGTTAGGGCTTTGGGCAGCAATAGAGCTAAATGCCCTCTTAAGGGCAATGCCCATACAAATGCCCTTTTCAGGGCAATGGGGAGCTTAGATTTTTTAAGTTAGGGTTTTATTTGGGGGGTTGGTTGTGTGGGTGGTGGGTTTTACTGTTGGGGGTGTAGTGTGTATTTTTTTTTTACAGGTAAAAGAGCTGATTTCTTTTGGGGCAATACCCCACAAAAGGCCCTTTTAAGGGCTATTGGTAGTTTAGTTTAGGCTATGGTTTTTTTTTATTTTTGGTGGGCTTTTTTTATTTTGATGGGGCTATTAGATTAGGTGTAATTAGTTTAAAGATCTTGTAATTTGTTTTTTATTTTCTGTGATTTAGTGGTTTTTTTGTAATTTATCTAATTGTTTTGAATTTAGTTAATTGTATTTAATTTAGGGAATTTATTTAATTGTAGGGTTAGGTTAGGTGTTAGCGTAGCTTAGGTTATGTTTTATTTTACAGGTCAATTTGTATTTATTTTAGCTAGGTAGTTAGTAAATAGTTAATAACAATTTAGTAACTATTCTACCTAGTTAAAATAAATACAAATTTGTCTGTAAAATAAAACTAAAAATTAAGCTGGCTACAAAGTAACTATTAGTTATATTGTAGCTAGCTTAGGGTTTATTTTACAGGTAAGTATTTAGTTTTAAATAGAAATTATTTAGTTAATGATAGTAAGTTTTATTTATATTTATTTTAATTATATTTAAGTTAGGGGTTGTTAGGGTTAGGGTTAAACTTAGGTTTAGGGGTTAATAAATATAATATAGTGGTGGCGACGTTGGGGGCGGCAGATTAGGGATTAATAAGTGTAGGTAGGTGGCGGCGATGTTAGGGGCGGCAGATTAGGGGTTAATAATATTTAACTAGTGTGCGATGCGGGAGTGTGGCGGTTTAGGGGTTAATTTGTTTATTATAGTGGCAGCGATGTTGGGGGCGGCAGATTAGGGGTCAATAACATCATGTAGGTGTCGGCGATGTTGTGGGCAGCAGATTAGGGGTTAATAAATATAATGTGGGTGTCGGCGATGTTGGGGGCAGCAGATTAGGGGTTCATAAGTATAATGTAGGTGGCGCCGATGTCCGGAACGGCAGATTAGGGGTTAATAAGTATAATGTAGGTGGCGGCGAAGTTGGGGGCGGCAGATTAGGGGTTAATAAGTGTAAGATTAGGGGTGTTTAGACTCGGGCTTCATGTTAGGGTGTTAGGTGTAAACATAAAATGCTTTTCCCTATAGGAATCAATGGGGCTGCGTTACTGAGATTTAAGCTGCTTTTTGGCAGGTGTTAGACTTTTTCTCAGCCGGCTCTCCCTATTGATGTCTATGGGGAAATCGTGCACAAGCACGTACAACCAGCTCACCACTGACTTAAGCAGTGTTGGTATTGGAGTGCGGTATGGAGCACAATTTTGCTCTACGCTCACTTCTTACCTTTTAACGCCGGATTTGTAAAAACCTGTAATACCAGCGCCATACTGTAGGAAAGTGAGCGGTGAGAATAAAGTGCAAGTTAGTACCGCAACCCTCATAACGCAAAACTCGTAATCTGGCCGATGGTTTGTTAAAAGGTTAACAGTCATATTGATTTTGGAAAATTGCAGTTTGAACAACTGTGGTAGATGAACCTGCCTTGCACACATATGCAAAACTTTGCGACACTTAAGTGAATGGTTTTAGCGAAAGCGATCTTTGAAGATTTTCGCACAAAACAAGATGGAGACCACACCATATGACTGATACACTTCTCTTGAACAATCGTAAAACTAGGTCAAACACCTTGTCTAACACAGCAACTTAGTGTTAGGTTTATTTAAGGGGGGTTTTGGTTAGATTAGGGGTATGTGGGTGGTGGGTTGTAATGTAGGGGGGGGTATTGTATGTTTTTTTTACAGGCAAAAGAGCTGAATTCTTTGGGGCATGCCCCGCAAAGGGCCTTTTTAAGGGCTGGTAAGGTAAAAGAGCTTTTCTATTTTAATTTTAGAATAGGGTAGGGCATTTTTTTATTTTGGGGGTCTTTGTTATTTTATTAGGGGACTTAGAGTAGGTGTAATTAGTTTAAAATTGTTGTAATATTTTTCTAATGTTTGTAAATATTTTTTTATTTTTTGTAACTTAGTTCTTTTTTATTTTTTGTACTTAAGTTAGTTTATTTCATTGTATTTAATTGTAGGTATTTTATTTAATTAATTTATTGATAGTGTAGTGTTAGGTTTAATTGTAGATAATTGTAGGTATTTTATTTAATTAATTTATTGATAGTGTAGTGTTAGGTTTAATTGTAACTTAGGTTAGGATTTATTTTCTGGTAATTTTGTAATTATTTTAACTAGGTAGCTATTAAATAGTTATTAACTATTTAATAGCTATTGTACCTGGTTAAAATAATTACAAAGTTACCTGTAAAATAAATATTAATCCTAAAATAGCTACAATATGATTATAATTTATATTGTAGCTATATTAGGGTTTATTTTACAGGTAAGTATTTAGCTTTAATTAGGATTAATTTATTTAATAAGAGTTAATTTATTTTGTTAGATAAAAATTATATTTAACTTAGGGGGGTGTTAGTGTTAGGGTTAGACTTAGCTTTAGGGGTTAATACATTTATTATAGTAGCGGTGAGATCCGGTCGGCAGATTAGGGGTTAATTATTGTAGGTAGGTGGATGCGACGTTGGGGGCGGCAGATTAGGGGTTAATAAATATAATATATGGGTCGGCGGTGTTAGGGGCAGCAGATTAGGAGTACATAGGGATAATGTAGGTTTGCAGCGGTGTACGGAGCGGCAGATTAGGGGTTAATAATAATATGCAGGGGTCAGCGATAGCAGGGGCGGCAGATTAGGGGTTAATAAGTGTAAGGTTAGGGGTGTTTAGACTCAGGGTTCATGTTAGGGTGTTAGGTGCAGACTTAGGAAGTGTTTCCCCGTAGGAAACAATGTAGCTGCGTTAGGAGCTGAACGCTGCTTTTTTGCAGGTGTTAGGTTTTTTTTCAGCTCAAACAGCACCATTGTTTCCTATGGGGAAATCGTGCACGAGCACGTTTTTGAAGCTGGCCACGTCCGTAAGCACCGCTGGAATTTAGAGTTGCAGTGGCGGTAAATATGCTATACGCTCCCTTTTTGGAGCCTAACGCAGCCCTTCTGTGAACTCTAAATACCAGCGGTATTTAAAAGGTGCGGGAGAAAAAAAGCACGCGTAGATCCCCTTTGGCCGCAGAACTCTAAATCTAGCGGCAAGTTTTACATCTGTAACATAAGAGATTGTGGAGAAAAAGATTTTCAAATGTTTTTTCAAAAACAGTAGCAAAAAACAATATGACTGCCAGACAATGAGACAGATTTAGCACTTTCACTCACGCAAACACCGTCAGAAGTATAACCGGTGTGGGTTAGTGCAAGCATTACAATTTAAGAGTAAAATGTTTGCGCATGAGTGAAAGCAGACACTTTTTATTTGAGGACTTCGGACTTCGCAACCGTGTTAACTTCTGCCCATAGACTTTAACCCCTTAACAACAATGATATATGTCGCTGGTCATTAAGGGCTTTTTGGCGCTTGATAGCATGGGTTTCAAATCCAGCAGCAAAACTGTGCTATTATGACCTCCCTCCTCCTGGCCTCCTGGTATAGTGCTCGCTAGCCTCTGTCGATGAGATTGCGCTATCGGAAAAACAACCCTGAAGGCATTAAGAGGTTAATAGAGCGCATAAACTTCCAAAATATCTAAAAGGTATCACTTGTGCTAACCCGACACTGCATTAGCCCTACAGAGCTAATCCGAAGGTATTTATGAATATTTTACATGCCAATGAAGAAAATAGAAGAAAATGTTCTGTTTATTTTTAAACAGATATATATATATATATATATATATATATATATATATATATATACATCAAAACAAGCAGCACTCCAAAGGTCTTATATCCATATGTCACCTTTATTTACGTGAACGTTTTCGGGCTACAAAGAACCCGTCCTCAGACTTACAAGGCTGAGGACGGGTTCTTTGTAGCCCGAAAACTTTCACGTAAATAAAGGTGACATATGGATATAAGACCTTTGGAGTGCTGCTTGTTTTGATGTATTAATATTTTGGCTCTAGCACCCAAGGCGCATACATGCAGGATCTGGAGTGCACTTTGCTGGACATTTCTATATATATATATATATATATATATATATATATATATATATATATATATATAAAAGAATCTGTTACCTTTCTCTGCTGTTCTGGTTCCATACGGAAAATCATGTAATCTATACATTACCATTATTATTATGTGTGTAATTAGCCTGCTGGGCTACAAAAGATATACAGTATGTTTATGTATCTTTAAGGGATTTTAACAGGGGAATTATCAGTATAATAGCAACGTATTTTATGTGCCAATGGGACATGATAAATTCTTATGTTAGTATTTCCCTATTGTAACATTTTAGTGCAATTTGAAAAGCATACAATCATTATCATAGACTGGATTATGAGTGGCACACTAACTGTTGCGTGCGAGTTGTAAGGGGTTTAACGTGGCTTACTTGAGTGCAATTTAATTTAACGTACATTGGGAGATTGCAACCTCAGAGCTCTGGTTTATTTAAAAAAAAATGCAATAATAAGCTATAAGGGCTCAAATATATGTCCTCTCAGGTGCTAAAAAAACAAAAAGGCTCCAAAGGGCTTAAGGGCTTAAACATAGAGATACAAGTCTAAATATGCATTTATATGTATGTATTAACGTGTGTACATATGTATTTATATGTGTATATAGGTATTTACAGACATAAATACACATATAAACCCATAAATACATACATACATACATACATATATATATATATATATATATATACAGTATCTCACAAAAGTGAGTACATCCCTCACATTTTTGTAAATATTTTTGAAATGACACTTTGCTACAATGTAAAGTAGTGAGTGTACAGCCTGTATAACAGTGTAAATTTGCTATCCCCTCAAAATAACTCAACACACAGCCATTAATGTCTAAATGGTTGGCAACAAAAGTGAGTACACCCCTAGGTGGAAATGTCCAAATTGGGCCCAAAGTGTCAATATTTTGTGTGGCCACAATTATTTTCCAGCACTGCCTTAACCCTCTTGGGCATGGAGTTCACCAGAGCTTCACAGGTTTCCACTGGAGTCCTCTTCCACTCCTCCATGACGACATCATGTGACTCGTTAGTGTTACAAGGTCTCAGGTGTGAATGGGGAGCAGGTGTGTTAAATCTGGTGTTATCACTTTCACACTCTCTCATACTGGTCACTGGAAGTTCAACATGGCACCTTATGGCCTCCCTGAGGATCTGAAAAAAATAATTGTTGCTCTACATAAAGATGGCCTAGGCTATAAGAAGATTGCCAACAGCCTGAAATGGAGCTGCAGCACAGTGAGCAAGACCATACAGTGGTTTCATAGGACAGGTTCCACTCAGAACAGGCCTCGCCATGGTTGAACAAAGAAGTTGAGTGCACGTACTTAGCGTCATATCCAGAGGTTGTCTTTGGGAAATATACGTATGAGTGCTGCCAGCATGGCTGCAGAGGTTGAAGGGGTGGGGGTTTGCTGAAGACAAGCAGACTAAGGACATGGATTACTGGAACCATGTCCTGTGGTACGATGAGACCAAGATAAACTTATTTCATTCAGATGGTGTCAAGTGTGTGTGGAGGCAACCAGGTGAGGAGTACAAAGACAAGTGTGTCTTGCCTACAGTCAAGCATGGTGGTGGGAGAGTCATGGTCTGGGGCTGCATGATTGCTGCACCCACTAGGGAGCTACAGTTAATTGAGGGAACCATGAATGCCAACATGTACTGTGATATACTTAAGCAGAGCATGATCCCCTCCTTTCAGAGACTGGTCTACAGGGCAGTATTTCAATATGATAACGACCCCAAACACACCTCCAAGACGACCACTGCCTTGCTAAAGAAGCTGAGAGTAAAGGTGATGGACTGGCCAATCATGTATCCAGACCTAAACCCTATTGAGCATCTGTGGGGCATCCTCAAACAGAATGTGGGGAGCGCAAAGTCTCTAACATCCACCAGCTCTGTGATGTCATCATGGAGGAGTGGAATCCAGTGGCAATCTGTGAAGATCTGGTGAACTCCATGCCCAAGAGGGTTAAGGCAGTGCTGGAAAATAATGGTGGCCACACAAATATGGACACTTTGGGCCCAATTTGGACATTTCCACATAGGGGTGTACTCGCTTTTGTTGCCAATGGTTTAGACATCACCTTTACCCTCAGCTTAATTAGCAAGGCAGTGGTCGTCTTGGAGGTGTGTTCGGGGTCGTTATGTTGGAATACTGCCCTGTGGTCCAGTTTCTGAAGGGAGGGGATCATGCTCTGCTTCAGTATGTCCCAGTAAATGTTGGCATTCATGGTTCCCTCAATGAACTGTAGCTCCCCAGTGGGTGCAGCACTCATGCATGCCCAGACCATGACACTACCAACACCATGCTTGACTGTAGGCAAGACTCACTTGTCTTTGTACTGTTCACCTGGTTGCTGCCACACACACTTGACACCATCTGAACCAAATACGTTTATCTTGGTCTCATCGGACCACAGGACATGGTTCCAGTAATCCATGTCCTTAGTCTACTTGTCTTCAGCAAACTGTTTGCAGGCTTTCGTGTGCATCATTTTTAGAAGAGGCTTCCTCCTGGGACGACAGCCATGCAGCGTATGGTCTGAGCACTGACAGGCTGACCCCCCCACCCCTTCAACCTCTGCAGCAATGCTGGCAGCACTCATACATCTATTTCCCAAAGACAACCTTTGGATATGACGCTGAGGATGTGCACTCAACTTCTTTGGTCGACCATGGTAAGGCCTGTTCTGAATGGAACCTGTCCTGTGAAACCACTGTATGATCTTGCCCACCGTGCTGCAGCTCAGTTTCAGGGTCTTGGCAATATTCTTATAGCCTAGGTCATCTTTATGTAGAGAAACAATTCTTTTTTCAGATCCTCAGAGAGTTCTTTGCTATCAGGTGCCATGTTGAACTTCCAGTGACCAGTATGAGAGAGTATGAGAGCGATAACACCAAATTTAACACACCTGCTCCCCATTCACACCTGAGACCTTGTAACACTAACGAGTCACATGACACGTTAGACTGGCTCACACATCCTCAACCAGAAGTTAAGAAGCAGCAGTCTTTAAACCATTCCTTCCTAACCTCTCTGCCAGGTGTGACCAACTTCAAACATCCTTGACTCATTTATCTCTGATTATTAAAAAGCCCTGCTCTCATACAATAGGTTGCATAAGAGCAGAGGGAATGCACGAAAAAATTGCTTGTGCAATCTTAAATTCCAGAAGATTGTTGCATTGCTTGCCTCATATACAGAAAGGTACAGCTAATATGGTGTACCTGGGTTTTCAAGGCATTTAGATTGTGTTTGAACTTTTTTTTTAGAAATTGTAATTCATTATAGACTATATACATACAGTAAAATTGTGGTTAATACTGAAAAAAAGAAGCAAAGATTCAAAATAATATTTTATAATAATTATTATTTTTAATTAAAAAATGGCAGATATTTTCATACATAGCTGCATCAAAATTACTTATTTTATGTAATCTTTCCATGGAATTTAAATGACATTTCTGCTGGGTCTTTCTTGTTAGATAAATTAAAACCATCACGTCCTGGAGCCTCAGCAAGTCTACTAGCCATCTCTAGAAAAATCATTTGTGAACCTGAAATCTACTTGCTACACATGCTTCTTGTAAGATAATTTTGCATTAGCTAATCAATAATGCAACAGTAAATTGCATTTAAATAAACATTAGTGGTCTTTTTAATGAATAAAGACTCATCTGTAATTTGTCAATGTCAGTTGTGCTGTCCTGTTTTGATGTTCATTAGAATATTGAAAAAGGGATTTGACAGTCTTTATGTATTACTATAAATGTTTTAGTTAATCATGTTAGAATTATTTAATAAAAACATTTAATAATATGTAAGAATTATATTATGTGGTTTGAAAGCATTAAAACAAAAAATTTACATTGTGTTCCTAACTTTTATAATATCTAACACATAACTGAACTTGATAAATTAAAATTGTAAAGCACTATAACTATAGAAATAAATTCTAGATAAATGTAAAATATATTGAATAAAACATTACATACATATATATATATATATATATATATATATATATATATATATATATATATATATATATATATATATATATATATATAAAATGTAATTCTATATTTTTCATAATTTAAAAATATAATTGACTAAAGCTGATATATTAATATAGATAGATACAACAATAATGCAACAAATTACCCATTTAAAGAGACGAGGTGATTGTAAAAAGTTAAGGGCTTTGTTTTAAGTGGAAATCAGACACTCAGCTATAGAATTTTATGTACTATCAAATAGTATATCAATGTATTTGCTGGATTTATTGTAAGTAAACCAATGTTTTGACAATTAATTGTTAGCTGCAGAGTTTAAAATATATGGAAAATTGCTCCTTTATATATTTTGTATATGAAATAGACATCCCTGCTAATTGAAAGCACAACTAAATCAAATTGGTTGAGCCTGCAGGGAGATAGATATCGCTAGCTTATCCCTATATTTACATAAAATCCAGTACTTTGAGAAAACATTTGAAAAATGAAGATTGTATTATCTCTCTATTCCAACCCCCACTGGGGTTTAGATCTCTCTTAACCCTTCGTGCCAAAATGACGTGTGTATATATATATATATATATATATATATTTATATATATATATATCATGCAGTAGTTTGCCTATCGTATGTAATGTAAATATATGCCAGAGTTGTAAATATACGTCAGAGTTCCTAAGCTTAAGGCATCTGCCTGCATATCTGCCTACAGTGAGAAATTACAGTTTTATTTATTAGTTTCAATGGTAGAAATGGTGCTTTTTTACAAAACATGTTTTACAATTAAGGAAATTTGTAAAAGCCCACTATTGTAACTAGGAATATTAATATCATGTACTTTTAATCTAATTTCTAGATTTTTTTTTACAATAAACAGACAAAGAAAAATGTATAATAAACAATTTTACATTTAATGTTTATACTAATTAATTTGCAAGTTTTCTTATTCTTTTGGAAGTGAAAAATGTTAATTTCATACATGTAAATTGTTATTCTCATTTCACACTGTACAATGGTATTGATGTAAACACCTTTATTGTAAGTGATATACATGCTGAATGGTAATTGTATTATTGATTTGCATTTTTATAAGTTGAAAGTGATAGGTTTCAGATAGGTTCACAATAAAAATCACATTTCTGGTAACTTGTTCTTGAGCAATACTTACACTGGAGCAGGAACATGTTATGTTTAACTTTTAGGGCGAAATGTATTACTATGTGAATTATCACGCAATTACGATCAGCAATTATAACGCCATTATTCGCACACTCCGTATTAACTTGACTAGGACATATTTATCAAATTTCAATCCGTAATTATTCGCGTCATATTTAAAGCAAATATCATCGTATCTATGATAAATATCATTCCCTAATTGTTCCAATTTATGAAGCATTCAATATGATAAATCAAATTACTTAGCGTACGTTACTTGCATGTGATATTAAAATGAATCTAAGATGTCATTACGGCGCGAATGTTAGCATACGCCTATTACTTTATTAGTCAGATTAATCTTTATTGCGACAAGATGGCAGCTATTGAATCTGGAAGAACCAAAAGTGGACGAAATGTCCAATTTACTTTAGAACAAAATGAAGTTCTAGTAGAGAGGGTACTAGAGCATTATGATGTTCTTCTCGGTCATAAGCAGCGTGTTACCACACATAGCAGAAAAAAGTTTTTGTGGGAAGAGATTAGTCGCGCTGTTTCAGCAGTATCACGTTTTCCCAAAAAATGTGGATAGTTGCAAAAAGCGTTTCTCTGACATTAAAAGAATCACAAAGTCAAAATATGCCATAGAAAAAAAAGCAGCTAGGGCTACCGGCGGTGGCCCAGCAATGGAATCCGATCTTCTCAACTATGAACGACGTGTATTGTCTCGAATGGGGAACGAAATAGTAGATGGTCTTGATGTCCCTTGTGATTCCGATGATTTTCCAGGTTTGTATCCAAATTACATGTTCAAACAGAGTATCTATAGACGCACAACAGTGATATGTGATACAGTATTATTGACCTTTTTAGGTTATAATTTCTTACTTATTTTAAAGTAAGATTCGGATAAATCACATTTATTTTTATTCATGTGCACTTCAAATCATGAGCATGGATTCACTAGTATACATCTTTCATACGTTGCAGGCCTTTTTAAGTTCCAAAAAGGCAATAAATATTATGATGAAAATAAATAGACATTCAACCCTAAAAATGTATTTTCTGATTCATATACTATGTAATTATAAACAACTTTATAATTTACCAATATTATCAATTTTTCTTCATTCTCTTGCTATCTTGATTTTAGAATGAAGGTCTCTAAGATAAGCCGACAGACCATTTTTGTTTCAGACCATGGACAGCAATTGTAAATTGTTGCTGTCCAATCAGTAAATACAAGTTTACTTTTTCAACAAAAATGTTCCTGTTTCTAAAATTACAATCTTCCTTTTCTAATCAATATACCAAGATAATGCCTCAAACTTATTACACTCATGAGCTAACAACCTATATTGTTAAAAAACTGAAAATAAGCCCTTATAGAAGAGGGTAGGTCTTCAAGGCCTTATAAATTAGCCTATGATTCTCCTAGGTTTATCTTTAAAATAAGAATAACAAGAGAATTAATAAAAAATGTTACAAAAAATAAATTGTTAAGTTTTCAGAAATTAAATTCTCAATCTGAAACATGAAATATTATTTTTTAGTAAAATGTCCCTTTAACACATATATGTATTCTTTTTAACTATTATAGCACAACCTTCTAGCCAATCTTCTCTACAAGCTACGGAGTCAATTGAGGAATTAGCTTCTACAAGCCAAATGAGGCCTACAGAAAATGTTTGTCAAAGAACACTTTCGTCATCTTCGATAACAACACATAGTTTAGGATCAGCGGATACATTGCCTGATATTCCCTGCAGTACACCCGTTGACAATGCCAGAAATTTGAGAGGTATTATTTTTTTTTTTAAATTGTATTGTTGTATTTCTTTTCTTGTTAACAAATTAAAAGAACCATAAAAATTAAATGTTATTTTTTATTTTCAGAAGTCATGAATATCTTCAATCAAATTATATCCGGAGGCATAGAAGAAGGTAATTATATAGCTTTATGTACATTTATTCCAGTCTTGTCCAAATTTTAAAAAATTTTTGTCCTTATTTCTCTTTTATGTAGAATCATGTTTTGTAATGTGAAAAAAGATATGTCCCATGGTAAATCAATCTGCATATAAAATATCTTATTTTCAGTAATAGATTTTCCTGAAATGGCACAGAACATTCACAATTATTATTGATGTACTAATATTATTTTTAAGATAAAACGATAATCATATACAAATCTTACATTTTTAGAAATTTATTTGAAAATCAAAATTAATTTTTGTTTACTAATGAAATTGAGTAAGATCTGTATTGGCTATCTTTTAATAAAAATGACTATATATTTTCTTTTCTTTCTTTTTTTTTTTATTTTAAATATTTTAGAATGTTATTAGTATCAAATTTATATGTAAAACATAAATTACATACATATTTGATGTTTTATTTATATATTTATTTTCTATATTTATTTGTAGGTAACGAAGAAGAAAACACACAAGATGATATTAGTAGTGGGGAAATAATACTAAGGACTGTAGACCCTTTAGATGAAGATTCCCAAATGACTATGATTGAAGAGTCCTTGTCAGGGACAAATACATCTGCCCAATCAAGGTCCCATCAACAACCAGAGTCTACAATGTCTACACCAATACCTGAAATTGAAAATGCTGCTAATATAGCTAATAATCCAATTGAAGCTGCCCCCGAGAGAGACGCATTACAGGAGATGGTGGGAATAGCACGGAATTTTAGGGATGAACAAAACAAAGTAATTGAGATGTTTGGAAATTTTTTAAAGGATAGGATAAGAATAGAGGAGCAAAAAATAGAAATTGAAAGGGAAAGAAATTAGATATTTAGAGCTGGTTTTGAAAATTTAAGTAAATGCGTAGAATCAATAACACACTTATTCTCTGCATCATCGTCACCAAACCCACAATTTCAAGAATAGCCTTAATTTTAAATTGCTATTTTAATTTTATAATACTAATGTTTGAATATAGTTTATTCTGTTCTCATTTAATTTGTTATAAACAGTTATTTATTTAAATATAGAAATCTATTTAATAAAAAAAAAACATATATAAATATATTTATATAAATATATATATATATATATATATATATATATATATATATATATTGATACATACATACATATGTTTCTTTATATAAATATATTTATATCTCTCTATATATATATATTTATAATTATATTTTTAAAATATAATTATATATAATTTACAATCCAAATATGTATGTCTATATATATAAATATATCAAATGTCTCTCTATCTCAATGTCTATATATAAATTATAATTGTGTATATATATATATATATATATATATATATATATATATATATATAGTGAGACAGAGAGAGAGTGATTTATATACATAAACATAGATTGCAAGGTTTGTATATGTTGTATTTTTACATAATCAACCAAAACTATTAATATTTTAATAGTATTGATTGATAGAGTCATGGATAATCTTTTTATATATATAAATATATACAACTATTACAATTATGACTTATTACAATGATTTATTTAATATATAATATATATATAATATATATATATATATATATATATATATATATATGAATATATATATATATATATAAAGAGATCTGTGATTAAAATATATATATATATATATATTTATGTCACTATACATATATATATATATATCTTTATTTAGATATTTTTAGTTCATTAATATAAACATAAATATTATTCAGTGTGTGTGTATATAGATATCTATATAGAGAGAACAATATATACATATATATATATATTAAATTTTCGAAATATATGCTAATGTGATCAATAATATATATGTTGGTTTTGAAATAATAATAAAAAAATTAAAATTAATATATTGATCAGTATGTATTATAATCGTTGTTTGAATACAAGTTGTAGAAGTTATAACTTTTGAACTGCTAAGCCAAAGAATATATGTGAATGCTATTAAAAAAAAAAAAAAGATAAGAACGGTTGAAACAAAATATTTAGTTTTTCTTTAATAATTAGTTTTACTCACTAATTTTTATAAAAATATTCAAAATTACTTAACATCAATAAGAAATATTAAAAAAAAACTGACATATATATTAGTCTTGACATAGAATATTAATAGAACATTCACAAATTATAATAAAGTACAATTATTATTTTTTCAATCAACATTTTTCTAGTATTGAAATCATTTTATCAATCTCCTTGTTCATCCTCAATAATTTTTTCTTCATTTTTTTTAGTTTTTTAACAAAACTATTTTTCTTGTTGTATCTTGCTCTTTTTCAGGCACGGCTGTAATATAAGAAATATAAAAACGAACAAAACAAATTTAATAATTTATATTTAAGAAAATGAATGTAATTAGAATTTAGAGACATACACATTTTGATGTATTTCGATTTTCTAAGATCTTTATCAACTAAAGAAAATTATTTATCTTTACTCTATTTTTATACAGTGAAAAAAATTATAATTAGATTGACACTCACATTCACTAGATCCAATTCCATCAATGACATTTTCCTGATCATTTTCAGCTGTCAAAGTTACTTCACATTCGTATTGATTGTCCATATCAGTAGTTGATGGATCTTGAATTTCTGTGTTCAAATCATTATTTTCCATTAAAGTTATAGGAAGTGGAGGAGATTGTGCATTACTGTTTGGGGTAAAAGCCATTATTGGTCTCAGGTATCGTGGAGTACTCTTATTTTTTCCTTTCTTCTTTTGGTATCTGTAATCACATTTCCATTAAAGAATAAAATCAGAATAAAAAAAAAATTTGAACAAACATTAATAAGAAAAGATAGAATGATATAGAGCTCTCTTTCTCTCTCTCTCTCTCTCTCTCTCTCTCTCTCTCTCTCTCTCTCTCTCTCTCTCTCTCTCTCTCTCTCTCTCTCTCTCTCTCTATATATATATATATTATATATATATATATACATATATATATATATATATATATATACATATATATATATATTTATATATATAATAATTATTATTTTTTGGAGTTGAATCTATTTTTTCAATGATATCATTTATATCTATATAACATTTACAATTTATATATAAAGATCAATCTCTTGAACTCTTTATCTTTCCCTATCTCTTATCCTTCTTTCTATTTCCAAATTCTAGATTTATCATTTATTTTATATAATTTGTTTTATTTATATATTTCTTTGTATCCCTCTCTATTTTTCTTTTCATATCTATACATTTACTAGTCTATATCTATCTATATCTCTCTCTATCTATCTTTGTATTTCCCTCTCTCCCTCTCTCTTTCTCTCTCTCTATCTCTCTCTTTTGCTAGCTCTATCTCTCATTGTCTCTCCTATTTCTTATTATTTATATTTCTATTTTTAAATATTTTTATCTATTTATTTCTCTCTCTCTCCCCCTCGCACTATATTTCTCTCTATCTATCTCTTCCAATATTTCTTTCTATTTCTCTCACTGTTATTATAAATATTATTTTGCACAAAGTAATTGTCTATATTTCTATATGTGTCTCTTTCTTTTTTATATTAATTGAACTCTCTTAATCTGTCCTATTTCTTTGTATTTCTTTATTAATTTAGTTTACTCTTTAAAAACTATATTATCTATCTATAACTCTTTGTATCTTTTTTTTCTGGGACTTAATATTTCTTATTGTCTCTCTTTATCTCTAGATGTATACTTTTCTATATCTATTTCAGTTTATCTCTATCAATATGTAATTCAATGTCTCTATAGTTCTTTCTATTTTTCTTCGATTAAATTAACAAGTCTATCCCTATATATACCTTTATCTTTATATCTATATTTTTTTCTATTCTTTCTCTTTATATTTTTCTATCTCGCTTTTTAGCTCTCTTTAGAGTTCTATATATTGATTATTATTTATATTTAGTATATCTGTCTAAATCTATAATGTTCTATCAATTGATTTATATCTATCTTTAAAATTAATAAAATGCGTCATAACAAATGCATAACATTATATAAATAAACAGTTTTAAACGTCAAAAGTGAATCAAAATACAATACATATTAAAAAAAGTGTATGTAGTCAACACTTACAAACTCTAATGAGACTTTGAATCCTAGTATGGTATTCTTTTTCACGTCTACGTAGATCCGAATAGCGTTGAAGGCACTGTCTTCTTGTTCTTTTTATTCCCGATACCCGATACATCCTGCGGATTATCTCATAAACAAGATAATCTCGTTGATCTTGTTTGACAGATCTAACACCTCCTATTCTTCTTGGAAAATATTTCTCCATCCCATAAACTAAAATAATTAGCTCTCCAGCAGTGAATGGAGAACGTTGCGACATCTTGCTAACGAGTATCAAATCTTGAAGCAAATTACGTAATATGTCAATCATTTGAGTACATTCCGAAAAACGTTTTTTTTATAATTCAATGTTAGAGTTTATATTATTTTATTATATATGTGTTAAGATACAGATAGTTTGTTAAAACTTATTCGGTTCACATAATTTGTATCCTCATTAGATTAGAATGTTATTCAATACATGTATATTAAATTCATTTTCATTTGTTATTCTTGCATCTTATAATAGCTAAAGTTTCATTATATGTTTAAATAAGTTTATTAGTTATTTAAATTGCATTGTTATATTATATATTGATGGTTAACTAGTTATTTAAAAATTTAAATAACACTTTTATATGTTGCCTTCTTGTTTTGATAAAATTTTAATATATTATGATGTTCATATATTCTTGAAAAGGTTACTATCGAATGCAATAAAATGTAATTTGACTTTTTAATTTTTTTAAACATCTCTCCTGTCAAGGTTTGTTTGCTTGCAGTGTGTAGCATCAACACTATAGCTAGGGGGTTTATATGTTTTATGCATTTTATACTTGACTAGCTTACATTTTATTCAAATTGCATTGCCATGCGGCTAGGCAAGTTTTGTTCTTAATTTATAGGTTCCAAAAGCTGTATCCGGCTTCCAAATATATACAAAACTAGTGCTTGGTTTAAACAATAATAAAAAGTTTAGAATCACAGAACCTGTTTTCTTTATTGCACCCTGCTCAAGGATACAACTTATTTTCAACAACTATCTTGTGAGTCGTTAGTTTAAAAAAAAAAAAAAAAATTGATTTTATTTTTATTTATTTAAACAAATAACAAATAGAAAAAAAGAAAACATAGGCAAATACAATTTTTTATTTTTCAACTGTATCATTCAGAACAGATTTATTTTAGGATTACAAATCACTATTATCATCTAAATTGTGAAAAATTTTGTGAAGAAAGTTTTTCATTTTTGAATTTTAGATTTTCATGCTTGAACTTAATCAGAAAAATTTTCGATTTAACCTGTGAACATAAGAAGAGATTCTTTATAAATAATAATTCAGAAAATTTATGGAATCAATACATAAATAAACATAATTTTTATTTTATTCACCTATGAAATGACTTTCTATCAACTGGTTACGTGCATGTGTACCCCCTTCAACTACATCATAAGGAACAGATTCCACACCATCTTCCTCTGGTGTTATTATTTCAAGTTCCTCTATGTTTGATTGTCGCAAAGCGATGTTATGCAACATTCAACAGACCAACACCATAACTGCCACTTTCTCAGGAACGTATTGAAGAGTGCCTCTGGATACATCTAGACAACGAAAACGGCTTTTGAGCATTCCAAAGGTCCTCTCAATCACACATCGAGTTGTTTTGTGGGCATCATTGTACCGCATTTCAGATCTTGTTCGCGGAATATTTACAGGAGTAAGTAGCCAGTTCCTACAGGAATATCCTGCATCTCCTTTTGAAAAACAAAAAGAGTGATACAAATTGAAATGTGTTCAGATATACTTATTATTTGTAACCATTTTTATGTTTTAAATTGTACATACATATTGTTATTAGTAAAAATGTAAATATATCGCTATATATATATATATATATATATATATACATACAGGGAGTGCAGAATTATTAGGCAAATGAGTATTTTGACCACATCATCCTCTTCATGCATGTTGTCTTACTCCAAGCTGTATAGGCTCGAAAGCCTACTAACAATTAAGCATATTAGGTAACTCCAATCCCACAACAGACAGCGCAATCTGTGAATGCAAACAGATAGACTCCAATAGTGCAATATTGTATGTAAAAACAGCACTTTATTGACAAAAACTTTAGCCAGAATACTCACAATATGCGAGATAAAAACATGCACAAAAAGGTTTCTTTGTATAGCGATATAGCCCGGTGCTTGTGTGGTCAAAGGTAGCTCGGGAGAACAGCAGCAGATTTTCCGGTCGGCGTGTGACGTCAACAACCGACAAACAGCTGATCAATGTTTCCCTTGGTCCCAGTACACACAGGCTTGCAGAGCTTGTTGCTTCAACGCATTTCTCACCCCCTATTGGGCGCTTTCTCAAGAGGAATAGTGATCTACCAGACTGTCTCTTCATTGTTAATTTATATCCTGTGCAACAGCACCATCTATCTATAGAATCAGTTATTGCACTTAATATTTGAATAATATTAGATAAAAATTTGTAACCATTCAATATATTATCCTATTTCTATATCTAAAACAGTTTGTTGTCTAAATATTTTAAATATAATAATTTTTTTTTTAAATATATTTTTTATTGAAGTCATAAACAGATACAACCAAAAATTATGCCCCAAAACATTTACAGAAGAGTGCATATACAATATTGTTAGATAAATGTTACAATCAGAACCCTAAAGTAAGGGTATAATGTATCCATACAGCACACGTAATGTTATAAAATTTGGGCAGTTTGCAATAAGACTTCAGTTTTATAATAAAGGAAATTACAATGAAACAGAAATTGTCCTCCCTGGACCATATAGCAGGCGAATTGGAATATCTACTCAGATACAATTAGGGTCAGGGGGGATTAGCTTTATAGTTTAAAAGGGAAGGGGAGGGATGCAGCGGGCAAGAGCCGCTCGAAATATAATAGAGGGAGGGGGGGGATGGAGGGCGGAGCCAGCCGGGATATAAATCTTATATTAATTATTATCAGGGCCCTAAATGAGCATTAGTTTTAATTGCTAAGTAAACTTAAGAATATCTAGATGGGGTATAAATTAGAGTAGATAATTAAAGGGATATAGTGGTGAGCCCTCATCAGTCTCATTATGACCTGAAGACGGTGCTTTATATACCAGAATGAATCTTGGGACAAGGGATATGAGGACTAGAGTAGAATTAAAGACAAAACACAACGGTATCATGACCAACATTAGGAATTGACTTTCTATAAAATGTATAGGGGTAACTCCCAGCACCATTAAGCGGGGAGGGGGACATTAGTATGTATGGTACATGGGGGATTTCCAGGTGGGCCCCTCCCCTAGGGAGTTACCAGCTATAGGCGATGTGGGAGAAGGAATAGGGGTATGACCCGCAGGCAACCAGTACCGGCGGGAAAGGGAGGGGAGGAGCCCACCAGAGCCGAAGATTTTGTATTAATATTAAATTCAACATAAGCAATGTCATATCCTAGGAACATAAATATAATAAAGCAGAGGTATAGCGTAATTCCATAAACAATTAGAAGAGCAAAGAGTACTGGAGAGTGCAATTATTGTATTTTTAAATAAGTTTGGTTATGAAATAAAGTAGGAGTTATCACCCATTTTACAGCGAGACAACACTATGCAAAAGTAAATTTTCTATGAATTGGAGCCACATCTTGGCATTGCAATAAAACAAAGGGAACTTACTACAAATTGGGAATATATACATAAAGATAAGGG
Source organism: Bombina bombina (assembly GCF_027579735.1). Classification (NCBI taxonomy): domain Eukaryota; kingdom Metazoa; phylum Chordata; class Amphibia; order Anura; family Bombinatoridae; genus Bombina; species Bombina bombina. Next base: position 915,157,881 of record NC_069503.1, read on the forward strand.
AACCAGTACATTAAAGGCCTATTTAATTCTCCTTTTAAGATCAGATATCATAAATGAAAATACTAACAAGACACTATCTTTTTGGCAATATTAGTACCCTGTAGATGTGGCAAATCGTCTAACCCCTGTATGTAGTATATTTAATAACTGAAACAGCAATTCAGAACCAGTATAATTTACTAGGCCTAGATTAGAGTTCGGGCGGTAAAAGGGCTGTTAACGCTCCGCGGGTTTTTTTCTGGCCGCACATAAATTTAACTCTGTATCGAGAGTTCAAACAAATGCTGCGTTAGGCTCCAAAAAAGGAGCGTAGAGCATTTTAAACCGCAAATGCAACTCTCGATTACCAGAGCTGCTTACGGACGCGGCCGGCATCAAAAACGTGCTCGAGCCACGATTCTCCCATAGAAAACAATGGGGGCTGTTTGAGCTGAAAAAAAACCTAACACCTGCAAAAAAGCAGCGTTCAGCTCCTAACGCAGCCCCATTGTTTCCTATGGGGAAACACTTCCTACGTCTGCACCTAACACCCTAACATGTACCCCGAGTCTAAACACCCCTAGCCTTACACTTATTAACCCCTAATCTGCCGCCCACGCTATCGCTGACCCCTGCATTACACTTTTAACCCCTAATCTGCCGCTCCGTAAAACGCCGCCACCTACGTTATCCCTATGTACCCCTAATCTGCTGCCCTAACATCGCCGACCCCTATGTTATATTTATTAACCCCTAATCTGCCCCCCACAACGTCGCCGACACCTACCTACACTTATTAACCCCTAATCTGCCGAGCGGACCTGAGCGCTACTATAATAAAGTTATTAACCCCTAATCCGCCTCACTAACCCTATCATAAATAGTATTAACCCCTAATCTGCCCTCCCTAACATCGCCGACACCTACCTTCAATTATTAACCCCTAAACTTCCGATCGGAGCTCACCGCTATCTAATAAATGGATTAACCCCTAAAGCTAAGTCTAACCCTAACACTAACACCCCCCTAAGTTAAATATAATTTTTTATCATAACGAAATAAATTAACTCTTATTAAATAACTTATTTCTATTTAAGCTAAATACTTACCTGTAAAAATAAATCCTAATATAGCTACATATAAATTATAATTATATTATAGCTATTTTAGGATTAATATTTAATTTTACAGGCAACTGTTGTAATTATTTTAACCAGGTACAATAGCTATTAAATAGTTAAGAACTATTTAATAGTTACCTAGTTAAAATAATAAGCAAATTTACCTGTAAAATAAATCCTAACCTAAGTTATAATTAAACGCTAACACTACGCCTATCAATACATAATTAAATAAACTACCTACAATTACCTACAATTAAACCTAACGACTACACTATCAATAAATTAATTAAACACAATTGCTACAAATAAATACAATTAAAGTAAACTAGCTAAAGTACAGAAAAATAAAGAAAGAACTAAGTTACAGAAAATAAAAAAATATTTTACAAACAGTAAGAAAAATATTACAACAATTTTTAAACTAATTACACCTACTCGTAAGCCCCCTAATGAAAATAACAAAGCTCCCCCCAGAAATAAAGTAAATTCCGCTACCCTATTCTAAATTAAAAAGGTTAACAAGCTCTTTTACGCTTACCAGCCCTGAACAGGGCCCTTTGCGGGGCATGCCCCAAGAATTTCAGCTCTTTTGCCTGTAAAAGAATAAATACAATACCCCCCCCCCCCAACATTACAACCCACCCACCCACATACCCCTAAGATCGTAACCCAAAACCCCCCTTAAGCGTAAACCTAACGACTAAGCCCCTGAAGATCTTCCGTACCTTGTCTTCACCATCCAGGGTATCACCGATCCGTCCTGGCTCCAGATCTTCATCCAACCCAAGCGGGGGTTTGGCGATCCATAATCTCGGTGCTCCAAAGTCTTCCTCTATCCGGCAAGAAGAGGACATCCGGACGGCAAACATCTTCTCCAAGCGGCATCTTCGATCTTCTTCCATCACGGTGCGGAGCGGGTCCATCTTGAAGCAGGCGACGCGGATCCATCCTCTTCTTCCGATGTCTCCCGACTAATGACGGTTCCTTTAAGGGACGTCATCCAAGATGGCGTCCCTCGAATTCCGATTGGCTGATAGGATTCTATCAGCCAATCGGAATTAGGTAGGAATTTTCTGATTGGCTGATGGAATCAGGCCAATCAGAATCAAGTTCAATCCGTTTGGCCGATCCCATCAGCCAATCAGATTGAGCTCGCATTCTATTGGCTGATCGGAACAGCCAATAGAATGCGGAGCTCAATCTGATTGGCTGATTGGATCAGCCAATCGGATTGAACTTGATTCTGATTGGCTGATTCCATCAGCCAATCAGAAAATTCCTACCTTAATTCCGATTGGCTGATAGAATCCTATCAGCCAATCGGAAATTCGAGGGACGCCATCTTGGATGACGTCCCTTAAAGGAACCGTCATTAGTCGGGATACATCGGAAGAAGAGGATGGATCCGCGTCGCCTGCTTCAAGATGGACCCGCTCCGCACGGATGGAAGAAGATCGAAGATGCCGCTTGGAGAAGATGTTTGCCGGTCCGGGATGTCCTCTTCTTGCGGATAGGAGGAAGACTTTGGAGCACCGGATTATGGATCGCCAACCCCCGCCTTGGGTTGGATGAAGATCTTGGAGCCAGGACGGATCGGTGATACCTGGATGGTGAAGACAAGGTAGGAAGATCTTCAGGGGCTTAGTTGTTAGGTTTATTTAAGGGGGGTTTTGGTTAGATTAGGGGTATGTGGGGTGGTGGGTTGTAATGTTGGGGGGGGGGGGGTATTGTATTTATTCTTTTACAGGCAAAAGAGCTGAAATTCTTGGGGAATGCCCCGCAAAGGGCCCTGTTCAGGGCTGGTAAGGTAAAAGAGCTTGTAACCTTTTTAATTTAGAATAGGGTAGGGAATTTTTTATTTTGGGGGGCTTTGTTATTTTATTAGGGGGGCTTAGAGTAGTGTAATTAGTTTAAAATTGTTGTAAATATTTTTCTTATGTTTGTAAATATTTTTTTATTTTCTGTAACTTAGTTCTTTTTTATTTTTTGTACTTTAGCTAGTTTATTTAATTGTAGTTATTTGTAGCATTTGTATTTAATTTATTTATTGATAGTGTAGTGTTAGGTTAATTGTAGGTAATTGTAGGTAGTTTATTTAATTATTTTATTGATAGGGTAGTGTTAGGTTTTAATATATAACTTAGGTTAGGATTTATTTTACAGGTAAAATTTGTTATTATTTTAACTAGGTAACTATTAAATAGTTCTTAACTATTTAATAGCTATTGTACCTTGGTTAAAATAATTACAAAGTTGCCTGTAAAATAAATATTAATCCTAAAATAGCTATAATATAATTATAATTTATATTGTAGCTATATTAGGGTTTTATGTTTACAGGTAAGTATTTAGCTTAAATAGGAATAATTTATTTAATAAGAGTTAATTTATTTCGTTAGATTAAAAATTATATTTAACTTAGGGGGGTATTAGTGTTAGGGTTAGACTTAGCTTTAGGGGTTAATCCATTTATTAGAATAGCGGTGAGCTCCGATCGGAAGTTTAGGGGTTAATAATTGAAGGTAGGTGTCGGCGATGTTAGGGAGGGCAGATTAGGGGTTAATACTATTTATGGATAGGATAGTGAGGCGGATTAGGGGTTAATAACTTTATTATAGTAGCGCTCAGGTCCGTCTCGGCAGATTAGGGGTTAATAAGTGTAGGCAGGTGTCGGCGACGTTGAGGGGGCAGATTAGGGGTTAATAAATATAATATAGGGGTCGGCGGTGTTAGGGCAGCAGATTAGGGGGTACATAGGGATAACGTAGGTGGCGGCGATTTGCGGTCGGAAGATTAGGGGTTAATTTATTGTAAGTAGCTGGCGGCGACGTTGTGGGGGCAGGTTAGGGGTGAATAAATATAATACAGGGGTCGGCGGGGTTAGGGGCAGCAGATTAGGGGTACATAAATATAACGTAGGTGGCGGTCGGCAGATTAGGGGTTAAAAATTTTAATCGAGTGGCGGCGGTGTGGGGGGACCTCGGTTTAGGGGTACATAGGTAGTTTATGGGTGTTAGTGTACTTTAGGGTACAGTAGTTAAGAGCTTTGTAAACCGGCGTTAGCCAGAAAGCTCTTAACTCCTGCTATTTTCAGGCGGCTGGAATCTTGTCGTTAGAGCTCTAACGCTCACTGCAGAAACGACTCTAAATACCGGCGTTAGAAAGATCCCATTGAAAAGATAGGCTACGCAAATGGCGTAGGGGGATCTGCGGTATGGAAAAGTCGCGGCTGAAAAGTGAGCGTTAGACCCTTTAATCACTGACTCCAAATACCGGCGGTAGCCTAAAACCAGCGTTAGGAGCCTCTAACGCTGGTTTTGACGGCTACCGCCGAACTCTAAATCTAGGCCTAAGAGATTAACTGTGGGACACTAAAGGCTTGTGCTAGCTAGTGTAGAGAGTATATATAAAAGGATACGGAAGAAGGTCTCAAAGACAAGTGGTATGAGAAGTAGTTAATCCTAGCTAGCTATGAGTGTACTCGTCGTGACCTCCTACGAGAAAAAAAAAAAAAAGGATAAGTTTCCTTTAACTGTGAGATATAATAAAATCTTGTGTGGAAAAATTTACTAGAACCTAGATAAGTTATACTATAAAGGCTATCTTGCCAAAGAAGAAGCATTGTGGTTGGCTAAAGTAGATCAGATAACTGGAGCCCATAGAGCTCATTCATACAGAACTGTGAGATCAAGTGATAAGCCAGACCCCTAAGCCATAACATATAGAAATGAGAAGTACTGACGCTTGTACAGCAATGTAGTGAAGATAATAAATATAAAGACACACTAATACACCAGATCAGCATAATTAAAAAATGCGAATGAAAACTGTGGTAAAATAAACAGTTCCATGGTACAGACAAGTTCAGATCTAAATGGAAAAGGAAAGCTGTCCCCAGGATCACTAAATAAAAAAAATAAAAAAACACCACATCAAACAGCTTAATTATGTCTTCATTAACGGTGGTCAGTGGGGCTAGTAAATAACTAAAAAAAACTCTACAAACGGCATGTATATCGCTTTCATCTGCCTTAGGGAGAGTAAACAGAAGATGCGTGGTGTCCCCTCATCAACCTATGCCACATACAGTAAATAAGCTGCAAGTGCTTGTTAGCATGGATTCACCTCTAGAATGCTGACTATTCCCTAGGCAATGTCCTGCAGTTGGTGGCAAAATACTTAAGGATACCGGCGGAGACACTAAGGCTTGCATTTGTAGATGAGATATCTGACTGCAGAAAGTTAGATGGGGACTTTTCAGCGTCTCTAGATGTCCAACGACCCTCTATCTGAGCCCTTAAAATAGCAAAGTGGCAGCCTCCAGGGTCCCACATATGCGCTGCAGTTCCTTCTCTGAAATGTTTGCCCATCACTGCCGATAGTGTGGAAGGCATTACCTGGGTATTCAACAGTTACAGGAGGGCCTCTAAGACAGGTCAGTCTTCCCAGTTTCAAAGGGCGGCTTATTGTGCCGTCGCTGTCAAACTGGGTATCCTAGTTTAGGATGCGGGTAGTCGCCGGTGAGCTCCCGCAGCAATCGTCCGCACCTTCCAGATGTTTTGATCAAGGTCTAGTGGCAAACCTGCTCGGGAGGTTTAGGTAGTGAGGGAGGAGAGCTGAAGGTGTCGCCCGGTATCAATCCAGATGGAACCCTGTAGTATCTGCGATTGCAGCCGTAACGCAGAATGGCGCCTCAGGATGCAGTGGGTAATGGGTCTCCACTTGCTGTCTCCCGGAGGCGTGCCAGGTTAAGACACGAGCAGGTAGTTTCCTCCTGAGTGTGTTGATGTAGTTGCCTAGCAGGCAACGAGCCGTCCATCTGATGTTCCCCAGGGGTGTCATAAGTCAGTCGAAGGGATCAGCGCCATCTTTTGTTGCGCATTTCGATAAGGGTAGCCTTTAAGCCGAGGAAGTTCCTATCGGCTTTGCTGCACATGTCTTCCAGTAAAGTTATAAGGCTTGCTGAGATCTCCTCCATTTTGAGAATAGGGTAATAGGATGAATAGTCAGCTAGATGAGGGACCAGGCGTTAGACTAGTCCGACCAATGGGTATCTGACAGTCCTGATAGCGAGCACCCCTGTGCGGGTGTAGCTGACAAGTAGCTTTCTATATTAGCTGGAATATCTTGAGTCCAAACTTGAAGTCCATGCCCTAGAGTTATGCTAGAATCAGAGTATAGGCTATTTAGGTATTTAGAATGCCATAAAAGTTAGTTTTAGCACTCTGCTTTCAGGAGCTCTTTAGTGGCACGTCTTGTTAGCTTGGCAGTTAGCTCCGCCTAAATATAATAATTTAACATGAGTAATTAAAAAAATATTCATATATACACAAATACAGGAACAAGATTAATAAATACATAATTGGTTGGGTCCTAAAACTTAAAAAGTATATTATACTTATTACTAACTTAATTACATTTTTTTAAAATTAATACATAATACATTATCCTAAATTTTTTTATTTTATATCCATTTTAAATTCTAAAAATTAAATAACTTATTAAAAATTTTTATTATTAATAATATTAGTTATTCACTTAGTATTACAATTTATGTTATGTATGCTGCCACATCTAAGTCAACATTTAGACCCCTAGGCGCAAGAGTTCCCAATTTGTATATCCAGAATGTCTCTCTGCGCCTAAGGGCCAAAAGTCTGTCACCACCCCTGGAACTCGGTTTAATCATTTCTATGCCCATCACAGTAAGGCATTTGGGGTCACAAGCATGTTTTTGAGAGTAGTGAATTGGTACACTATGTTTTAAGATGGGCTTCTTTATATTATAAATATGTTCACTAAATCTCTTGGATAGGCATCTCTTCGTACGACCTACATACTTCAATCCACAGCTACACTCTAAAAGATATACTACATAAGAGGTTTTAGACGTAATAAATTGTTTGACTGTATATTCCTGTCCTGATGTTGATCTAAAAACTGATCTTTCTTTATTAATACATTTGCACATGGGGCACCTGGCTTTGTGACATCTATAGGTACCTTTTAAATTTAAAAAATTGATATTATGCTTGACTGGTTTTTGTTCCTTCAACTTACTTGGGGCCAGTATATTCTTCAAATTAGTATTTTTTCTATATACAACGTTTGGCTTTGTATCTAATTCATTTTTTATCAGAGGGTCCCCTTTTAAAATGGGCCAACATTTATTAAGTATTTTTTTAACATTCATAATACCTTCTCCATATGTAGTAATAAATTTAACTGTTTGTGTATTTGATTTTAAAGCTATTCCTTTTTGTTTGTTTAATAAGCACTCTCTATCTATCTGATCCACTTCATTCATAATGTGTATTAAATGATCTCTATTATGTGATTTGCATATCAATTTTTCTTTTAAAATTTCTGCCTCACTATTATAATCATCTGTTTTCGAACAATTTCTTTTTATCCTAACAAATTGACTTTTGGGGATATTTTTAACCCATTTTTTATAATGGCCACTAGTGGCATGTAATAGACTATTGCTGTCTACTGATTTTCTATAATTTTTGGTGTATATATTATTGTCCTCTATAAACACCAATAGATCCAAAAATTCAATTTTCTGTTGTTGGATATTGCCCACAAACTTTACATTAAAATCATTGGTGTTGATAAATTCAATAAAATTGATTGCTTCAGTTTCAGGGCCCTCCCAAATAATAAAAACATCATCTATAAAACGTCTATAAAAAATTAAATTGTTTTTGAAAGGGCTGTCTTTCCAAATAAAATTCTCTTCAAAAAGACCCATAAATAAATTGGCATACGATGGGGCAAATTTCGTCCCCATCGCCGTGCCACATATTTGGTGAAAAAAATCCTTCTCAAAAACAAAATAATTATGTTCTAAAACAAATTTAATACAATATTCTAAAAATCGTATTTGATTGTCTGGAAAAATCCCTTTTTCTTTTAGAAAATGAGAACAAGCTTTGATTCCAACATTGTGTTGGATAATTGTATACAATGAGGTTACATCACAAGTGATGAACCTCATCTGACTGTTCCATTTGATATTTTGGAGCTCATGTATTAGGTGTACCCCATCTTTTAAGTAGGATTTTAATTTAACAACAAGGGGTTGAAGGAAGTAATCAATATAACTCGACAAATTTGCTGTCAATGAGTCAATACCCGAAATAATGGGTCTTCCTGGTGGGTTTGAGATCGACTTGTGTATTTTTGGCAAGTGATACATGATTGCCAGTTTAGGGTGTTCATTATATAAGAATTTATACTCATCTTTAGTTAGAATATTCTCTTCCATCCCTACATTCAACATATTTTTTAATTCATGTAAAAAGATCTTTGTTGGGTCACCTTTTAATTTAATGTAAGTAGATGAATCACTTAATAATCTCAATGCCTCATTTATATACACTTCTCGGTCTTGAATCACTATGCCCCCACCTTTATCCGCTTGGCGAATAGTAATATTATTATTGTTAGTTAAAGAATTCAATGCTTTTCTTTCAAAGGTGTTAAGATTATCTTTAAAATCAATATTGGCAGGTAATGTTTCTAATTTTTTTTCAACCAAATTCTTAAAACTTTTAATATATTCTCCCTGTGCACTGATCGGATAAAAGGTAGATTTGACTTTCTTGTCACTATGTATATAGATATCATTTAGTGTATGTAAGTCTTCATCACCTAGTAGAGAATTAATATTTTCCAGAGCTTCAAGATCATCAATTTGTAGTACACTCTTCTGTCTATTCCCTGACTGTTTTTCATTAGAAGCAAAAAACCTTTTTAAAGTTAGATTCCTAATAAATCTTTGGAAATCTATAAACACTTGAAATTTATCTAAATTCTTTTTTGGGGCGAAGGATAAACCTTTACTCAATAGTGCCAGGCTTCCACTATCAATTACATACGATGATAAATTGTAAATGCTTGCCTCATTTTTCTCTCTTATTGAATTATTGCACTTTTGTAATTACTTTCTCTTCCCTGATCTGCATCCTCTCTTTCGCTGAATCTTCTTTTTCGTTGATTGTACCCCTCCACTGGCATTTGTGGTTCCCTCTCTATTCTCCAGTTCTGATTCCACCTCTGGTCCCTGTCTTCCCTCTCTCCTGAGTGGGTCTTCCATCTCGTTTGTCTCCATGGAGATTCTAAAAAAGTAGGTGCAGAATCTCTACAATGATCATTCTCAAAAGAATTTCTTGATAATGACTAATCAGAAGGAACCTTCGGTCTAGCTCCCTCAATTCTTGGATCTCTCTCTCTAATTTCTAATGCTTCATACCTATTTTTATGAGTGTAATTTGAATGTTCTTTATGTTTATTTTCTCTTTCAAATCTGTCATAATAATAGTCATCTTTACTCTTTTTTGTTTCAATAAATTTCCTATTATTAGAATTAAAGTTATTATTTCCTTTACTTTTATTATACGGTTGCGGTTGATAGTGAGCTTCTACATCCTTCTTGTTGGAACTTAAATTATTATTGGATTTTTGATCTTTCTTATCATTATTGCTATTACTTCCAATAGCATAATATTGATTAACTTTCCTATTATAGAAAGTTCTAGGCTTCCAATTGTATTTCTGTTCATTCTTGTAATCTAACTTGTCTCTTCTTAATTTATTTGATTTACTTATACTTAATTCCTTTGTTAATTTTTCAACACCTTTAATAATATTATCATAAAGTTTTTTATATTCTTCATTTGTTAAGAAACTATTGACTTTAGTTTCAATTTTTTCAATTGCAATCTGAGTTGTTTCTAATCTTCCTTCCCTGTATTTGATTAATAACTTAATTAATTTGAAGGAGCAATCATCTAGACCTAGGGGTCTAAATGTTGACTTAGATGTGGCAGCATACATAACATAAATTGTAATACTAAGTGAATAACTAATATTATTAATAATAAAAATTTTTAATAAGTTATTTAATTTTTAGAATTTAAAATGGATATAAAATAAAAAAATTTAGGATAATGTATTATGTATTAATTTTAAAAAAATGTAATTAAGTTAGTAATAAGTATAATATACTTTTTAAGTTTTAGGACCCAACCAATTATGTATTTATTAATCTTGTTCCTGTATTTGTGTATATATGAATATTTTTTTAATTATTCATGTTAAATTATTATATTTAAAATATTTAGACAACAAACTGTTTTAGATATAGAAATAGGATAATATATTGAATGGTTACAAATTTTTATCTAATATTATTCAAATATTAAGTGCAATAACTGATTCTATAGATAGATGGTGCTGTTGCACAGGATATAAATTAACAATGAAGAGACAGTCTGGTAGATCACTATTCCTCTTGAGAAAGCGCCCAGTAGGGGGCGAGAAACGCGTTGAGGCAACAAGCTCTGCAAGCCTGTGTGTACTGGGACCAAGGGAAACATCGATCAGCTGTTTGTCGGGTGTTGACGTCACACGCCGACCGGAAAATCTGCTGCTGTTCTCCCGAGCTACCTTTGACCACACAAGCACCAGGCTATATCGCTATACAAAGAAACCTTTTTGTGCATGTTTTTATCTCGCATATTGTGAGTATTCTGGCTAAAGTTTTTTGTCAATAAAGTGCTGTTTTTACATACAATATTGCACTATTGGAGTCTATCTGTTTGCATTCACAGATTGCGCTGTCTGTTGTGGGATTGGAGTTACTGTGTATCAGCTGCAGGACAAGCAGTGTTTTTCAAGCAGCTGCAACTGCGTCTTCAAAAGGGATTCTCCAGACACCATCTTTCAGTATTAGTAAGACTGTTCTCAATTTGAGTTTACACCCTGTTTTGGACTTTTATCATTTTGGACTATTCACTACCCATATAATATCTTTATTAAGTAATATTTTGATCCATATTTATTGCCATTTTAGTGCTGTGTCCATACTGTTGCTATATATATCTTTAGTTAATATCTCCCTTATACATATTCATATATTTGCTGAGTGATTGTTGCGCTGATTGCTTTTGGTGGTTTGTGTGCTAGTAGTAATTGTTTTAGATCAGCTGCACTAACAACTCGTCAATTATGAGTAGTTTGAATTTTAGAACAAATAGGAGAAGATCCTTTGATTTATTAGAAGATGACACTATGGAGGGTGTATGTGATGAGAACCCACAAGATACTCTAAGGGAATATGAAAAATTATTAATTCTGGATGCTAAGGATTGGCAGGACATAATATTATTAGAAAATTACATCAAGCATAAAATCATCCCTAGAGGTTTAAGGTTATTAAAAAAGCCAGCCTTTGCTTTAGATGAGGTGGAGTTTATGACAGAGTGGGAGGCAGCTCTAGATGATTGCTCCTTCAAATTAATTAAGTTATTAATCAAATACAGGGAAGGAAGATTAGAAACAACTCAGATTGCAATTGAAAAAATTGAAACTAAAGTCAATAGTTTCTTAACAAATGAAGAATATAAAAAACTTTATGATAATATTATTAAAGGTGTTGAAAAATTAACAAAGGAATTAAGTATAAGTAAATCAAATAAATTAAGAAGAGACAAGTTAGATTACAAGAATGAACAGAAATACAATTGGAAGCCTAGAAATTTCTATAATAGGAAAGTTAATCAATATTATGCTATTGGAAGTAATAGCAATAATGATAAGAAAGATCAAAAATCCAATAATAATTTAAGTTCCAACAAGAAGGATGTAGAAGCTCACTATCAACCGCAACCGTATAATAAAAGTAAAGGAAATAATAACTTTAATTCTAATAATAGGAAATTTATTGAAACAAAAAAGAGTAAAGATGACTATTATTATGACAGATTTGAAAGAGAAAATAAACATAAAGAACATTCAAATTACACTCATAAAAATAGGTATGAAGCATTAGAAATTAGAGAGAGAGATCCAAGAATTGAGGGAGCTAGACCGAAGGTTCCTTCTGATCAGTCATTATCAAGAAATTCTTTTGAGAATGATCATTGTAGAGATTCTGCACCTACTTTTTTAGAATCTCCATGGAGACAAACGAGATGGAAGACCCACTCAGGAGAGAGGGAAGACAGGGACCAGAGGTGGAATCAGAACTGGAGAATAGAGAGGGAACCACAAATGCCAGTGGAGGGGTACAATCAACGAAAAAGAAGATTCAGCGAAAGAGAGGATGCAGATCAGGGAAGAGAAAGCAATTACAAAAGTGCAATAATTCAATAAGAGAGAAAAATGAGGCAAGCATTTACAATTTATCATCGTATGTAATTGATAGTGGAAGCCTGGCACTATTGAGTAAAGGTTTATCCTTCGCCCCAAAAAAGAATTTAGATAAATTTCAAGTGTTTATAGATTTCCAAAGATTTATTAGGAATCTAACTTTAAAAAGGTTTTTTGCTTCTAATGAAAAACAGTCAGGGAATAGACAGAAGAGTGTACTACAAATTGATGATCTTGAAGCTCTGGAAAATATGAATTCTCTACTAGGTGATGAAGACTTACACACACTAAATGATATCTATATACATAGTGACAAGAAAGTCAAATCTACCTTTTATCCGATCAGTGCACAGGGAGAATATATTAAAAGTTTTAAGAATTTGGTTGAAAAAGAATTAGAAACATTACCTGCCAATATTGATTTTAAAGATAATCTTAACACCTTTGAAAGAAAAGCGTTGAATTCTTTAACTAACAATAATAATATTACTATTCGCCAAGCGGATAAAGGTGGGGGCATAGTGATTCAAGACCGAGAAGTGTATATAAATGAGGCATTGAGATTATTAAGTGATTCATCTACTTACATTAAATTAAAAGGTGACCCAACAAAGATCTTTTTACATGAATTAAAAAATATGTTGAATGTAGGGATGGAAGAGAATATTCTAACTAAAGATGAGTATAAATTCTTATATAATGAACACCCTAAACTGGCAATCATGTATCACTTGCCAAAAATACACAAGTCGATCTCAAACCCACCAGGAAGACCCATTATTTCGGGTATTGACTCATTGACAGCAAATTTGTCGAGTTATATTGATTACTTCCTTCAACCCCTTGTTGTTAAATTAAAATCCTACTTAAAAGATGGGGTACACCTAATACATGAGCTCCAAAATATCAAATGGAACAGTCAGATGAGGTTCATCACTTGTGATGTAACCTCATTGTATACAATTATCCAACACAATGTTGGAATCAAATCTTGTTCTCATTTTCTAAAAGAAAAAGGGATTTTTCCAGACAATCAAATACGATTTTTAGAATATTGTATTAAATTTGTTTTAGAACATAATTATTTTGTTTTTGAGAAGGATTTTTTTCACCAAATATGTGGCACGGCGATGGGGACGAAATTTGCCCCATCGTATGCCAATTTATTTATGGGTCTTTTTGAAGAGAATTTTATTTGGAAAGACAGCCCTTTCAAAAACAATTTAATTTTTTATAGACGTTTTATAGATGATGTTTTTATTATTTGGGAGGGCCCTGAAACTGAAGCAATCAATTTTATTGAATTTATCAACACCAATGATTTTAATGTAAAGTTTGTGGGCAATATCCAACAACAGAAAATTGAATTTTTGGATCTATTGGTGTTTATAGAGGACAATAATATATACACCAAAAATTATAGAAAATCAGTAGACAGCAATAGTCTATTACATGCCACTAGTGGCCATTATAAAAAATGGGTTAAAAATATCCCCAAAAGTCAATTTGTTAGGATAAAAAGAAATTGTTCGAAAACAGATGATTATAATAGTGAGGCAGAAATTTTAAAAGAAAAATTGATATGCAAATCACATAATAGAGATCATTTAATACACATTATGAATGAAGTGGATCAGATAGATAGAGAGTGCTTATTAAACAAACAAAAAGGAATAGCTTTAAAATCAAATACACAAACAGTTAAATTTATTACTACATATGGAGAAGGTATTATGAATGTTAAAAAAATACTTAATAAATTTTGGCCCATTTTAAAAGGGGACCCTCTGATAAAAAATGAATTAGATACAAAGCCAAACGTTGTATATAGAAAAAATACTAATTTGAAGAATATACTGGCCCCAAGTAAGTTGAAGGAACAAAAACCAGTCAAGCATAATATCAATTTTTTAAATTTAAAAGGTACCTATAGATGTCACAAAGCCAGGTGCCCCATGTGCAAATGTATTAATAAAGAAAGATCAGTTTTTAGATCAACATCAGGACAGGAATATACAGTCAAACAATTTATTACGTCTAAAACCTCTTATGTAGTATATCTTTTAGAGTGTAGCTGTGGATTGAAGTATGTAGGTCGTACGAAGAGATGCCTATCCAAGAGATTTAGTGAAAATATTTATAATATAAAGAAGCCCATCTTAAAACATAGTGTACCAATTCACTACTCTCAAAAACATGCTTGTGACCCCAAATGCCTTACTGTGATGGGCATAGAAATGATTAAACCGAGTTCCAGGGGTGGTGACAGACTTTTGGCCCTTAGGCGCAGAGAGACATTCTGGATATACAAATTGGGAACTCTTGCGCCTAGGGGTCTAAATGTTGACTTAGATGTGGCAGCATACATAACATAAATTGTAATACTAAGTGAATAACTAATATTACTAATAATAAAAAATTTTAATAAGTTATTTAATTTTTAGAATTTAAAATGGATATAAAATAAAAATTTTTAGGATAATGTATTATGTATTAATTTTAAAAAAATGTAATTAAGTTAGTAATAAGTATAATATACTTTTTAAGTTTTAGGACCCAACCAATTATGTATTTATTAATCTTGTTCCTGTATTTGTGTATATATGAATATTTTTTTAATTACTCATGTTAAATTATTATATTTAAAATATTTAGACAACAAACTGTTTTAGATATAGAAATAGGATAATATATTGAATGGTTACAAATTTTTATCTAATATTATTCAAATATTAAGTGCAATAACTGATTCTATAGATAGATGGTGCTGTTGCACAGGATATAAATTAACAATGAAGAGACAGTCTGGTAGATCACTATTCCTCTTGAGAAAGCGCCCAGTAGGGGGCGAGAAACGCGTTGAGGCAACAAGCTCTGCAAGCCTGTGTGTACTGGGACCAAGGGAAACATCGATCAGCTGTTTGTCGGGTGTTGACGTCACACGCCGACCGGAAAATCTGCTGCTGTTCTCCCGAGCTACCTTTGACCACACAAGCACCGGGCTATATCGCTATACAAAGAAACCTTTTTGTGCATGTTTTTATCTCGCATATTGTGAGTATTCTGGCTAAAGTTTTTTGTCAATAAAGTGCTGTTTTTACATACAATATTGCACTATTGGAGTCTATCTGTTTGCATTCACAGATTGCGCTGTCTGTTGTGGGATTGGAGTTACTGTGTATCAGCTGCAGGACAAGCAGTGTTTTTCAAGCAGCTGCAACTGCGTCTTCAAAAGGGATTCTCCAGACACCATCTTTCAGTATTAGTAAGACTGTTCTCAATTTGAGTTTACACCCTGTTTTGGACTTTTATCATTTTGGACTATTCACTACCCATATAATATCTTTATTAAGTAATATTTTGATCCATATTTATTGCCATTTTAGTGCTGTGTCCATACTGTTGCTATATATATCTTTAGTTAATATCTCCCTTATACATATTCATATATTTGCTGAGTGATTGTTGCGCTGATTGCTTTTGGTGGTTTGTAAGCATATTAGGTGATGTGCATCTCTGTAATGAGAAGGGGTGTGGTCTAATGACATCAACACCCTATATCAGGTGTGCATAATTATTAGGCAACTTCCTTTCCTTTGGCAAAATGGGTCAAAAGAAGGACTTGACAGGCTCAGAAAAGTCAAAAATAGTGAGATATCTTGCAGAGGGATGCAGCACTCTTAAAATTGCAAAGCTTCTGAAGCGTGATCATCGAACAATCAAGCGTTTCATTCAAAATAGTCAACAGGGTCACAAGAAGCGTGTGGAAAAACCAAGGCGCAAAATAACTGCCCATGAACTGAGAAAAGTCAAGCGTGCAGCTGCCAAGATGCCACTTGCCACCAGTTTGGCCATATTTCAGAGCTCCAACATCACTGGAGTGCCCAAAAGCACAAGGTGTTCAATACTCAGAGACATGGCCAAGGTAAGAAAGGCTGAAAGACGACCACCACTGAACAAGACACACAAGCTGAAACGTCAAGACTGGGCCAAGAAATATCTCAAGACTGATTTTTCTAAGGTTTTATGGACTGATGAAATGAGAGTGAGTCTTGATGGGCCAGATGGATGGGCCCGTGGCTGGATTGGTAAAGGGCAGAGAGCTCCAGTCTGACTCAGACGCCAGCAAGGTGGAGGTGGAGTAATGGTTTGGGCTGGTATCATCAAAGATGAGCTTGTGGGGCCTTTTCGGGTTGAGGATGGAGTCAAGCTCAACTCCCAGTCCTACTGCCAGTTTCTGGAAGACACCTTCTTCAAGCAGTGGTACAGGAAGAAGTCTGCATCCTTCAAGAAAAACATGATTTTCATGCAGGACAATGCTCCATCACACGCGTCCAAGTACTCCACAGCGTGGCTGGCAAGAAAGGGTATAAAAGAAGAAAATCTAATGACATGTCCTCCTTGTTCACCTGATCTGAACCCCATTGAGAACCTGTGGTCCATCATCAAATGTGAGATTTACAAGGAGGGAAAACAGTACACCTCTCTGAACAGTGTCTGGGAGGCTGTGGTTGCTGCTGCACGCAATGTTGATGGTGAACAGATCAAAACACTGACAGAATCCATGGATGGCAGGCTTTTGAGTGTCCTTGCAAAGAAAGGTGGCTATATTGGTCACTGATTTGTTTTTGTTTTGTTTTTGAATGTCAGAAATGTATATTTGTGAATTGTTACGGTACCAACAGTGTACCAAGGGTTAATACCAGATGAACAATGTCCTGCATAGGGAATCAGCAATTCACAACCCAGCCAGTTTCAGGTTTAAAACAGAATGTCTACTTTATTTGAAGGCAGCACACAGATTTATACACCCTGGCTTCAGGTTACAAAGGGCATTGGTTTAACAGTAAAGCAAACATATGAACAATGCATCAAACCTCTAACAATTGTCTATTCACAGGTAAAACAGATTAACATATTAAGTTAATTAACTAGGGAAGAACGTTTACTCAGACAATCTGATGTTGGGCAGTCTAGTTAACATAATCACACAAGGACACAATCAGTTTACCCAGACAGACTCCTGAGACACAATCAGATCTGAAACATACATAGAATACATCTTATTACTGAATATAGGAACAGTTCTTATTAGCTATAAAGTCTTTTATGCCCACTTGGCTTATAGAGTCACAATTGCTCCCACAAGGGGCACTCACACCCTGTACCCATCCTGTATTTATGGATACAGGGTGACATAGACATAAGACAGAGTTATGAAAGTACATGGGGTGTCCAGCATATAAAATTCCATATTTCCATGCAGTCTCTGGGTATCCTTAAGCCCATGTACCTCCAGCCCAAAGAATGTTCCATAACAGGCCCTCCAATGTACAGTGGCGAGATTGGTTTTGTCACATCTCTCCCCTTTTCCAAACAGACTAACAGGGTATCTGACCTCCTGCCGGTCAGTGCCCTGGTTAGTCCAGCAACCCACCCATAAAACACAATTAGTAGTACAGCCCACCCACAATAAATGGTTACTACACCTGAGTACGGGGAAAACTTGTCCATGTCCAGGTACCTCACCACAGCTGTGTGGGGGACTGGTACGCTGAATTGGTGGGTTGCGAGGTGGGCAGAGACCAGCTGTACTCTGCCCGGGTGCCAGCACTACCATGGAAGTAGCCTGGTGGGAGCCTGGTTGCTGGAGGGGGAGACCGACTGTCTCCCCTTTGGATACATAGCTGTGCTGCTGGAGGGGGAGACCATTCGTCTCCCCTTTGGCTAAACAGCCGTGTTGCTGGGGGACAGGACCAACTGTCCCTACCCCTTGTAACGCAGCCTGCCGCTGGGGAATGGAGTCTGGGCTCCCAAAGTCAGGCTCTGCAAAGGACTCCCATAACAAGCCAGGACCATCAAACTCCTCTCCCTCTGGTTTGTCATGCTCGGCTGTCCAGGGTATATAATGTGCCATATACCACCAGAGCGCCTGGTAGGCATGTCAGTTTGCTGGGACAATCCATCTGGATTCCCGTTATGAGAGAGAATTCCTGTCCATACAAACAAGGGTTCAAATTCCTCAGTGCCCAGACCAGGGCCAAACAGTCCTTCAAAATCCCATCAGCTTCTTTACGAGTTTTCTGTACCTGCTCTTTATAGGTATCCACAATCCCTTCATACTGACATAGGGTGCCCTTGAGTTGCTGCACCTCACTATGAGCCAGCGTCAGCTTCTCCTCAAGTGTCGCTAAGTTTGTCTTTAAGGTTTCATGTCCCACTCTCAAGCTGGTGTTTTCTGCAGTCTGTCGGTGCAGCTTGTCTAGCAGAGATTCACGTTCTAAACGTGCTTTTTCCTCTGCGCTCCTCTTCTCCTTCATCAGCGCATTGTAACGGGACCTCCACATATCAATAGCGGATAGAGATTTACTGAGCTCATCGTCCTGGGGCTTAGCAGCAGGTGGGTCAGTCTCTGCTGCATGGATCTGGGCACGGGTAGTCACAGAGTTAACATCAGCGGGACCCATAGGAGCGTAGGCAGAAACAAGGGGGGCCAAGTCATTTCCAAGAAGAACATCAGCAGGTAAGTCCTTCTTGACCCCCACATTCACAGGTCTAGCGCCCACTCCCCAATCCAAATGTACCCTGGCAACAGGTAGGCTGAACACATCGCCCCCTGCTAACCTCACAGCCACAGTGTCTCCCGTGTACTGTTTCTCAGACACCAAGTTCTTTTGAAGCAAGGTCATGGTAGCACCAGTATCCCGTAGACCACTGACCTTCTTCCCATTCACTTTAACCAGTTGCCGGTTATTCCGATGGGCAGCTTGCACAAGGTCTGCCTCATGTAGGATGCTCCAGCATTCTTGCGCCTCTACGTAGCGGGCCGTAGGCTGAGGATTACGTGGGATTCCGCCGGCGGGTCTTCTCCAGGACTGCGCTTGGTTCGCTGCATTTAGGGGACACTCTGGTCTTTTGTGCCCTAGTTGCTTACATCTAAAGCACCGAATAGGTTGTGAGTAGCACCGCAAATTGAACAGGGCTCTCTGAGGGTAGTTCGTGGCCGGAGGCCGTGTGGTATAGCGGTGCGCCGGGGTTTGGTAACTGGCAGCTGCTGGGGTGACTGGGGGTCTGTACTCCACTCTAGCAGGGGGCTTAGTGGTAGCAGTGTCCAGTTTGCGGGCATCCGTATACTCATCTGCCAAGCGAGCCGCTTCCTGCAGGGTGGAGGGCTTACGGTCCCGAACCCACTCTCGAACTCCTGCGGGTAACTTGTCGAAGCAATGTTCCAACAGGAATAGCTGCAGCACCTCTTCCCCAGATATGGCTTGGCACCCCGCTATCCAGTGAGCTGCTGTGCGGTGCACCTTACATGCCCACTCAAGGTAGGAATCTCCAGCTAATTTAACAGTGTCTCTGAACCGCCTCCGGTATGCCTCCGGTGTAACCGCATACCTGGAGAGCAGAGCCTCTTTTACAGTATTATAATCCCTGACTTCCTCATCTGGAATGGCCCGAAAAGCCTCTCTGGCCCGGCCGGATAATTTTCCAGATAATATCGTGACCCAGTCCTCTGCGGGTACCTTGTGTAGTGCACATTGCCTCTCAAAATCCGCAAGGTACCCATCAATCTCTCCTTCTGTTTCCAGGAAGTTTTTAAAAGCTGCAAAATTTACTTTTCTCTTTTCCATCTTAGTCAGTATTGTAATAATCCCCCTCTTCCTGAGGTTACTGGCTTGTGTAGTTGCTCTTCTGGGCGATAAGGTTCATTCCGTCGCTGCCACCAATGTTACAGTACCAACAGTGTACCAAGGGTTAATACCAGATGAACAATGTCCTGCATAGGGAATCAGCAATTCACAACCCAGCCAGTTTCAGGTTTAAAACAGAATGTCTACTTTATTTGAAGGCAGCACACAGATTTATACACCCTGGCTTCAGGTTACAAAGGGCATTGGTTTAACAGTAAAGCAAACATATGAACAATGCATCAAACCTCTAACAATTGTCTATTCACAGGTAAAACAGATTAACATATTAAGTTAATTAACTAGGGAAGAACGTTTACTCAGACAATCTGATGTTGGGCAGTCTAGTTAACATAATCACACAAGGACACAATCAGTTTACCCAGACAGACTCCTGAGACACAATCAGATCTGAAACATACATAGAATACATCTTATTACTGAATATAGGAACAGTTCTTATTAGCTATAAAGTCTTTTATGCCCACTTGGCTTATAGAGTCACAATTGCTCCCACAAGGGGCACTCACACCCTGTACCCATCCTGTATTTATGGATACAGGGTGACATAGACATAAGACAGAGTTATGAAAGTACATGGGGTGTCCAGCATATAAAATTCCATATTTCCATGCAGTCTCTGGGTATCCTTAAGCCCATGTACCTCCAGCCCAAAGAATGTTCCATAACAGGCCCTCCAATGTACAGTGGCGAGATTGGTTTTGTCACATGAATGTTGAGATGTTATATTGGTTTCACTGGTAAAAATAAATAATTGAAATGGGTATATATTTGTTTTTTGTTAAGTTGCCTAATAATTATGCACAGTAATAGTCACCTGCACACACAGATATCCCCCTAAAATAGCTATAACTAAAAACAAACTAAAAACTAAAAATAGCTATAACTTAAAACAAACTAAAAACTACTTCCAAAACTATTCAGCTTTTTTTGGGTTCATTGAGAACATGGTTGTTGTTCAATAATAAAATTAATCCTCAAAAATACAACTTGCCTAATAATTCTGCACTCCCTGTATATATATATATATATATATATATATATATATATATATATATATATATATATATATATATATATATATATATATATATATATATATATATATATATATACACAGTATATAGAAAGATAGATAGGTAGTTAAAAAAAGGTATGGCATTAGAAATCCAGTGACCTTGGTGCTGCAGCAAACAGAATAAATAAACAAAAAAAAGCAGGGTATCTACTGTATTTTACAATCTGTTGATATTATATGCTGCACAAAATTTCACAATATTGTGAGTTAATAATAACGCACATTAGAAGGTTTACTTTATAATTTTCAAAATCATACCTAGTAGCCATCCTTCAGGCATTTGTCCTTCCTCAAATTTATTATACAGGGCAGACTGTTTGAGAATATATGAATCATGACATGATCCTGGAAATCCTGAACGGACACTCATGATTTTCATACCAGCATCACAAACCATCTGGATGTTCAAAGAATGATAAAACTTGTGGTTGCGATACATTTCTTCTTTTAGATGTGGTGGCCTTACTCTGACATGAGTACAATCAATTGCACCCAACACATTTGGGATTCCAGCAAGTCTAAAAAAATTAAGCTTTACAGAATGCCATTCTTCAGCGGTATTTGGTAAAAAAACATACCGTTTGAAAACTGACAAAAGAGCATTAATTACTGTAGTTAGGTGGCGTGAAAAAGAAGGCTGGCTCATGCCAACAACTATACTAGTAACTGATTGAAAGGAACCAGTTGCTAGAAAATGTAAAACAGCCAACATTCCAGGCAGAGCATGTGTCCGAAAAGTAATGGGTTCAAGTTGACCAGATATTTGATTGTATAGCCTTTCAATTGATTCTCTACTCAATCTGAAATGCCTGATGATGTCAATGTCAGAAAGTGCATCAAGTCCTGATCTGGGACAAAAAAACCTTGGAATCCTTCTGCGCCTTCCTTGAAGCCTATCTATCTGGTGAACAGCTTGAACATCTATTCTTCGTTCCATTCGATGCATATAAATAGTATGAAACATTGCAATAAAAATTTCCATAACTGATTAATATATGCGCTATAAATGCTGCTTGAAGATATATTTCGTGACCACAGAATATGCGTATAGAAAAACTCATACGTGACGAAATACGAAGCCCGGATAGAATTGTCGACTGGATGATAAATTGAATAATAGCGTAGATTACATCGATTACAGTAGAAAAATAATCGTATAGATGCTCGAACGTATCTCGGCGTTAGAGCTGCGGACATATTGACAGATTTATAAATATATCGTTTCTAAGCTCCAATTACTGTTTGATAAATTTGAATAATAATTCGGAAGTGAATTTAGATGCTGATAATATTGAGAATACAGTGTTGAATGCTTGATAAATTTCCCCCATTATATGAGCGTATAGTTGCTAGGTAGACTAGTACGTTACACTTGAACTCTTGCACATAATACCACTCCACTTGTACTTTCTACCATATTGAGAAACTGGAAGATAATGACTTAATGCAATAGCTAGTCATATTTGTTTATTTATTCATTCACTTGTTTATTAATGTATTTACTTTAATTGACTACATTAAAATTAACATTCCCTGAGTCTCTTAGTTTCATTGTACAAAAGTATATAGATTGTGCCTCCCAAATATGCAGAATAAAAAATATATACTAGAACATAACTGTTCAATTATCTTTTCCTTAGTTGTGAAATCCAAAAAGGATATTATGTCCAAATAAGTATGAGAGAATGCAAAAGCTGTTAATGACATTTCACTAAAAAGTTCTTCTTAATGTCTAAATACATAAAGAATATTTGAAATTGTTTTAAGAAAAACATTGCAAAAAGAAGACAAAGAATAGAAAATCTCAATTGAGCCTTATATAAAAGTCTTCTCAGTTGTCATTACAAAACTATTCATCACCAAATACTAGAACTGGCAAGACCGAACCATATCTTATTAACAATAAACTGTTTCAAGTCTTCCACTGAACTGATATTTTTAGTTAGTTGTCAACAAGGTTCTTTCCATCACATAATGTTATTGGGGTTTTGATAGTAAAAGTGTGTGTGGGGGGGGGGGGGAGAAAGTTGTTGCATTTGTTATAATCCAAACAAGTATGGAATAAACAATAGATGTGTTTGAACAAAACAATGTACAAAAATTGGATCAATTATAAGCCTTAAACCCCGTTTTTGAGACTGGAATCCACAAGGTGTATATTATTGCAGATAATGTATTGGTCTTTACAAATGTAGATGGAGAATCCTGGAAAGGTATACCTCAAAAAATGGAAAGTGCAAACAAATAGTGATGTACAGACATTGAACCACAGTCCTTAACTAAGGGATGGTAATCACACTCTTGTTCAAATCAGCCAATAGGATTTAGGCAACTCTCATCAATTTGGCTGATTTACATTTTTCAGCCAATAGAAATGCAAGGAACCCCAATATAAAAGGTGTACCTTGCATTGAATCTTCAGTGTGCGGCGGACGATCGCATGAGAGGACCCTCCACATCTGATGACTGCATGCCACCGCTCCACCTCCTCTTCACGCTGCCTCCGCTCCATACCACCAGGACGAAGATTGAAGATGATCTGCACTGGATGAAGATGGAGCAGCCTGGAAGAAGACCTTCGCCGCCGGACTTCAGGAATGGTGAATACCTATTTTGCAGTTAGTGTTTTTTTTTTGTGTGTTTTTTTTTTTATATTAGGGCTTTTTTCATAGGCACAAAAAGAGCTTATTTCCCATTTAAGGGCAATGCCAATACAAATGCCCCTTTAGGGGCAATGGATATTTTATTTTATTTTTTAAGTTTTTTTATTTTTTTATTTTGGGGGGTTGGTTGGTTGGGGGTTGTACTTTTAGGGGGTTTGTATTTTTTGTGTGTAAAAGAGCAGAATTCTTTAAGGCAATGCTGTGCATAAGGCCCTTTTAAGGGCTATTGGTAGTTCATTGGTTTTTTTTGGCGATGTTTTTTGTTTTAAATGGGGTATTAGATTAGGATTAACTTTTTTATTTTGGATAATTTCTTTTTTTTCTGTAATGTTAAATTTTATTATTTTGTGTATTTTAGAGTTTGTTATTTTATGTAAAGCTACATTTTGTTATTTTGTTTAATTTTAGAGTTTATTTTTTGTAATGTTAAATTTAATTTTTTTCGTAGTGTTAGGATTTTTAAATTTTATAATTGAGGTTCTTTTTTTTTATCTTTTAATTTTTTTTAAATAGTAATGTTAGGTTTATTTATAGTTTAAGCTTAGTTTTTTTAATTTCACAGATAAGTTTTATTTATTTTAAGGTAGTTTTATTGTAACTTTAGTTTAAAGTTAGGGGGTATTAGGTTTAGGGTTTAATGGCTTAATTTATTTTGTGGCGATGGGGGGGGAGGCGGTTTAGGGGTTAATAGGTTTATTTTAGTATTTGCGATGTGGGGGGGGGGTGGCGGTTTAAGGGTTAGTAGGTTGATTAGGTATTAGCGAAGTGGGAGATGGCGGATTAGGGGTTAATACTTTAATTTAGGAAGTTGCGATGTGGGTGGGAGGTGGATTAGGGGTTAATTGGTTTATTTAAGGATTTGCAATGGTGGGGGTGGCGGTTTAGGGGTTAATAGATAGTTTATGGGTGTTAGTGTACTTTGTAACATATTTTTTTTGCGTTTTGTTAAAGATTTTTGTTTTGCAAAATCCATAACTACTGGTCTTTGATTGCGGAATGGATCATTTTGGTATAGGCTATAACGATTATGGTAAAGCCATACTGCTCAACTTGTAATACCGAAGAGCTGACCATTCCACACTCAAAGGTCATTTTTTAAGCGGTAAAGCCGTACCGCACAACTTGTTATCTGAGACTTACAGCTCATGTAGAGTGTATGCGTATATGCTTGAACAAGCTTCAACACTTTAAATGTGTGACATCCAAATAACTAACAACAACTAACAATCACCTAGATTACAAAAATTGCGTTATTTAATCCCCCATAGCGATGCCATTAACGCAGGCGATATGGAGATTTTGAGTCCATACCGCACTAAAAACAAGCAGTGTTTTGATATGCTTGTGCACTCTTTCCCCATAGACATCAATGGGGAGAGCCGGCAAAAAAAAAGTCTAACACCTGCTATCGCGGAAACAAAAGCTCTGTAATGCAGCCCCATTGATGTCTATGGGGAAAAAGAAAATACAGTTTAAACCTAACACCCTAACATAAACCCCGAGTCTAAACACCCCTAATCTGCTGCCTCTGACATCGCAGATGCCTGCCTAAAGTTATTAACCCCTAATCTGCCGCTCCCGATATCGCGGCAACCTAAACAAATTTATTAACCCCTAATGTGCCGCTCCCGATATTGCCACCACTATACTAACGTTATTAACCTCTATTCCACTGCACCCCAACTTTGCCGCAACTATATTAAAGTTATTAACCACTATTCTGCTGCTCCCCAACATCGCCGCAACTAAATAAAGTTTTTAACCCATAAACCTCTGGCCTCCCACATAACTAACACTAAATGAACCTATTAACCCCTAAACCGCCAGCCCCCCACATCGCAACAACCTAAATTAAACTATATTAAAGCCTAAACCTAACCCTAACATAACCCTAACCCTAATCCTAAACCTAACCCTAACCATAACACACCCTAACTTTAACATAATGAAATTAGATCTAAATTAAATTTACAATTATTAACTAAATAATTTCTATTTAAAACTAAATACTTACCTGTGAAATAAAACCTAAGGTTGCTACAATATAACTAATAGTTACATTGTAGCTAGCTTAGGTTTTATTTTTATTTCACAGGTAAGCTTGTATTTATTTTAACTAGGTAGACTAGTTAGTAAATAGTTATAAAATATATATAAATTCAAACTTACCTGTGAAATAAAACCTAACCTGCCTTACACTAAAACCTATCATTACAAAAAATAAAAAAACCTACCATTACAAAAAAAATGGAATTATCCAAAAAAATAAAGATTATTCCTATTTTAATACCCTTTAAAAAAAAAAAAAACACCCCAAAATAAAAAGTCTAATCTAGAATAAACTACCAAGGGCCCTTAAAAGGACCTTTGTAGGGCAAACAGCTCTTAAACAGCTCTTTTGCTCCAAAAAAAATACAAACACCCTCTAACACTATACAAACCTCCACACCCTAAACTACTGAGGGCCCTTAAAAGAGCCTTTTAGGGGGTCCCTTAAAAGGGCCTTTTGTAGGGCATTGCCCTAAATTAAACAGCTCTTTTACTAAAAAAAACACCCCCTAAGAATATACATTACACAAAATAACAAACAAATTATCAAAAAAAAAAAAAAAAAAAAAATCATATTCTAATACCCATAAAAAAACACCCCAAAATAAAAAGCCTAATCTAGAATAAACTACCAATGGCCCTTAAAAGGGCCTTTTGTAGGGCATTGCCCTAAAGATAGCAGCTCTTTAAGGGAAAAAAAATTACAAAGACCCACTAACATTATAAACCCCCACCCCCCCAAACCCACAAACTAAAAAAAATATCTAAAAAAAATCTAAGCTACCCATTGCCCTAAAAAGGGCATTTGAATGGGCATTGCCCTTAAATGGGCATTTAGCTCTTTTACTGCCCAGACCCTAAACTAAAAAAAACCCCACCCAAAAAACTCTTAAAAAGCCTAACACTAACCTCCTGACGATCCACTTACAGTTTTTGAAGTCCCGCTTGAACAATCTTAATCCCGGAGTCGAAGTCCTGATCCAAGCAGCGAGAAGTCTTCATCCAGACGGCCTCTTCAATCTTCATCTAAGCGGCATCTTCTATCTTGATCCCGGAGGTGCGGAGCGGGTCTATCCTGAAGACATCCGGCACGGAGTATCCTCTTCATATGGTTGCTGCCGTACACTGAATCTTCAATGCAAGGGACACGATTCAAGAAGGGCGTCCCTTGCATTCCTATTGGCTGAAAAAATTGAATCAGCCAATAGGAATTAGGGCTGCTAAAATCCTATTGGCTGTTCAAATCACATATCCTTGAATATTTTGATACATTGTTTCACTGTAACACTGTAAACTTTGATTCATTGTTATTTTGATACACTGTTATTATATCACATTCTTTTATATTTTAGTGTATATGGCCTTACCACAAACCGACTTACATAAACTTCTCAATCCCTTTTTTCTATGGGACTTCCATAGCGCCGGTATTACGAGTCTGTCCTGGAGGCCAAAAAGTGAGCTGTACACCCTCTACCTCCAAGATTCCTAACGAATTCTTAAGTCAGTAGTTATGAGTTTTACACTACAACGCTGTAGCATAAAACTCATAACTAAAGTGCTAAAAGTACACTAACACCCATAAATTACCTAATCACCCCTAAACCAAGGCCCTCCCGCATCGCAAACACTATAATAAAATGTTTAACCCCTAATCTGCCGCTCCGGACATCGCCGCCACTAGAATAAACATATTAACCCCTAAACCGCCACACTCCGCCTTGCAAACACTAGTTAAATATTATTAACCCCTAATCTGCTGCCCCAACATCGCCGCCACCTACATTATACTTATTAACCCCTAATCTGCCGTCCCCAACGTCGCCGCCACTATATTAAATGTATTAAGCCCTAAATCTAAATCTAACCTTAACCCTAACACTCCCTAACTTAAATATAATTTAAAGAAATTTAAAGAAAATTACTATAATTAACTAAATTATTCCTATTTAAAACTAAATACTTACCTATAAAATAAACCCTAAGCTAGCTACAATATAACTAATAGTTACATTGTAGCTAGCTTAGGGTTTATTTTTATTTTACAGGCAAGATTGTATTTATTTTAACTAGGTAGAATAGTTAGTAAATAGTTATTAACTATGTAATAACTACCTAGCTAAAACAAATACAAATTGACCTGTAAAATAAAACCTAAGTTATAATAACAAATAACACTACACTACAATTAAATAAATTAACTAAATTAAATACAGTTAAATACATTAAATTAGCTAAATCACAAAAACAAACAAACACTAACGGCTAGATTTAGAGTTTTGTCGGTAAGGACCCGCGTATCTAACGCTGGCTTTTTTCTGTCCGCACCTTTAAAATAACTCTGGTATTGAGAGTCCACAGAATGGCTGCGTTAGGCTCCAAAAAAGGAGCGTAGAGCATATTTAACGCAACTTCAACTCTCGATACCAGAGTTGCTTACGGACGCGGCCAGCCTCAAAAACGTGCTTGTGCACGATTCCCCCATAGGAAGCAATGGGGCTGTTTGAGCTGAAAAAAAAACCTAACACCAGCAAAAAAGCCGCATTCAGCTCCTAACGCAGCCCCATTGTTTGCTATGGGGAAACACTTCCTACGTCTGCACCTAACACCCTAACATGTACCCCGAGTCTAAACACCCCTAACCTTACACTTATTACCCCCTATTCTGCCGCCCCCGCTATTGCTGACCCCTGCATATTATTATTAACCCCTAATCTGCCGCTCCGTAAACCGCCGCTACTTACATTATCCCTATGTACCCCTAATCTGCTGCCCCTAACACCGCCGACCCCTATATTATATTTATTAACCCCTAATCTGCCCCCCACAACGTCGCCTCCACCTGCCTACACTTATTAACCCCTAATCTTCCGACCGGACCGCACCGCTATTATAATAAAGTTATTAACCCCTAATCCGCCTCACTAACCCTATAATAAATAGTATTAACCCCTAATCTGCCCTCCCTAACATCGCCGACACCTAACTTCAATTATTAACCCCTAATTTGCCGACTGGAGCTCACCGCTATTCTAATAAATGTATTAACCCCTAAAGCTAAGTCTAACCCTAACACTAACACCCCCCTAAGTTAAATATAATTTTAATCTAATGAAATTAATTAACTCTTATTAAATAAATTATTCCTATTTAAAGCTAAATACTTACCTGTAAAATAAATCCTAATATAGCTACAATATAAATTATAATTATATTATAGCTATTTTAGGATTAATATTTATTTTACAGATAACTTTGTATTTATTTTAACCAGGTACAATAGCTATTAAATAGTTAAGAACTATTTAATAGCTAAAATAGTTAAAATAATTACAAATTTACCTGTAAAATAAATCCTAACCTAAGTTACAATTAAACCTAACACTACACTATCAATAAATAAATTAAATAAAATACCTATAATTATCTACAATTAAACCTAACACTACACTATCAATAAATAAATTAAATACAATTCCTACAAATAAATACAATGAAATAAACTAACTAAAGTACAAAAAATAAAAAAGAACTAAGTTACAAAAAATAAAAAAATATTTACAAACATTAGAAAAATATTACAACAATTTTAAACTAATTACACCTACTCTAAGCCCCCTAATAAAATAACAAAGCCCCCCAAAATAAAAAAATGCCCTACCCTATTCTAAATTACTAAAGTTCAAAGCTATTTTACCTTACCAGCCCTGAACAGGGCCCTTTGCGGGGCATGCCCCAAGAAGTTCAGCTCTTTTGCCTGTAAAAAAAAACATACAATACCCCCCCAACATTACAACCCACCACCCACATACCCCTAATCTAACCCAAACCCCCCTTAAATAAACCTAACACTAAGCCCCTGAAGATCTTCCTACCTTATCTTCACCATACCAGGTTCACCGATCGATCCAGAAGAGCTCCTCCGATGTCCTGATCTAAGCCCAAGCGGGGGGCTGAAGAGGTCCATGATCCGGCTGAAGTCATCATCCAAGCGGGAGCTGAAGAGGTCCATGATCCGGCTGAAGTCTTCATCCAAGCAGGAGCTGAAGAGGTCCATGATCCGGATGAAGTCTTCTATCAACGGCATCTTCAATCTTCTTTCTTCGGGAGCCATCATCTTCCATCCGACACGGAACATCCTCTTCTCCCGACGCCTACTAGCCGAATGACGGTTCCTTTAAATGACGTCATCCAAGATGGCGTCCCTCGAATTCCGATTGGCTGATAGGATTCTATCAGCCAATCAGAATTAAGGTAGGAATATTCTGATTGGCTGATGGAATCAGCCAATCAGAATCAAGTTCAATCCGATTGGCTGATTCAATCAGCCAATCAGATTGAGCTCGCATTCTATTGGCTGTTCCGATCAGCCAATAGAATGCAAGCTCAATCTGATTGGCTGATCGGATCAGCCAATCGGTTTGAACTTGATTCTGATTGGCTGATTCCATCAGCCAATCAGAATTTTCCTACCTTAATTCCGATTGGCTGATAGAATCCTATCAGCCAATCGAAATTCGAGGGACGCCATCTTGGATGACGTCATTTAAAGGAACCGTCATTCGGCTAGTAGGCGTCGGGAGAAGAGGATGTTCCACTTCGGATGGAAGATGATGGCTCCCGAAGAAAGAAGATTGAAGATGCCGTTGATAGAAGACTTCATCCGGATCATGGACCTCTTCAGCTCCCGCTTGGATGAAGACTTCAGCCAGATCATGGACCTCTTCAGCTCCCGCTTGGATGATGACTTCAGCCGGATCATGGACCTCTTCAGCCCCCCGCTTGGGCTTGGATCAGGACATCGGAGGAGCTCTTCTGGATCGATCGGTGAACCTGGTATGGTGAAGATAAGGTAGGAAGATCTTCAGAGGCTTAGTGTTAGGTTTATTTAAGGGGGGTTTGGGTTAGATTAGGGGTATGTGGGTGGTGAGTTGTAATGTTGGGGGGAGGGGGGTATTGTATGTTTTTTTTTTACAGGCAAAAGAGCTGAACTTCTTGGGGCATGCCCCGCAAAGGGCCCTGTTCAGGGCTGGTAAGGTAAAAGAGCTTTGAACTTTAGTAATTTAGAATAGGGTAGGGCATTTTTTTTATTTTGGGGGCTTTGTTATTTTATTAGGGGGCTTAGAGTAGGTGTAATTAGTTTAAAATTGTTGTAATATTTTTCTTATGTTTGTAAATATTTTTTTATTTTTTGTAACTTAGTTCTTTTTTATTTTTTGTACTTTAGTTAGTTTATTTCATTGTAGTTATTTGTAGGTATTGTATTTAATTAATTTATTGATAGTGTAGTGTTAGGTTTAATTGTAACTTAGGTTAGGATTTATTTTACAGGTAATTTTGTAATTATTTTAACTAGGTAGCTATTAAATAGTTCTTAACTATTTAATAGCTATTGTACCTGGTTAAAATAAATACAAAGTGGGGGCGGGTCTAAGCCACAACCAAGGTCGGACGTCTTTTACAGAGGCTCCTTCACTAAGCTTTCTAATCTAACGATTACCTCCACTATTCCTTCTCAAACTGCAAAAAGACTCTTATATATGAGCACCGGAATAGACTATATATGGGAACCTGAAATAAAAGTCACGCATCTCATTATACAAGACTCTTACCGATCCTAACGGCCTAGTACGCTACATTACCATTCTTCCTCCCCCCCCCCGGCTTGCAATCGTGCCGGGTGACAGCCGCGATACACCATGGAGGAGTTCTACTTTAGTGCAGCTATCCTGTTGGAGGAGCTGAGCCGCAAAATGGAAAGAAAACTCAGCGATCCCCTGACAGGCCCTGAACACCTACGCTTACAAGATGGCGACAGCCTCCACACAGCACAGCGCATCAAACCTACGGAGCCGTTTGCCGACCTGCCTGTCATGCAGCGCATCTCATCGTCCCAAGCAGAGACACCTAAAGAGGTTACTATTAAAGCCGCATCCCTTGAGACAGAGGAGGACGTTGTTCCTCCCTCTGCCGACAATATCGCGAGCCTTCGTGGGGACACTCTGCTGCAGAAAGGTGCTCCTGCGTCTGCCGGAAAAGAAAGCCAAAGGAGTCCTCTCTTCACTGAAATGCGTTTTCGAGCGGATCAGAACGTCTTTTACCCATCTCTAGCCACGTCCTGGGAAGACATGGTCTGCTCTCCTGAGCACACACAGAGAACTGCCGCCATCCCTCATATGAGACACATGACACCGGAGGATAGAACCTGGACGTTATGGCCGCTGCCTCTATGGGTTTTGGGGGAACCACAAGATCTGTGGCAACGTTACCCTGATTTCACTGCTTCTGGGATCTTAGAAACGTATTGCAGCATACAGAGAGACCACAGATCAGGAGTGGGCTAGAGAGGACCTCTCCCCAATTCAATAGATTCACCCCATCTCACTAAACTCTAGCACATGTCTGGTTATATAGTCTTATGTTACTTATAAGTAACTGATAACTGGAGACCTGGGGTGGCAAATTATGTTGTGCAGTTAATAGTTTATAATATTGTGATGCAGGCTGAATGTAATCAGCAGCCCTTATATTGTGTTCTGCCTATTAGCAATTTATCTCCTACTGTCTGTTTATCTACAAAGTAGACCTCATATTCTCACTGGAACCTATCTCTAATAACAACTGCTCTCATTCTCATTTAACAAAACTACCCAAATGCAGAATCAGTTATTAACCTACTTAGACTATCATTACTGGTTAGAATTGCAGGCACACCAGTCAGAATAACTATGTATATAGGTCTATCAACCCCCTACAGATATATAAGTCATAACACAACTACCTACATCAGATGTGCATTCCCCTAAGCTACATCAGGTGGATACCGGTAACATGCCCAGTAAAATCATCAGGGAAGACTAACCCCCACACACACATATACTGCACAATCTGACTTTATAAACTACATCATGTCTATAAATCACCAGGCACAGGGTATTAGGATTGGTGTCACTAGATTCTTTAAATGTGCTCATCTACACCACTATACAGCGTGATAGAGATCAGTGCAATGATAGTGCTTTTAGAAAAGCCAGATTACATACATATACTAGGTCTCTCTACACTATGTTAGCTTGAATTGCCCCTACATCCTATGCCACATACCTTCCCAGATAATGTACTTATAACAATTACACCTCTCCTCCATCAATACTCTCAAAGCTCCTCCATGAATACTCAATACTCTAATATCATATACAATCCGGCTGTTTCTCCCTTTTCTTTCTTTCTCTCACATGAGCGGCCCCTGCACATTGCAACCCTTTCTTTTCCTCTCTCTCTCCAACTTCCAATCTCCATACGAATCTTATAAGAGACCTAAAAGTGATTTCACATATTAAATAAGCTTTCCCCATCTATCATGCTATTTTCTTCATAGTCTGGGGAATACCTATGCCTAGGTTCCATGAAGAAGACTATACCATTTATCCCCCCATCTAACTGTGTTCCACCAACTCACTACCTCCCTCTATTTTTTCACCCTTAGATAGAACACATCTACAACAGGGGCCCAATCTCCTCCCTCTCACTCTCTTTCTCTCTCTTTCCCTTCCCTTTTTCTTCTCTAAAAGCAGCTATTGTCTGCTGTCTTTCCTCATCTCCCTATCCCCTCACTAGGTCCAAAAGTGACCACTTCAAATGCCAAGTTCCTCCTTACTGTCCATACGCTTTGTAAGGTTCAAGAGTAGCCTTCCTTATCAACTGAGGAACCCAGTACAGAATATAATATAAAAATGAGGTTCAAAATGACTACCCATATGGATCCATTGTAATACTTCTGCCTTATCCTGAATGTATCTGTTTGTCTTATAATATGTAATTATATCAAGTTATTTCATACTTGATGTACTACTCTCCTAACCTCAATAAAAAATATATATAAAAAAAAAAAAAAATACAAAGTTACCTGTAAAATAAATATAAATCCTAAAATAGCTATAATATAATTATAATTTATATTGTAGCTATATTAGGATTTATTTTACAGGTAAGTATTTAGCTTTAAATAGGAATAATTTATTTAATAAGAGTTAATTAATTTCATTAGATTTAAATTATATTTAACTTAGGGGGGTGTTAGTGTTAGGGTTAGACTTAGCTTTAGGGGTTAATACATTTATTAGAATAGCGGTGAGCTCCGGTCAGCAGATTAGGGGTTAATGTTTGAAGTTAGGTGTCGGCGATGTTAGGGAGGGCAGATTAGGGGTTAATACTATTTATTATAGGGTTAGTGAGGCGGATTAGGGGTTAATAACTTTATTATAATATCGGTGCGGTCCGGTCGGCAGATTAGGGGTTAATAAGTGTAGGCGGGTGGAGGCGACGTTGAGGGCGGCAGATTAGGGTTAATAAATATAATATAGGGGTCGGCGGTGTTAGGGGCATCAGATTAGGGGTACATAGCTATAATGTAGGTGGCGGCGCTTTGCGGTCGGCAGATTAGGGGTTAATTATTGTAGGTAGCTGGCGGCGACGTTGTGGGGGCAGGTTAGGGGTTAATAAATATAATACAGGGGTCGGCGGTGTTAGGGGCAGCAGATTAGGGGTACATAAGTATAACGTAGGTGGCGGTCGGCAGATTAGGGGTTAAAAATTTTTAATCGAGTGGCGGCGATGTGGGGTGACCTCGGTTTAGGGGTACATAGGTAGTTTATGGGTGTTAGTGTACTTTAGAGCACAGTAGTTAAGAGCTTTATGAACCCGCGTTAGCCCAGAAAGCTCTTAACTACTGACTTTTTTCTGCGGCTGGAGTTTTGTCGTTAGATTTCTAACTCTCACTTCAGACACGACTCTAAATACCGGAGTTAGAAAGATCCCATTGAAAAGATAGGATACGCAAATGACGTAGGGGGATCTGCGGTATGGAAAAGTCGCGGCTGAAAAGTGAGCGTTAGAACCCTTTTTTGAGTGACTCCAAATACCGGCGGTAGCCTAAAACCAGCGTTAGGAGCCTAACGCTGGTTTTCATGGCTACCGCCAAACTCCAAATCTAGGCCTAAATTACAGAAAATAAAAAACAAATTACAGATCTTTAAACTAATTACACCTAATCTAATAGCCCTATCAAAATAAAAAGAGCCCCCCAAAATAAAAAACCCTAGCCTAAACTAAACTATCAATAGCCCTTAAAAGGGCCTTTTGCGGGGCATTGCCCCAAAGTAATCAGCTCTTTTACCTGTAAAAAAAATACAAACAACCCCCCAACAGTAAAACCCACCACCCACACAACCAACCCCCCAAATAAAATACTAACTAAAAAAACCTAAGCTCCCCATTGCCCTGAAAAGGGCATTTGGATGGGCATTGCCCTTAAAAGGGCATTTAGCTCTTTTGCAGCCCCAAAGACCTAACCTAAAAAATAAAACCACCCAATACACCCTAACCTCCGAAGATTCACTTACCGGGAGAAGTCTTCATCCAAGCTGCAAGATGTCTTCAACTAAGCCGGCAGAAGTGGTCCTCCAGACAGGCAGAAGTGGTCCTCCAGATGGGCAGAAGTCTTCATCCAGATGGGCAGAAGTCTTCATCCAGATGGCATTTTCTATCTTCATCCTTCCGGTGCGGAGCGGGTCCATCTTCAAGACATCTGACGCGGAGCATCCTCTTCAAACGACGGCTTCTTCGTAATGAATATCTCTTTAAGTGACGTCATCCAAGATGGCGTCCGTTAGATTCGATTGGCTGATAGAATTCTATCAGCCAATCGGAATTAAGGTAGAAATAATCCTATTGGCTGATGCATAGATATTGATGTCTATGGGGAAATTGTGCCCGAGCACGTACGATCAGCTCACCACTGACTTGCTCTATGCTCACTTCTTGCTTTTTAACGCGGGGTTTGTAAAAACCCGTAATAATATAAAAATGTTAATTAGATATTAACACAAAATGATAGGAGAGGGTAAGGTTTTGATTTTTTTTTTATCAACCTCCAACTGTATAATGGGGTTACTTTTGTAGTTTTCAAAATTAAATTGTTTTCAAGTATGCAGGCAATGGTTTAATAGTAATGGTCAGGTCTAACTGAAACCAAGCAGTGGTCCATAGGAAATAACCAGAAGGGTAGTCAGCAACATGTCAAGGTCAGGTACTAAAAGATCTGTCTGTAACCAATGCACAGGGGAGCTCCAGAAGAATAGTTAAATACACAGTTCCAAAAGTTGATAACCAGTTAGTCAGCAAGCTCAGACAACACATAAAGGGGTCAGGCATAAAGTGTAGTCTAGAAATATGTCCATGGTAACTCCACAATGGAGAGTTAGAGATGCAGTCAAGAACTCTAGGATTATCACAGTAGAATAATCAATCACCAGATGTAGATTTCAGAATCCTTTTATAGCTTTATGCACTTCTTTTGACACTCATTTTGTAACAGCACCATTTCCAATGCACAAACACTAAATAAAGAAATTCAGAGCATCAGACTTGCTACCGGCACTATGTCTAGTGCTCCAATGGCTGTACCCAGCACCATCTTCATTGCACATTGGATCCTAATTATTATTATTCAGAGGCGTAACTAGAAACCACAGGGCCCAGGTGCAAGAATCTAAGAGCCCCCCCCCCCCCACCGCCCCTCCCCCCTCCAAAAAATGTGAATTTAATACATATCATTTTTTAAAAATTTTTTTACATTTAACACAGAAAAAAATGTGAATCAGATTACATGTCTGCAAAAGGAGGTACCCTGTGCCCACAGTCTGTGAGATGGTCTAACCCTCTATTACTGTATATATATATAGTGACACTATTTAACCCCCCAGTACTGTATATAGTAAGTTAGTGACTCAGTCTGTAATCTGCCGGTGAGAGAGCTGGCCTGACCCTACCCACCCAGTACTTTATAAAGTGACCACAGTAGTCAGTGACATGGTCCACCCCCCATACTGTATATAGTGGTACTGTATAGTGACACTGTTTACCCCCTGCCCCCCCCATGCTGTAGTTACAAGGTCTGTAATTTGATGCTTCCACAAACATATATACATACATGCATAAATACACACACAGTCACATACATACATACACACAACATAAACACCAATGGGTAAAACAGAAACACTAACCCCTGTAGTCATGTCACACTCACATGATATCAGTGCAGGCAGTGGTAGGCTAACGTTTTTTATAATAAAAAAATATATATAAAAAATAATTTTTATTTTTTTTTAATGCTGGGCCCCCACCCTCAGGGGCCCAGTCGCACCTGCA
Source organism: Bombina bombina (assembly GCF_027579735.1). Classification (NCBI taxonomy): domain Eukaryota; kingdom Metazoa; phylum Chordata; class Amphibia; order Anura; family Bombinatoridae; genus Bombina; species Bombina bombina. The sequence goes on from NC_069503.1 coordinate 915,194,854, forward strand.
ACCTCTACACCCCCTGTAGTTTCGCCCCTGTTATTATTATTTAAATGTAGAGCTCCAACAGATTCTGCAACACTGTGAACATAGGTTTGATATGCAAAATAGTATTTATGGGAGACAAATGGGTAGAGAGCCCTACCAAGAGTTGCACTGTTGTAAATCATCTCTCATGAAAGTGATCTACAGAATAGCTGGGCTTGTAGACTTACATGCTAAGGCGATTCAGGGGATGAAAAAGGAAAAGAAGAACTGAGATAAGAAATTTTTTTGCTTATTTATTATGCATCTCTGAACAGTAGAGTCTTTAAGGAGTGCTTGGACTTTCCTAAACTAGGGGAGGGTCTTGTGGAACAAGTCAGAGAGCTCCAAAAGTTTGGGGCCAATCTGGAGTCCTGTAGATGGGAATGTGAAGAGGTAACAAGAAAGGTGGACAAAAGGAGGTCAAGGTCTGAGATATAGGGGGAGCAGTGTTATTGAGGGCCTTGAATGTCAGAGACAGGATTTTGTGTTTCATTCTGGAGGTTAGATTAAGCCAGTGAAGGGATTGTCAGAGAGGTGCAGCAAATGAGGAGCAACGTGTAAGGAAGATCAGTCTGACAGAGGCATTGATTATGAATTGTAAACAAGATAGATTGTATTTGGGAAGACCAGAGGGGATGGAGTTGCAATAGTCAAGGCGGGAAATTATGAGAGAGTGGATTGAAATCTTTTGTGTGAGTCTTGTGTGAAGAAGTGGCAGATTTTTAGAGATATTTTTAGGTGGAAACAGCAGGAATTGGCCAAAGGCTGGATGAGGGGAGTGAAAGAAAGAGTTGAGTCAAGTATGACCCCAAGACATTGGGCATGCAGGGTTTGGGTAATGATGTTATTGTTGACATTTAGAGAAAGTTGGGGGACAGAGATTTTGAAAGAAGGGGGGATATGGAGCTCAGGTTTGAATATATTTAGCTTAAGATAGTAAGAGGATAAATTATTTGAAAGACAGTTACTGAAACGAGTTAGCAAGGAAGAGGATAGGTCTGGTGCTGAGAGGTATTTTTGGGTATCACCAGTATACAAATTATATTGAAACCTGTGGGACTTTATTAAGGAACCTAAGGATGATGTATAAGTTAAGAAGAAAAGGGAACCAAGCACAGAGCAGGGTGGTACCCCAACAGAAAGTGGTAAAGGGGTAGTGGAATTGCCAGGGAAGGCTACACTAAAGGTGCAGTTAGACAGAAATCAGGAGAGTGATAAGAGGGCTGTGTTAAAGATTCCAAAGGAAGAGCAAACAAGAGCTGCTGGTGCAACGCCCCCCCCCTGCAGACTCGTGGCCAATCAGGGGTGTCAATCAACCCGATCATACTCGATTGGGTTGATTTCCGGTGATGTCTGTCTGCCTGCTCAGAGCAGGGGGACACGTTATGGAGCAGCGGTCTTTGTGATCGCTGCTTCATAACTGCTGTTTCTGGCGAGCCTGCAGGTACCTTCACAGTACCTTATGGATGCCGGTGGTGAAACCGGGAGCTTACTAGCCTCTCTCAACGTCAGTCTCCTCTGGACATCACAGAATCATGTGTCTGTTGGACTTCCCAGGTCAGGGGTTAGATCCTGTTACCGGAGGCTGGATCGTTCTACCAGATTGTCAATCAGAGTAGTTTGACCATCCGCTCTTAGTGCATATAGCACACAGGATGGAGATATTAAGATGAAATTTCTTTCTTTTCAAACCTTGTATCAACAGGTAGTTAGGAACTCCGGTTCACCAGCCAGTTCCAAGATAAATTCCCAATAGTGTGGTTTGCAAGAAAGTCCACACTTGCAAAATAAGTAGTTTACAAAGAAACTCTTCACTTTTAAGTAGACTTTCCTGTTAAATAGTATTTACAAATACACTTCATGTTTCCATGTAATAAAAGTATAACAAAGACTGCTTCAACATCAACAGGTTTCTCTCTGCATGAGGACTTTTTTCATGATGATTTCTGGCTTTCTCATACAACTTTATATGTGATCCAGGTGTATCTAATTGGAAGGAAGATTACAGCCCCTTTTCTTTTAAGGTGGTATAGAGAGTAACTCATAGATTTCATTACATATGAATCATTAAAGGATGTATAACACACTATATTTGACAAGAATACATAATATAATAGAATGAATGTACAGTATGTACATCTAAAATAAACCAAGGAAAGGAAAAGTATATATGAAAATGGATATTCTAAAATATATATATCAAAAAATATATAAATAAATTAAGTTACTGAGAAAAAATCATTTGGTTCATATTACCCCAGTAACTAGAATTAAGGGAGTATAACTAAGAGGATGGCACAATCTAGCCTAAGAAATCAGGAAATTATATGTGCATGAATTCATTTAGTCTAAAAGGAAAGGGGGTATATCCAGTTCAGAATTTCACCCTTTCGAGTATAACGTGTTAAACTTATAAATAAGCTCTACTTCTTTTAGGAGTAGTGAGATATGAAAGTTTAATTTTGACTTGACTGTCCCTTTAATGCAACTATACTTTTTCTCATCTAATTGACTTCTTTAACTTATTTGATTATGTAACACAAGTATAAGAACAGGGGGGAGCAGTTGATGAAGCATATCTAGATTTCAGCAAAGTATTTGATACCGTCCCACACAACAAACTAATTCACAAACTATATCTCCTAGGTCTAGACTCAAAAATTGTGAACTAGGTAGAATGCTGGCTTAAGGACAGAAAACAAAGGGTCTTAGTAAATGGAGTTCATTCAGCAGAGGGGGCTGTTACTAGTGGTGTTCCTCAAGGGTCAGTTCTAGGGCCTGTTTTGTTTAACATATTTATCAGAGATATCAGCAAAGGGCTACAGGGGAAAGTATGTCTGTTTGTTGATGATACAAAAATTTGTAATAGAGTAGATGTTCCAGGGGGGAAGACAAAATGAGAAGTGATATACAACAACTGGATGATTGGACAAATGTCTGGGATCTAAAGTTTAACACTGCAAAGTTTAAAATTATGCATTTAGGGAAGAAAAATCCAAATGTTAATTACAGACTCAATGACACTTTACTGACTGTTACAAATGAGGAACTTGGGAATTATTATTTAGGATGATTTAAAATTTAGTAAACAATGTAGTACTGCAGCAAATAAGACCAGCAGAATGCTTGGATGTATTGGTAGAGGTATTTGCAGCAGAAATAGTAATGTTCCTATGCTATTTTACAGATCATTATTTAGGCCTCATCTTGAGTATTGTGTGCAGTTCTGGAGGCCATATCTTCAGAAGGATATAAACAAACTTGAATCTGTGCAAAACAGGGCTACCAAAATGGTACATGGTCTTAAAAATAAAACTTACCAGGAGAAGCTCAATTACCTTAATATGGATAACTAAGAGGAGAGAAGGGAAAGAGGTGATATGATAGCAACTTTCAAGTATATTAAAGGGCTTAGAAAAACTGAGGCTGTGAGTATTTTACTAAAAAATTAAAATTCAACAACAAGGGGTCATGATATCAAGCTAAAGGGTAGTATATTCAGGAGTGATTTGAGGAAGAACTTCTTTACAGAAAGGGTTATTGATTCATGAAGGTCAGTTTATCAAACTCCGTACAGAGTTTGATGCTCCGTGTTTCCGGCGAGCCTTCAGGCTCGCCAGAAACAGAAGTTATGAATCAGTAGTCTGAAGACCATTGCTCCATAACCTGTCCGCCTGCTCTGAGGTGGTGGACTGAAATAAACCCGATCGAATACGAACTGCTGGTGCAATGATAAATGTCAACAGCGTATGATGTCAGCATTTATCGATGTGCAGCGGACATGATCCGCTATATCGGATTATTACAACACACAGAGAAAGTCCACCACTCACTTACAAGCTCTCAGCTAAGATTTAAAAGCAAAAATGGAAAGGTTAGTTACTGCATATGGCCAAATGGGACAAGCCCAGGTACCACGTCAAGGTCCTTTCCAATACCTGGGACCCTAAAACAGCCACACAATGCAAGCTCTCAAATCCAAACAAACTGGGAACAATGGAAGGGTGCACAGGCTTATGTAATCACCCTAGACATATACAAAACACGGAAGGGGACTGCACTCTCATACCGGACCGGGTACACATCCCATGACCCTGCAACATGCTCAGCACTGGGTGCTCACCGGCACTCACAGGAAGCTGTGCTGTCCCCAGAGTCACAGGCAGTTAACCCCAGACAGGTCTGGGTGCAAGAACCATAGGGAAAATTACAAAACAGACCTTTCCAAACTTTCCATTTTTGCTTTTAAATCTTAGCTGAGAGCTTGTAAGTGAGTGCTGGACTTTCTCTGTGTGATGTATTAATTTGTTTTGTAATTTTCCCTATGGTTCTTGCACACAGACCTGTCTGGGGTTAACTGCCTGTGACTCTGGGGACTGCACAGCTTCCTGTGAGTGCCGGTGAGCACCCAGGGCTGAGCATGCTGCAGGGTCATGGGATGTGTACCCAGTCCGGTATGAGAGTGCAGTCCCCTTCGGTGTTTTGTATATGTCTAGGGTGATTACATAAGCCTGTGCACCCTTCCCTTGTTCCCAGTTTGTTTGGTTTTGAGAGCTTGCATTGTGTGGCTGTTTTAGGGTCCCAGGTATTGGAAAGGACTTTGTCGTGGTACCTGGGCTTTTCCACTATATCGGATTATGTCCGCTCGCACTATAGGCCCCATGGAATAAACTTCCACAAGAGGTAGTAATGATAAACGCTGTGGGGACTTTAAGAATGCCTGGGATAAGCAAAAGGCTATCCTACAAACTATATAAGTTTATACTTTTAGGAAATATTGGCAGACTTGCTGGGCCTATGGCTCTAATCTGCCGTCAATATCTATGCTTCTATAGATGTTAATGGTAGGAATGTCTACTAATGAAACTGTGGAAAAAATAGGTGAAGTGATGCTCAATGAATTTGAAACATGATCTCAACTTAACAAAGAAGTATCTCAGCAACCTCATAAACATCTATGTATCTAGACCATATGACAGAAGCTTGGAGGATTGCACTTTCAAATTATTCAGATATAATAAATGTTGTAATGAAATGAGGACCTCACAAACTCAAAAATATTATACACTGCATGATAGCTCAGGTAGAACAAGAAAAATTAGAAGTAGGGCTGATATGTGAGAGTCGAGAGTCTTCATTAATTGTGATTTGTCCATGTTGATGGCCCGTGCAAATTGAATAGCAATTGCAGAGCAATAAGGATAAGACTACAACACAGAGTTATAATTTTTTTTTTATATTAAACTATATGAGGCCAATTTAACAAAGGTCTTGCGGACCTGATCCTTGCTGAATACAGAGAGCAATACGCTCTCCGTATTCAGGATTGCACCAGCAGTCGGAGAGGGTTATGGAGCTGTTCTATAACTTGTGTTTCTGGTGACTCTGAAGACTCACCAGAAACACGGGCCCTTCAAGCTCCATTCGGAGCTTGATAGATAGGCCTCTATAATTTGATTTTAAATAAACATAACAAAGGCAAGTTTAGAGTAGGTCAGAGTTTATTCACTGCTATGTTCAAAATAGTGATAGAAATAAATACATATATACATACATTATATTAGCCATCTGGAGTAAAAACAGTTTTTTATAAACTGTAACTATTTTTTAATTGATGTTTTGGGTTTCCCAGCCATCTTCAGGCATTCATAATATCTAAAACCTACGATTTACCTATTTCCATAAATAACCTCATATGCCTTGTGCTGAGCTATCGAAGAAAAACTTGCTATTGGCTGAGGACCAAACTGTACATTTGCAAGCCTATGTCATTGCCATGGTAAACTACCATTAACATCACCACATGACTACTATTAATAAACAAGTATTTCCTAATTTGCTTTTCTAATCTCTCCTATTTACAGAAAGGGTAGTGGATTCATGTAATAAACTTCCAATAGGGCAAGAGTAAAAGACAAGCGAAATGGCGATTTCGGGATCCATTTTTCTTCTGCTAATATTACAAGTCAGGAGAAATTGCCATTGCGCTAGCGCAATAGTGCTTGCCGCATCAATCCATACCGCAATCTAAGAGCTCTTGTAAAGTGTTTTCCAAAACTAAAAAGTTGCACAAAACACAACAAAAATACATTACAAAGTAGACTTACACCCATAAACTACACTATTAACCCCTAAACCACCATCCACCACATCACAAACACTAAATGAAAGTATGAACCCCTAAACCACATCGCAAATGATCTAAATAAATTATTAACCCATAAACCACCACCTCCCACATCACAAACTATCTAAAGTAGTAACACCTAAACCACCATCCCCCACATTGCAAACAATATAAATATACCATGCCCCACATCGCAAATATTTTAAATAAATTATTAACCCCTAAAACACCATCCACCCACAATGCACAGCAATAAACTAATAACTAGGCCCCCTTACCTAACACCCCCTAACTTAACCCCATTTAAAATACTCATAAAGTAAATAAAAACTATCCAAACTGCATTAAAAAAAACTTACCTGTAAAATAAAACTTAAACTTAAGCTTACCCTAAAAAAATCTAACATTACTTTAAAAAAAAAAAAAAAATCCCCGTAATATTACCAAAAAAATAATAACCTAGCCTTTACAAAAAATAAAAAAACCTACCCTTACAATAAAATAACAAACAAAACTACCAAAAATAAAAAATATTATTCTTATTATAATACCCCCCCAAAAAAACACCCCAAAATAAAAAAAATCCCTATTCTACAAATAAACGACCAATATCCCTTAAAAGACTAGGCGCTAGCGACAAACCCAATACATTACCCTATTGGTTGTCATGGGCCAATCAGATCATGCATTAAGGCCTATCTCATATGTATGATCTAATTAGTCCGTTCCATCTTCATTATATATTTTTGCCTCTGTCTGGGGGGTTCAAGGGGGCAAAGCCCCCCTTGTAAACCTCATTCCCCAAGGTTTACTTGTAGTGGATACCAGAGGATAGTCGGGGCGCCCCCTAACCCCTAAGGCAAGGCAAAAACAAATAGTGAAGATGGGTGAATTACAGTGCCCATCTGATTGGCCCATGTCTCAGTGAGGACACTGGATGCACAACCAATCAGGTAATATATTTGGTTTGGCGCTAGTGCCTCGTCTTAAAAGGGCCGTTTGTAGGGAATTGCCTTAAAGCTAACAACTCTTTTGCATAAAATAAAACCACCCCTAACATTACAACCCCCAAAATAAAAAAATAAAATAAAAATTCCCTAAACTACCCATTACCCCAAAAATGGCATTTGTCCCAAAAAGGGCATTTGGATGGGCATTGCCCATAAAAGCTCCTTTTCTGCCCAAAAAAAAATAAAAAACCCTTAATCTTAAAAAAACAAAAAACAAAAACTAACTCTAACCCCAAAATTGGTACTCACCAATGATGATGGAAAGCGCTCCATTTTCATCCCAGTGGCGCTCCATCTTCCTCCTTCGCGGGTCCATCTTTTTCAATCTTCATCCCAGCCATGGTCCTTCTTCTATCTTTATCACGGTGGAGGCGGCAAGGTCATTGGAAATGGTGACAGCGAGGTTGGTCCCCATCTTCATCCCAGCGACACAAACCTACCTCTTCATGCTGTCTCCAGCCGTACACTGAAGATTGACTGCAAGATATCTCTTTTATATAGGGGTACTCTTGCTTTCCTATTGACTGATTTGAGTCAAATCAAGCTTTAAATAAATATATATTAGCGTAAACAGCTGGAAGTAATCATTTTTTAGCGCGGGCTATCACACACATTATAAGTTGAAACTTAAAACTTTTGAAAGCGAGCGAAATCCAACCAATGCTAACTTCTGGATTTTGGATATCACGACCGAGCTAATGCATTCACCCCATAGACTTCAATGAAGAGTGAAGAAGAAAAAGTTAACACATCGCTTGCTTGCTAACCCAACAGATAAATATTTCTAGTTCCAATGTTCTTCACATACAGGACAAAGTAATTATACCGCTCACCTGGCTCCTCAGCTCAATTTCTAGATCACTTTGCTGCCTGGCTACTTTATTTCCTTTCCTCAGACACTCCTGCCCTCATTCTTGGTGACTTCAACATCCTTCTTGACAATCCCACTGCCTCCTCTGCAAAACAACTTCTGCAACTCACTTTCTCTTTAAGTCTGTCACAATGGACTGACTCTTCCACTCACAAAGATGGTCACTCCCTTGATCTGATCTTTAGCTATCGATGCACTATTTCAAACTTCACAAATTCTCCTTTTCCTCTTTCTGACCATTATCAACTTACTTGCAACATCTCATCCCTCCTACAACTCCCCCTCCTTCTACCCCTCACACCAAACTTCACAGAAGCATTATGTCATTAGATCAGCAACAGCTCGCTAGTTCTCTCGAACCTCTTCTCTCATCCATCTTCTCCTTTTCCTGCCCTGACCAATCTATCTGCCTCTATAATTCCACTATAATTCCACCCTTATATCAGTCCCTGACAATCTGGCCCCTCCTACCATAGCTCGGAAATCACACACTCACCCTCAGCCCTGGCATATTCCTTTGACAAGGTACCTACGCAGATGTTCCCATACTGCTGAGTGGCACAGGAGAAAATCTCAGAGTTCAGCTGACTTTCTTCACTACAAGTTCATCTTGAACTCCTACTACTCTGCCCTTAATCTTTATAAGCAACACTACTTCTCTACTCCATTCTTTCTTTAAACCCAAAACATCTGTTCTCCACTTTCAACACTCTTCTCTGCCCACCCCCACCCCTAATACAACTTCTCTGCCAGCTCAAGATTTTGCCAGCCATTTCGATAAAGAAATCGATTCCATCTGAAACTAAATCAGCTCTCAGCATGCTTCCAGCCTCTGACCCCCTCAAAAGCTTGCAATTAACCAAAACCCACATAGCCATATATTTAGCTCTTTCGCCCCTGTTACTGAGGAAGAAGTTTCGGCACTTATACTTTGCTCTCACCTCACTACCTGTCTCCTCTATCCCATTTCCTCACAGCTACTCCCCTCCCTCTCTTCTTCCCTAACCCCTATACTCACACACATTTTCAACCTCTCCCTCAGCACTTGTATTTTTCTCTCATCTCTAAAACATGCACTGGTCACACCTATCCTCAAAAGACCTTGTCTCGGTCCAACCTCCCCATCAAACTACCCCAATTTTCCCTTACTCCCTCTTGCCTCAAAGCTTCTTGAAAAGCTAGTACATTCATGCATATCCCATTTCCTTACATTACACTCCCTGCTTGACCCACTGCAATCTGGATTTCGCCCCCATCACTCCCACAGAGACAGCAATCGTTAAGGTTATGTAAGGGTTACTGTCTCTTTAAGGCTGTTGTGCATGTGAATTCTCATCTCATTGGTTACCTCCTCTATATATTTCATCATTTCCTGCTGCACTTTGCTTAGTATTTTGGTAGTAAGACTACATTTAAACCTGAGCTAAACTTAAGGATATCTTTACATTTTTCCATTTGTGGCAAACTGAACTAACTTTTACATTCTGGGAAGCTTGCCAACACTCTCATACAAAGTATCCAGTTACGGACTCACTTCAAGCATAACCTAGGATTGATACAAATGTTGCAATTTCCTTGCTACGGAGCTCTCAGTGTGTTTCAATAAAGTGCCTGTAAATATTTCACTGCATTTCCACTGACAACTTGGATGTTATACACTGAAACTGAATAGAGATTGGAATTCAGAGACTCCTCAGCTGCAGTAAGGACACTCCTCAATTCAGCTGACCACAGGATTGGAAATCCCATCAAGCTGCAAGTAGTTTCATTTTCACTTCTCACTGTTTGTGTCACGCTGTTCAGCAGCACTTATCTCACAGAGACTGTTTCCTGAAATTACTCTCATGCTGTGAATGCTTGTCAGTTATTTACCTAACTAAGAGGAGCTGCAACCTATCTAACTATACTCCTGGATATTACTCTCATGCTGTGAATGCTTGTCAGTTATTTACCTAACTAAGAGGAGCTGCAACCTATCTCACTATACTCCTGGATATTACTCTCATGCTGTGAATGCTTGTCAGTTATTTACCTAACTAAGAGGAGCTGCAACCTATCTCATTATACTCCTGGATATTACTCTCATGCTGTGAATGCTTGTCAGTTATTTACCTAACTAAGAGGAGCTGCAACCTATCTCACTATACTCCTGGATATTACTCTCATGCTGTGAATGTTTGTCAGTTATTTACCTAACTAAGAGGAGCTGCAACCTATCTAACTATACTCCTGGATATTTCTCCATGCTGTGTGTGCTTGTCAGTTATTTACCTAACTAAGAGGAGCTGCAACCTAACTCACTATACTCCTGGGTACTTCTCCATGCTGTGTGTGCTTGTCAGATATTATCCTAACTAAGAGGTAGTGCTAGTATATATAAGCTCCTACAAAGCAAGAGCTATTCTTAAGAGACTCAGTTCCTAGTATAACCACTCCTGTCAAATCAGTTATTCCATTTACGAATACATTGATTCTAAAGCCCATATTGAGGGGTACTTACCAGCTTATCAATTCACTATACATCTTGAATTTCACTCCATTCATAGTGAGATTCCAATGCTCTAGTGATACAAACCATTATTTAAGCAACTTAATCTGCAATTGTGTTCCAATTCTATATACAAAACTATCTAACTATAAATACCCTAACATAAGATCTATACAAAACTCTACAGTAGGATCTAGATCAAGTGATGACTGATGGGATTATTGACTCCGGAGCCTATGGATGTTTCATCGACCACCATGTTGTAAAATCTAATAAAATACCCACTATTCAAAAGCATACTCCTGTCTCAATTCGTATGATTGATGGTTCTACTCCCAAAAAAGGGCCTATTACACACCAAACAGTACCGATTACTGTATCCATTAATGGCCATACTGAATTAATATCATTTGATGTTTTAAGCTCACCTAATTTTCCAGTGGTTTTGGGTATAAAGTGGTTACAGCAACATAACCCGCAAATTACTTGGTCGCCGTTTACTATTCATTTCAATTCAGATTATTGTTCACAGACATGTATGCACACATATACTGTTCTCCAGACAGAGATTACTAACTCTCAGATTCCTTCCCATTACTCTGATTATACAGACGTATTCAGCAAAACCGAAGCAGAAAATCTACCCCCACATCGACCTTACGACTGCCCGATAGATTTACTTCCTGGCTCAACTATTCCTTATGGACACCTCTATCCATTGAGCCAACCCGAATTAAATCATTTAAAGGAGTATCTTGAGGAAAATCTCAGAAAGGGCTTTATCAGGGCCTCTACCTCTCCAGCCGGTGCAGGAATGTTTTTTGTCCGGAACAAGGACTCATCCCTAAGACCTATAATAGACTACCGGGAGCTGAATAAACGCACCATAAAGAACCGCTATCCTCTTCCTCTGATACCAGAGTTGATTGAGTGATTATCTGAAGCAAAGATCTGTTTACCAAAATGGGGTATTTCATACCTTACCATAAGTTACCTACCTCCTCTGAGACTGCTCATCTATTTTTAGATAACATTGTGAAACTGCACGGTTTCCCAGCCATTATAACAACAGACAGAGGGACACAGTTTACGTCACGATTCTGGACCAAGTTATGTGATCTCACTAAAATACAACATCGCTTTACCACATCTTTCCACCCACAGACCAACGGACAGTCAGAGAGGTTAAATCAATGGCTTGAGCAATATCTCCGTTGTTACTGCTCATATCACCAAGAAGACTGGATAAAATTCCTAGCTATGACCGAATTCGCCTACAATAATGCAGTAAATTCATCAACTAAATTCTCTCCATTCTTTGCAAACTATGCATTCCATCCTGATTTTGCTTTTTCCTCTCCTGACAATCTGAATTCACCCTCGATAGAAGATTTCCATAATTCATTACAACAAAATTTCCAAATTATACACCAGAATATACTGAATGCTCAAAACACACAAAAACATTATTACGATCTTCGTAGAAGACCTCCTCCACCATACACTGTGGGTGATCAAGTCTGGCTTTCTACCAAGAATCTGAGACTACAAATCCCATGCAAAAAACTGGCTGGTCTTTTTATCGGACCTTTTCTGATCATCCGTATTATTAATGAGAATGCAGTGACCCTAAAATTACCTGACAGCATGAAAATCTATCCTACATTTCACATATCACTTTTGAAACCGTATACTCCAACTAGACAAACCCAGCTTGGTTTACCTGCACTTCCACCAACGATGGAACAGGATGTATACGAAGTTCATTCTTTACTGGATTCCAGGTACCACAAGGGGGAATTGCAATATTTGGTACACTGGAAGGATTACTCCTCTGATGACGACACTTGGGGAATCTCAATGCCCCAAGATTAATTACATTGTTTCATAGAAGACACCCTGATCGGCCTAGACCCACAACTGTGGCACAGTTGTCTTGAGGAGGGGGTCATGTAAGGGTTACTGTCTCTTTAAGGCTGTTGTGCATGTGAATTCTCATCTCATTGGTTACCTCCTCTATATATTTCATCATTTCCTGCTGCACTTTGCTTAGTATTTTGGTAGTAAGACTACATTTAAACCTGAGCTAAACTTAAGGATATCTTTACATTTTTCCAGCCTGACTCATAGCATTTGTGGCAAACTGAAATAACTTTTACATTCTGGGAAGCTTGCCAACACTCTCATACAAAGTATCCAGTTACGGACTCACTTCAAGCATAACCTAGGATTGATACAAATGTTGCAATTTCCTTGCTACGGAGCTCTCAGTGTGTTTCAATAAAGTGCCTGTAAGTATTTCCCTGCATTTCCACTGACAACTTGGATGTTATACACTGAAACTGAATAGAGATTGGAATTCAGAGACTCCCCAGCTGCAGTAAGGACACTCCTCAATTCAGCTGACCACAGGATTGGAAATCCCATCAAGCTGCAAGTAGTTTCATTTTCACTTCTCACTGTTTGTGTCACGCTGTTCAGCAGCACTTATCTCACAGAGACTGTTTCCTGAAATTACTCTCATGCTGTGAATGCTTGTCAGTTATTTACCTAACTAAGAGGAGCTGCAACCTATCTAACTATACTCTTGGATATTACTCTCATGCTGTGATTGCTTGTCAGTTATTTACCTAACTAAGAGGAGCTGCAACCTAACTCACTATACTCCTGGGTACTTCTCCATGCTGTGTGTGCTTGTCAGATATTATCCTAACTAAGAGGTAGTGCTAGTATATATAAGCTCCTACAAAACAAGAGCTATTCTTAAGAGACTCAGTTCCTAGTATAACCACTCCTGTCAAATCAGTTATTCCATTTACGAATACATTGATTCTAAAGCCCATATTGAGGGGTACTTACCAGCTTATCAATTCACTATACATCTTGAATTTCACTCCATTCATAGTGAGATTCCAATGCTCTAGTGATACAAACCATTATTTAAGCAACTTAATCTGCAATTGTGTTCCAATTCTATATACTACACTATCTAACTATAAATACCCTAACAGGTTATCAAAGACCTACTCACAGCAAAATCCAAAGGCCACTTCTCTCTGCTTATCCTCCTTGATCTGTCTGCGGCCCTTGATACTGTTGACCACCCTCTTTTGCTCCAAACCCTCCAATCCTTTGGCATTTGTGACACAGCCCTCTTGTGGTTCTCTTCCTACCTGTCTAACTGTACCTTTAGTGTAGCCTTCTCTGAGGCTTCCTTTGCCATGTTACCATTTTCTGTTGGGGTACTGCAAGGCTCTGTCCTCGGTCCCCTTCTCTTCTCAATCTACACATAATCATTAGGTTCCCTAATAAAGCCCCATGGGTTTCAATATAATTTGTATGCCAATGACACTCAAATCTACATCTCTGCTCCAGACCTATCTTCTTCCTTGCTAACCCATGTCACTAACTGTCTTTCTGACATTTCTTCCTGGATGTCCTCTCACTACCATAAGCTAAATTTCTCCAAAACTGAGCTCCATATTTTCCCCCCTTCTTCTAAAATCTACACCCTCCATCTCTCTATAACTGTCGACAACTCCATCATTACTCCTACCCCGCATGCCCAATGTCTTGGGGTCACACTTGACTCAGATCTTTCTTTCATTCCTCACATTCAGGCCAAGGCTAAATCCTGCCACTTCCACCTTAAAAACATATCTAAAATTAGACATTTCCTTACACAAGACACAACTAAGATTTTAATCTACTCTATCATCCTTTCCCGCCTTGACTATTGCAACTCTGTCCTCTCTGGTCTCCCTAGCTGCCGTCTAGCTCCTTTACAATCCATAATGAATGCCTCTGCCAGGCTTAGCTTCCTTACATGTCGCTCTTCATCTGCTGCACCTTTCTGCCAATCCCTTCTCTGGCTTCCTCTTGCCTCCAGGATTAAGCACAAAATACTGACTCTGACATACAAAGACTTCATCTGCACTGTTCCCCTCTATATCTCCGACCTTGTCTCCAGATACTCTCCCTCCCGTCCCCTTCGCTCTGCTCACAACCTCCTACTCTCCTCCTCTCTTCTTACCTCTTCACATTCCCATTTACAGGACTTCTCCAGACTGGCTCCCATCTTGTGGAACCCTCTGCCTTGCTCCACAAGACCCTCACCTAGTTTTGAAAGCTTCATGCACTCCCTAAAGACTCTTCTGTTCAGGAATGCATACAACCTACACTAAGCTTTCCTGATACCAGTTCCTCTCCTCCATTCCTATCCGTCATTAACCTCCTTGGAATGTAAGCCTAAGAGCCCAACTGCTTGCAGATCACCTTCACAAGAGCTGACTATAACAGTGTGACTGATATGTATATACATAAGGATTTATAGGTGTGCATGGCCTCTTTTCCAGTACGTTTATTTAGTATATTTTCTCTCCCTCTGCCTAGGAAGTGCTGAAATACAATGGCTGGCAATGATTGACTGGTTGTCTAAATGTTTTATGGGTAACAATGTTGCTCCTGTAGTTGCATATATCTTAGTTTATAGGGGTATACGTTAGAACTTTTTATATTTCCAGTATCCCTATTGTACTGTTACATATACTGGTATGAATCTAGTATATGAAGATTGTCTATTCTTGCCTGTTTGGATAAATGTTGCAAGGGTAAATATGTTACTCCTGTATTTGCATATATCTTCATATTAGCTTATAGGGGTACACCTATGTATATTCAGTGTCATATATGTATAGTTATTTGTACTATTGTGATGTTAGCCTGATATATACACTGTTTTCATACACTTAGGGTTTTAGAGTGTATGCAGGTTTATTTTGTTTCAGGACTTAATATATTATCATATTAGTTTGTATCTATAAATATATGCATATACAATATATTCGGGATTTAGGTGTGTTGTCTTTGTACATATGCTTTGTTCGGAGTATTAATAGAAAATAGAAATAAGAATAGGATTTGGATACTACAATAGTATATGCAGATATATATATATATATATATATATATATATATATATATATATATATATATTTCTTAAAGGGACACTGAACCCAAATGTTTTCTTTCATGATTCAGATAGAGCATGAAATTTTAAGCAACTTTCTAATTTACTCCTATTATCAAATTTTCTTTATTCTCTTGGCATCTTTATTTATAAGTTTAGATGCCGGTCCATTTTTGGTGATCAACCTGGGCTGTCCTCATTGATTGGTGGATAAATTCATCCACCAATAAAAAAGTGCTGTTCAGACTGAACCAAGAAAAAAGCTTAGATGCCTTCTTTTTTCAAATTAAGATAGCAAGAGATCGAAGAAAAATTGATAATAGGAGTAAATTAGAAAGTTGCTTAAATTGTGAGCTCTATCTGAATCACGAAAGAAAAAAATGGGTTCAGTGTCCCTTTAAAATTAAGAGATTCACTACATTTGTTACTCTTTAATTTGTTTGTGTTCGATAATGACATAAGTGTGGGATTGGGTTATACTTTGTTCATCTAACATCTAATAACTTATGTATGTTAAATGTATATTGTAGATTGTATAAATGATGTATATGATTTAAATTATATTTGACATTATCCTAATATTCTAATATTTTGTATTAGTTCTTATCATTCTTTATCCTGAATTATTTTTCTTAAGCCTTTTACTCTTTACACTGTCAATGACATTTATAGCGTGTTGTTTAAGGTCTAATTAAGCACAGAGGGGGCTTTATTTGTAATTTTGTAAATTTTTTTAACCAATGGGTGTTTTCTAAGGGCTAGATTATGAGTTTTGCGTTAGAGGCTATGCGGTGCTAACAAGCAGTTTATGCTCACCGCTCACGTACAGACAGCACTGGTATTACGGGTTTTTACAAACCCGGCGTTAACCGCAAAAAAAGTGAGCATAGAGCAAAATTTTGCTCCACATCTCACCTCAATACCAGCGCTGCTTACGTTAGCGGTGAGCTGGCTAAATGTGCTCGTGCACGATTTCCCCATAGGAATCAATGGGGGGAGCCAGCTGAAAAAAAACATCTGCAAAAAAGCAGTGTTTAGCTCCTAACGCAGCCCCATTGATTCCTATGGGGAAAATACATTTATGTCTACACCTAACACCCTAACATGAACCCTGAGTCTAAACACCCCTAATCTTAAACTTATTAACCTCTAATCTGCCGCCCCCGACATACCCGCCACCTGCATTATATTATTAACCCTTAATCCGCCACTCTGGACACCGCCACCACCTACATTATATGTATTAACCACTAATCTGCTGCCCCCAATATCTCCGACACCTGCATTATAGTTATTAACCCTAATCTGCCGCCCCCAATGTCGCCGCCACTATATTAAAGTTATTATCCCCTAAACCTAAATTTAACCCTAACACCCCCTAACAAATAAAATTTAAATAAATCTAAATAAATATTCCTATCATTTAATAAATTATTCCAATTTAAAACTAAATACTTACATATAAAATAAACCCTAGGCTAGCTACAATATAACTAATAGTTACATTGTATCTAGCTTAGAGTTTATTTTTATTTTACAGGCAAGTTTCTATTTATTTTAACTAGGTAGAATAGTTACTAAATAGTTTTTAACTATTTAATAACTACCTAGTTAAAATAAATACAAAAGTTCCTGTAAAATAAAACCTAACCTAAGTCTAACACCTAACACTACTCTATAATTAAATAAATTAACTAAATTAAATACAATTAAATACAATTAAATTAAATTATCTAAAGTACAAAAAAACAAACAAACACTAAATTACAGAAAATAATAAACAAATTACAAGAATTTTAAACTAATTACACCTAATCTAATCCCCCTTAAAAAATAAAAAAGCCCCCCCAAAATAAAAAAAGCCCTACCCTACACTAAATTACAAATAGCCCTTAAAAGGGCCTTTTGCGGGGCATTGCCCCAAAGTAATCAGCTCTTTTAGCTGTAAAAAAAAAATTACAAATCACCACCCCCAACATTAAACCCCGCCACCCACACAACCAACCCTACTCTAAAACCCACCCAATCCCCCCTTAATAAAACCTAACGCTAACCCCTTGAAGATCACCTTACCGGGAGATGTCTTCACCCAACCAGGCCGAAGTTCTCAACGAAGTCGGGAGAAGTCTTCATCCAAGCCGGGCGAAGTGGTCCTACAGATGGGCAGAAGTCTTCATCCAGACGGCATCTTCTATCTTCATCCATCCGGCGTGGAGCGGGTCCATCTTCAAGACATCCGACACGGAGCATCCTCTTCATCTGACGACTCTTCTCGAATGAAGGTTCCTTTAAATGACGTCATCCAAGATGGTGTCCCTTCAATTCCGATTGGCTGATAGAATTCTATCAGCCAATCGGAATTAAGGTAGAAAAAATCCACAAGAAAAAGAAACTGAAGGAGCGCCTAATCAAAGGCTAGGTCTAAAAACAAGTGTTAAAACAGGGAATGATGGGAATATGTTGTTTGTCTTAAAAATATATATTTAATAACACTAATTACATAAATTACAAAATAATGCATGGATCCATGATTCAATAACTACAATCTTAAAATCTTAAAATACAACCTTAAAATATACCTAATAAGAATAGATAGAGCGTATGCTCTTAAACAATGACAGTCAGATAAGACAGGTAGGATAAAAATAGAAATGTAAATAAATATAAATAAACCGTACAATCAATTTTAAATATAAACAAACATATAGAACATAAGAAATTGGAGTGAAGTTAGGGACACGTAATACAAAAAGTAATACAAAAAGTTCCTTCAAGTGATATCTCAGTCCTCCTAAGTGTAGTCCAATGTGCTAGTGTAGAAAAAAATGATGATATAAAATCCACAATATAAATGCTGTGTTCAAAAAAAAAAAATATATAGTGAAAAAATTTGACAAGGTATTTAAAAAGGAGTAAAAAGAGTAAAAATGGAAAACGTATATGAAATATATCCAAAATATATGTTCAAAAACTTTGTTTTAAAAAAAAGGAAAAAACAAAACAAAATCAATGTTCAGTGATAGTAATCCAATCTTTCACATAAAAAATACCCAATAAACTGTGGATATGAAGGTCCTCAAATCCTGTGAAAAAGAAATAATAACAACATAGAGCAGTATTGTTAAAATAAATAACCTGTGTTTGAAATATATCTCACCATATATTGCCAACGTGTTTCGGCCCACTGTAGGGCCTTTCTCAAGACTCAAGAAAAAATCCTATTGGCTGATGCAATCAGCCAATAGGATTGAGCTGGCATTCTATTGGCTGATTGGAACAGCCAATAGAATGCGAACTCAATCCTATTGGCTGATTGGATCAGCCAATAGGATTGAACTTCAATCCTATTGGCTTATTGCATCAGCCAATAGGATTTTTTCTACCTTAATTCCGATTGGCTGATAGAATTCTATCAGCCAATCGGAATTGAAGGGATGACATCTTGGATGACATCATTTAAAGGAACCTTCATTCAAGAAGAGCCGTTGGATGGAGAGGATGCTCCGCGTCGGATGTCTTGAAGATAGAAGATGCCGTCTGGATGAAGACTTCTGCCCGTCTGGAGGACAACTTCGCCCGGCTTGGATGAAGACTTCTCCCGGCTTCGTTGAGGACTTCGGCCCGGTTGGGTGAAGACATCTCCCAATAAGGTGATCTTCAAGGGGTTATTGTTAGGTTTTTTTAAGGGGGGATTGGATGGGTTTTAGAGTAGGGTTGGTTGTGTGGGTGGTGGGTTTTAATGTTGGGGAGGTGATTTGTACTTTCTTTACAGGTAAAAGAGCTGATTACTTTGGGGCAATGCCTTGCCATTTTAAGGGCTATTTGTAATTTAGTGTAGGGTAGGGCTTTTATTTATTTTGGAGGGCTTTTTTATTTTTTTAGGGGGATTAGATTAGTTGTAATTAGTTTAAAATTCATGTAACTTGTTTATTATTTTCTGTAATTTAGTGGAGGTTTTTTGTACTTTAAATAATTTTATTTAATTTATGGAATTTATTTAATTATAGTGTAGTGTTAGGTGTAATTGTAACTTAGGTTATATGTACTTTTGTATTTATTGTAGCTAGGTAGTTATTAAATAGTTAATAACCATTTATTAACTATTCTACCTAGTTAAAATAAATACAATCTTGTCTGTAAAATAAAAATAAACCCTAAGCTAGCTACAATGTAATTATTAGTTATATTGTAGCTATCTTAAGGTTTATTTTATAGGTAAGTATTTAGCTTTAAATAGGAATAATGTAGTTGATTATAGTTATTTTATTTAGATTTATTTAAATTATATTTAAGTTAGGGGGTTAGGGTTAGTGTTAGACTTAGATTTAGGGGTTAATAACTTTAATATAGTGGCGGCGACTTTGGGGGCAGCCGATTAGGGGTTAATAAATGTAGGTAGGTGCCGGCGATGTTAGGGACGGCAGATTAGGGGTTAATAATATTTAACTACTGTTTGAGAGGCAGGAGTGCGGCGGTTTAGGGGTTAATATATTTATTATAGTGGTGGCGATGTCCGGCTCGGCAGATTAGGGGTTAAAATTTTTATTTTAATGTTTGCGATGTGGGGGGGCCTCGGTTTTGGGGTTAATAGGTATTTCCTGGGTGTTAGTGTACATTTTAGCACTTTAGTTAAGAGTTTTATGCAACGGCATTGTAGTGTAAAACTCTTAACTACTGACTTTTAAATGCGGTACCAGTCTTGACAGGTGAGGGTGTACCGCTCACTTTTGGTCAGACTCGTAATACCGGCGCTATGCAAGTCCCATTGAAAATATAGGATATGCAATTGACGTAAGTGGATTTGCGATATCTCTGAGTCTGGCCAAAAAAGTGAGCGGTACACCTGTACCTGCAAGACTCGTAATACCAGCGGGCATTAAAAAGCAGCATTGGGACCGGCCAACCCTGCTTTTTAAGCCTATCACAAGACTCGAAATCTAGCTGTAAGTGTTTTAAATAACAGGCAGAGAGATCCTAACACCAATGGCTATGATTATGGCGCAAAGCCAAAACGTGTAAGCCAGATTGGTGTTGCGCTCTCTCTGTGCGGATGTTTGCTGTTTCCACTGCTTTTAATTGGATCAATAAAGCTTTGTCTGTTTTACTATGGACTGTCCGATCTTCCTTCATTCTGGCGCTCTACAAATAACCAATAATAATAATAAAATAATATTTTAAATACATATATATATATAGCCAGGTAATACACAGGAACTCTCACAAACACATCTAAGACAACGCAAAGGCAAAGCATACTGAACAGAGGCCCTTTAAATAATAAGTGATGACATCACAATTCTGAGTCTGCATCCTGTCTCAGATGGATGATGCACACCAGTCTGGCCATGAAAGGAAGTGCAGGAAATGAACAGCGTCCCCCACAATGCACCATAGTCAGGAAGAGAGGTGAGTAAAATGGCTGCCAGCAGCACATGGCAAACAAAACAGGGAAAAAACCCTGACACTATGGTGCATTGTGGGGGATGCTGCTCATTTCCTGCACTTCCTTTTATGGCCAGACTGGTGTGTATCACCCGTGTGAGACAAGATGCAGTCTCAGAATTGTGATGTCATCACTTATTATTTAAAGGGCCTCTGTTCAGTATGCTTTGCCTTTGCATTGTCTGAGAGCTGTTTGTGAGAGTTCCTGTGTATTACCAGGCTGCCTGATGTCCTTTCTGGCTCCTGATCCCTGACTTGTTCCTGACTGCTATATTCTTGTTGCTGATTCCGGCTCTTCTGACTATTCGCTTTGGCTCCTGACTCGGCTCGTCGGACTACTAGCTCTGGTTTTGACTCCTGGCTTGTTATTTGACTTGTGTACTTTTTATTATTTTTTGCTATTAATAAAGGTGTGATTATTTTTGCACTTCTTGTCTCAGTCTGATTCCTGGCACCCTGACACAATTATGACATTAAGAATGAGCACTGGCATGCTAGTACCCTTGAGAAGATGCCTCCATTCCTTGAGTGCCAAAATTATGGCCAGTAATTCCCTATCGCCAATTTCATAATTGCACTCTGCTGGAGACAATTTCTTAGAGAAGAAACCACACGGATGCAAGGAACCGTCAGGCATAGGACATTGAGACAAGAGGGCACCTACTCCAGTCTCAGACACATCGACCTCAAGAATGAAAGGCAGGATAGGGTTAGGATGAGCCAGAACTGGAGCGGCAGCAAAGGCAGTCTTAAGACTATCAAAGGCCTTAATGGAAGTAGGTGACCAATGGAGTGGATCATTCTCTTTTACGGGTCATGTCTGTGATAGGTTTGACCAAGGAAGAAAAGTTTTTAATAAACTTTCTATAGTAATTAGCGAACCCCAAAACTGGGCGAGGCCACTGCAGAACTGCAGATAACTTGTCAGGATCCATGGTAACCCTGCAACGGAGATAACATAACCTAGGAAGGTTACTTGAGTCTGATGGAACTCACATTTCTCGAGTTTACAAAACAGGCCATTCTCACGTAGTCTCTGAAGAACCCGTGTAACATCAGAATGATGAGTCTCAAGTGTGGGTGAGTGTATGAGGATGTCGTCTAAGTACACCACAACACACTGTTGCAACATATCTCGTAGGACATCATTAATAAATTCCTGAAAAACAGCAGGAGCATTACATAGGCCAAAGGGCATTACAAGATACTCATAAAACCCGCTCCTGGTGTTAAATGCTGTTTTCCATTCCTGGCCTTCCTTAATCCTAACAAGATTGCACGCTCCTCGCTCCCTTGTACGCTCCCTTGAGGTGGTCAAAGTGTTCCGTAATGAGTGGAATAGGGTAAGCATTCTTAATGGTAAGACGATTAAGACCCCTATAATCGATGCATGGTCTTAACTCGCCACCCTTTTTCTTCACAAAGAAGAAGCCAGCCCCTGCAGGAGAGCAGGATTTGCGGATGATCCCCCGTGACAGAGCATCGGAAACATACTCCTCCATAGCACAATTCTCTGCAACAGACAGAGGGTACACCCGGCCCAGAGGAGGAATGGCTCCAGGTTGCAGGTCTATGGCACAATCGTAAGAACGGTGAGGAGGCAACGTACCAGCACGCACCTTGTCAAAAATGTCTAGGAACTCTCGGTACTCCTCTGGCAATTGAGATACCGAAGAAGTGCACAAGACTTTAACTGGTTTCCGGAGACATGTGGAAATACATTGCGGGGACCACAACAAAATTTCGGACCTGCGCCAGTCGAGACTGGGATTGTGCTTTTGGAGCCAGGGATAACCCAGAACAACCGGAAAATGTGGAGAGTTTATCACCTGGAACTTAAGGGTTTCAAAATGGAGAGCCCCAACAGCCATGGACAATGGAGCAGTTTCGTGAGTAACGAGTGCGGGCTGAAGGGGCCTGCCATCAATGGCCTCAATAGCAAGCGGAACGGACAGAGGCAAAACAGGAATGGAGTGCTTTGATACAAAAGCACTGTCAATGAAATAGCCCACAGCACTGGAGTCAACAAGAGCCTGAGTGACTATGGAGGAGTCCACCCAGGAAAGGACAACCGTGACCAAAGGTTTCTCTTTAAGCGGTTCCGGGGACCTCAGCGGCAAGCATACGGAACTCAATAGCATACTGAGCAACAGATCTTGTACCTTGCTGAATGGACATGAGTCGTTAAGCAGCAGAGGAGGAGTGAGCCGGAACATCAAATACCCTTCGAAAGGAGGCCACAAATTCAAGGTAATTTAAAATCACAGGTTTTTTTGGCTCGCACAAGGGATTAGCCCAGGCAAGTGCTGTGTCAGAGAGTAAGGAGATGAGAAATCCCACCTTAGCTCTGTCAGAGGGAAACGCCTGAGGTAACATCTCAAAGTAAATGCCCACCTGGTTCAAAAACCCTCTGCACTGAATAGGATCGCCTCCATATCGCTGAAGTAGAGGTGCAGAACGGACATGCTCCTGGTAAGCATAGGGGCAGCAGCCGAAACAGGAGCAGCCATAACTTGTGGGACACTTTGATCCAAATGTGCAGTGCAAGTCAGCAGGGTTTGCAGGGCTAGTGCAAATTGATCCAAGTGGTGATCCTGTACATCCATCCTGGAAATGATGGCAGGTAAAGGTGGATTATTAGCACCATCAAAATTCATGGCCTTTGCATAATGTCAGGGTGCCAGGAATCAGACTGAGACAAGAAGTGCAAAAATAATCACACCTTTATTAATAGCAAAAAATAATAAAAAGTCCACAAGTCAAATAACAAGCCAGGAGTCAAAACCAGAGCTAGTAGTCCGACGAGCCGAGTCAGGAGCCAAAGCGAATAGTCAGAAGAGCCAGAATCAGCAACAAGAATATAGCAGTCAGGAACAAGTCAGGGATCAGGAGCCAGAAAGGACATCAGGCAGCCTGGTAATACACAGGAACTCTCACAAACAGCTCTCAGACAACGCAAAGGCAAAGCATACTGAACAGAGGCCCTTTAAATAATAAGTGATGACATCACAATTCTGAGACTGCATCCTGTCTCACACGGGTGATACACACCAGTCTGGCCATAAAAGGAAGTGCAGGAAATGAGCAGCATCCCCCACAATGCACCATTTCTTGTTGCTTCTGACTATTCGCTTTGGCTCCTGACTCGGCTCGTCGGACTACTAGCTCTGGTTTTGACTCCTGGCTTGTTATTTGACTACGTGAGAATGGCCTGTTTTGTAAACTCGAGAAATGTGAGTTCCATCAGACTCAAGTAACCTTCCTAGATTATGTTATCTCCGTTGCAGGGTTCTCCATGGATCCTGACAAGTTATCTGCAGTTCTGCAGTGGCCTCGCCCAGTTGGTCTTATTAAAAACTTTTCTTCCTTGGTCAAACCTATCACAGACATGACCCGTAAAAGAGAATGATCCACTCCATTGGTCACCTACTTCCATTAAGGCCTTTGATAGTCTTAAGACTGCCTTTGCTGCCGCTCCAGTTCTGGCTCATCCAAACCCTATCCTGCCTTTCATTCTTGAGGTCGATGTGTCTGAGACTGGAGTAGGGGCCCTCTTGTCTCAATGTCCTATGCCTGACGGTTCCTTGCATCCGTGTGGTTTCTTCTCTAAGAAATTGTCTCCAGCAGAGTGCAATTATGAAATTGGCTATAGGGAATTACTGGCCATAATTTTGGCACTCAAGGAATGGAGGCATCTTCTCAAGGGTACTAACATGCCAGTGCTCATTCTTACTGACCACAAGAATTTAACTTATCTATCTGAAGCAAAATGTTTGTCGCCCCGACAGACCAGATGGGCGCTATTTTTGTCTCGGTTTAATTATGTGGTCTCCTACCTGCCTGGTAGTAAGAATGTTAGGGCTTATGCCCTCTCTCGACAATTTTTGCCTCCAAGGAGGAGTCTGTACCTACTCCTGTTATACCTCCTGACCATATTTTGGCTACCATACGTACTAATTTGACTTCTCCCTTGGGGAGGAGATCCTGGCTGCACAAACCAATGCACCTCCTGAGATACCTAGTGGTAAGTGTTTTGTTCCTGAGAATCTTCGAACTAAACTTTTGCACACTTACCACTATCCTAAAGCCGCAGGTCACCCAGGCAAGAACCAAATGATTTGATCTGTCACTCGACAATTCTGGTGGCCAGGTATTCGTTCTGATGTTGCTGCGTATGTTGCCTCCTGCTCAGTTTGTGCACAGAATAAGACTCCTCGATGTCTTCCTGTGGGTCTTCTTCAACCTATTGCTAATGGTGAGCATCCTTGGACACATCTTTCCATGGACTTCATTGTCAAGCTCCCTGTTTCCAATGGCAATACTGTTATCCTTATGGTGGTTGACCGTTTTTCTAAAATGTCACATTGCATTCCCTTGATGAAGCTGCCTACCGCTCAGGAGCTTGCTTCAATTTTTGCCCGGGAGGTCTTCTGTTTACATGGGTTAGCCAAGGAGATAGTGTCGGACCGGGGTAGTCAGTTTGTCTCCAGATTTTGGGGTTCCTTTTGTGCTCAAATGGGGATCCAGCTTTCCTTCTCCTCGGCATATTACCCTCAATCCAATGGGGCTGCGGAACGGTCTAATCAAGCTCTGGAACAGTTCCTCCATTGCACAATAATTGGTCTGAACTGTTACCTTGGGAAGAGTTTGCTCGTAATAGTGCTATTAATGCTTCCTCCAAGTTATCCCCGTTCATGGCGAACTATGGGTTTCAACCATACTTGTTGCCCGAATCATTCATGTCTCAGGGTATTTTGGCTTTGGAGGATCATCTCCGGCAACTCCGTTCCTCGTTGGTGCAGATTCAGGATTGCCTTCATTGTTCTATGCAGAGCCAAAAGTTCCCGGTTGATTGTAGGCGTCTGCCAACGCCTTCCTACCAGGTTGGTGAGAGAGTTTGGCTGTCCTCCCGCAACTTGAACCTTCATGTGCCCTCCAATAAATTGGCTCCCTGTTATGTTGGTCCTTTTCGAATACTCCAACGGGTTAATCCTGTGGCCTACACTCTTGACCTTCCTCCTGCTATGCGCATATCCAATGTTTTTCATGTCTCCCTCTTGAAACCATTGGTTTGTAATCGGTTTTCCACTGTGTTGCCTCATCCCCATCCTATCTTTGTTGACAACCATGAGGAGTATGAGGTCAGCAGCATTATTGACTCTCATATGTCCAGGGGCCGTGTACAGTATTTGGTTCACTGGAGGGGCTATAGTCCGGAGGAGCGTTCTTGGGTTCCCTCCTCTGATGTTCATGCTCCGCCCTCCTCCGTGCCTTCCATGCCCGTTTCCCCAATAAGCCTTTTGTCCTCCCGTGGGGGAGGGGTCGTTGAGGGGAGGGTACTGTCAGGGTTTTTTCCCTGTTTTGTTTGCCATGTGCTGCTGGCAGCCATTTTACTCACCTCTCTTCCTGACTATGGTGCATTGTGGGGGATGCTGCTCATTTCCTGCACTTGCTTTTATGGCCAGACTGGTGTGCATCATCCATGTGAGACAGGATGCAGTCTCAAAATTGTGATATCATCATTTATTATTTAAAGGGCCTCTGTTCAGTATGCTTTGTCTTTGCTTTGTCTCAGACCTGTTTGCGAGAGTTCCTGTGTATTACCTGGCTGCCTGACGTCCTTTCTGGTTCCTGATCCCTGGCTTGTTCCTGACTCTGCTGTTTTCCTTGTTGCTGATTCTGGCTCGTCTGACTATTCACTTTGGCTCCTGACTTGGCTCGTCTGACTACCAGCTCTGGTTTTGACTCCTGGCTTGTTATTTGACTTGTGGACTTTTTTTTATTTTTTGATATTAATAAAGGTGTGATTATTTTTGCACTTCTCATCTCAGTCTGATTCCTGTCACCCTGACACTTGCTTTATTAAAGGGTCTAACGCTCACTTTCCAGCCGCGACTTTTCCATACCGCAGATCCCCTTATGTCATTTGCGTATCCTATCTTTTCAATGGGATCTTTCTAACGCTGGTATTTAGAGTCGTGTCTGAAGTGAGCATTAGAAATCGAACGACAAAACTCCAGCCGCAGAAAAAAGTCAGTAGTTAAGAGCTTTCTGGGCTAACGCCGGTTTATAAAGCTCTTAACTACTGTGCTCTAAAGTACACTAACACCCATAAACTACCTATGTACCCCTAAACCGAGGTCCCCCCACATCGCCGCCACTCGATTACATTTTTTTAACCCCTAATCTGCCGACCGCCACCTACGTTATACTTATGTACCCCTAATCTGCTGCCCTAACACCGCCGACCCCTATATTATATTTATTAACCCCTAACCTGCCCCCACAACGTCGCCGCCAGCTACCTACAATAATTAACCCCTAATCTGCCGACCGCAAAGCGCCGCCACCTACGTTATCCTTATGTACCCCTAATCTGCTGCCCCTAACACCGCCGACCCCTATATTATATTTATTAACCCCTAATCTGCCCCCCTCAACGTCGCCTCCACCTGCCTACACTTATTAACCCCTAATCTGCCGAGCGGACCGCACCGCTACTACTATAATAAAGTTATTAACCCCTAATCCGCCTCACTCCCGCCTCAATAACCCTATAATAAATAGTATTAACCCCCTAATCTGCCCTCCCTAACATCGCCGACACCTAACTTCAATTATTAACCCCTAATCTGCCGACCGAATCTCGCCGCTACTGTAATAAATGGATTAACCCCTAAAGCCTAACCCTAACACTAACATCCCCCTAAGTTAAATATAATTTAAATCTAACGAAATAAATTAACTCTTATTAAAAAAAATAAATTATTCCTATTTAAAGCTAAATACTTACCTATAAAATAAACCCTAATATAGCTACAATATAAATAATATATAATATAACACTACACTAGCAATAAATTAATTAAATACAATACCTACAAATAAATACAATGAAATAAACTAACTAAAGTACAAAAAATAAAAAAGAACTAAGTTACAAAAAATAAAAAAATATTTACAAACATTAGAAAAATATTACAACAGAATATAGAAATATAGTTAAAAGCACAACTCTGTAACTGTGACTTGTATAAAGTGCTTCAATGTTGCTGATTTTAGGTTTTCTATCACATATGTGGGGGAGGGGAAAAATCAACGATATTAAGTAAATATAAGAGCCTCTATTTAGGAACTGTGTCCTGTATTGCCCTATAGTAGGGTAGATAAGCCACTTTTTTACACTAAATATGCTATCTATCCCTTCCCCATCCTTCCCACAGTATGCCTCAAATGTTACAACAAATGTTACAACAAGAAATAAAAATATCAATTAGTAGATAGTCTAAAATTAAAATAAACACGAAGCCCCTAACGTGGTCACGTTTCACTTATACACTTCCCTCAATTTTATGTATCAGATTGTGGAGTTTACAAGTGGGCTAGTAAGAATTGTCTTGGTACTTGTAGCACTTATTTTTCAACCCACATATAAATGGAAAGCCAATTGAAAAATAATAAGTCTGCAGTCATTTCTCAGTTGGCTATGATGAGAAAAGCTGTCTTTATATGCAGACAATGTAACCAAAGGGTTACAATACATCAGACTCAGCCTTTATCTATAATTTCCACTGAATTGTGAAAAGTTTAAGCAATTGAAATGTCTGATTATGCCATTATTTTAACAAGGGTTCGCTGGCCAGTAAGATCGCTGCTCTCCTTGAGAAGTGCTATTTTCTGTAGATGGTATGTAACTGTAATGCTCGTGGGATACTCCTCTATCAGACCGAACTTGGCCAGTAGTCTTGTTATCCCGGCGTCGAGTCGGAATGATAGGGAATATCCCAGAGAAGAGAAAGTTAGTAAGATGAGGAGAGCGGCACTCACCATAGGCAGGACAGTCCCCAGCAGCAATGGCAGAGCAATCCAAGGACACACCACTAGAATGGTCAGGCAGGCAGGGTTCGGCAACAGTAAAGCAGTCCAAGGGCACACCACTAGAATGGTCAGGCAGGCAGGGTTTGGCAACAAAGAGGCAATCCAGAGAAACAGGGGTTAATGAGCAGAGTATTCAGACAGGCAGGGATCAGCAGCAGTATATCAGTACAGCAATTCAGGGGTTAAACAGGCAGAGTAGTCAGCAAACAGGCAGGTTCAGCAACAAAGATCAGTCCAGCAGAATAAGGGTTAAGGCAGGTAGAGTAGTCAGTAAACAGACAGCAACAATGGTATTAGCTATATGGAACGATCTGTCACACCCAGGAGCACACAGAGTAACATCTATACTTGGGCAGTGACAGATCGTTCCTCCCAGATTTAAATAGGCGCAGATTCACGCTTTAGAGGTCCACCCGGCATCTGGAGCGTGCAGTGATGACATCAGCGCCGCACGCATCCAGAGCCAACACTGCCCCTGACAACGAGCAGAGAAGGAGACGCTGTGCCTTTAGCAATGGCTAGAGCGGCGCGGTGTGACATAGCCCCCTCCTCAAGGGTTCCCTCTGGGAACCAGAGTCGGCCCCATAGGATGAGCAGCATGGAATCTGGAAACCAAAGATGGAGCATGCACATCATGGGCAGGAACCCACGAATGATCTGCCACGCTGTAACCCTTCCAATGTATCAGATACTGCAGTTGTCTGCCCCTGTATCTGGAGTCCATAATCTTAGCTACTTCATATTCAGGGTCACCATGAACCAAGAGCGGAGGAGGAGGAGGAGGAGGAGCTGGGTATATCTATTTTTGATACACGGTTTAAGTAGTGAGATGTGGAAGACTGGATGTATGCATATGGTTTTTGGCAAGGTCACTTTGTAGGCAACAGGAGACAGTATTTTCAGGACCTTGTAAGGACCAATAAACCTAAGCCCCAATTTGTGACAGGGTTCACATAGACGAATGTGTCGGGTGGAGATCCAAACACATTCACCCACTGGGATGGCACGTGCAGAAGCCCTATGCCGATCAGCAAACTTCTTATATCTAGAGACAGCTGAACACAGTTGAGAGCGAATACATTGCCAATGTGTGGAGAGTTCAGTGACCTGTCAGTCTACGGCAGGGACACCAGTGGACTGAGCTGAAAGAGGGAAGACACGAGGTTGATACCCTGCTGCGTCTTGAAATGGAGAATGTTACGGTTGCCTCCAGGCTGGCTGGAAGTTGGACCGTAGAAAAGGATGCTCCTAGCGCTCACCAAAGAATCATCAGCACCATAGTCAGCAATCCCTGTAGTGATTATAAGCTGTCCCCTACAAACATGAGTCAAAGCTGCAAGTTAGAGGGACAGAAAATAGGTCTGATTAGACAATGGGAAAGTTGATCACTAAACCTAATTAGAGCTAATCCCAGCAGACTTGTATGTAGAATAGGTTTCTTGAAGCTGAACAAAATTTAACTCTTAATGGCACACAATGAAACTGAACCAAGTGGGAGAAAGCCAGGGACAAGTCATTTCACAGGTCTGGGGACATAGTCTTAAAGGGGGCATTGTTCACCAGAGTCACAATATGTCCCCAGACGTTTCCCAAAGGGCCACACACACCCAACAAAAGTCAATATACTCTCAGGGGCACAATCTTCCAGGGGCCATAGTCATGAGGAAGGAGGCTGGCAAATAGGCTTCTCCAAAATCCAGGGAAGCAGGGCAACCTTCCATTTAAAGGGCCAGTCACAAATAGCAGTTTGTAACATATCTCCCCTTTTGGAGGGAGACTAACAAGGCACCTGACCTTCTGTCGGTCAGTGCCTAAGTTAGTCTCGCAACCCACCCACAAATAAACACTAGCAGCAAAGCAGCCCCCCCACAACAAGTAGCACTGGCCTGTAGGTTCCAGGTTATAGGATGAAAGTGTAGCATCCTCTGCCTTCCTGGCGCAGCTGTGCAAATAGCTGATGGTACTTGGGGGGCAGAGGCCAGCGGCACTCTGCCCTGGTGCCAGCGCTTCTGCTGGGGTGAGGGGTTTGCAGGCCAGTCCTGTAACAAGGGGGTCTGTAGGGCAGAGGCCAGCAGCGTTCTGTTCTGATGCCAGCTCTTCTGCTGGGGGAATTGGGGCATAGTCCTGCCCGGTGGCAAAGGGAACGTGGGGGTCAGTGGGGGTTAACATCTCCACTGTTAACCCTGGGCCCAAGTTAGGAGTTAGCTGGGGAGGGGGAGATTGGCTTACCTCCTCCTCCTGATACTCCGGTGGCCGTTGGGAAGGGAGGTCGATGCTCTCCGCTTCCTGTGGAACATGCTGCGGCTGGGGAGAGAGACCGGTTGTCTCCTCTCCCTGGAAGGCACACTCCGGCTGGGGAGGGAGGTCGATGCTCTCCCCTCCCTGTAGCTGGGTCTGTCGCTGGGGATCTGGGCCGCCTGCCCAGCATCCCTGTAGGGCCGGTAGAGAGACTGCGGTCCCATCTCCACCTGCCTGCTGGGGGTCCTCCCAGGACCAGTCTATGAGGCCTGCTGCCTCTGGTATCTCTGGCTGGGGAAGGGGACTGGTTGTCTCTTCCCTCTGCACGGTATACTGCCGCTGGGGAGGGAGGTCGCTGCTCTCCTCTCCCTGTAACTCTGGCTGCCGCTGGGAAGGGAGGTCGTTGCTCTCCGCTCCCTGTGACTCACTTTCTCGCTGGAGACCAGGTGTCCAGACCCTCAAACTCCACAGTTGGCGCTCAAAAGCTCGTGCCGCTTTGTTCTCCGTATCCAATTCCCGGATGATGCGACTGACTACCTCCTGTGCAGGGTCTGGACCATATCGGACTAGCCGCCTCTTTACCTCTGGAACGAAATCCGCGCCCTCATAGCGACGGATCAGGTTGAGGTGCTCTTCACAGGGTTCTGAATAGTGTCTTGTCAGCTCCATGCTGCTGTAGGTAGGGACGCTGCGCAGTGGCTAGCGTTGCCCTCAATAACTCTCCTACGATACCAGTGCTGTTGTGGTGCTGCTCCTTGCGCTAGGATGCTATCCCACCGCTGCCGCCAAATGTTACGGTTGCCTCCAGGCTGGCTGGAAGTTGGACCGTAGAAAAGGATGCTCCTAGCGCTCACCAAAGAATCATCAGCACCATAGTCAGCAATCCCTGTAGTGATTATAAGCTGTCCCCTACAAACATGAGTCAAAGCTGCAAGTTAGAGGGACAGAAAATAGGTCTGATTAGACAATGGGAAAGTTGATCACTAAACCTAATTAGAGCTAATCCCAGCAGACTTGTATGTAGAATAGGTTTCTTGAAGCTGAACAAAATTTAACTCTTAATGGCACACAATGAAACTGAACCAAGTGGGAGAAAGCCAGGGACAAGTCATTTCACAGGTCTGGGGACATAGTCTTAAAGGGGGCATTGTTCACCAGAGTCACAATATGTCCCCAGACGTTTCCCAAAGGGCCACACACACCCAACAAAAGTCAATATACTCTCAGGGGCACAATCTTCCAGGGGCCATAGTCATGAGGAAGGAGGCTGGCAAATAGGCTTCTCCAAAATCCAGGGAAGCAGGGCAACCTTCCATTTAAAGGGCCAGTCACAAATAGCAGTTTGTAACAGAGAACATCAAAGGGAACAGTGCCAATGAGTGTTTCTTGCCAGCTCAGCTAGTGGTAGCATTTCAGACCAGTTGGTATGGTGAGCGTTGACAAAGACTTAGAGTCTTTGTCAACGCTCACCATAGGCTTCAAGATCTTGGTTTGTTCTCTCAGTTAGTCCATTGGTCTGAGAATGGTAGCCATATGACAAGGAACTAGTGGTTTCAATCAACTTACAAAAGGCTCTCCTGAAGGCAGAGATGAACTGTGGACCTCTGTCGGAAACAATATTCACAGGAATGCCATGAAGTTGCACCACATGCAAGAGAAAAAGGGATGACAATTCCTGAGCAGAAGGTAGTTTGGATAAGGGTACGAAGTGAGCCAGTCTGGAAAAGCGGACCACTACAACCCAGACAACTGTATGGTGGTTGGAAGAAGGAAGGTCCACAATGAAGTCGATTGTAATGTGTGTCCAGGGTCGTTTGGGAATGGATAATGGTTGGAGCAAGCCAGGAGACAAGGATCAGGGAGTCTTGTTGGCCGCACAATTTTTGCAGACTTTTACATAATCCTGAATGTCATATTTCATAGTAGGCCGCCATACATGTTGGGAAAGACGCTTGAAAGTCTTAGTCAAACCAGGATGTCCTGAGAGTTTGCTATCATGAGCCCAGGCTAGCATAGGGATGCGTAGGTTCAGAGGTACAAACAGGATATCGGAAGCCATGGGGGTACCAGGAGGTTTACTAGACTGAGCACGTTGCATTCTTTGCAGAAGGGTGGTATTGAGTTGAGCAACCACACAGGAGGGGAGTATAATGTGTTCGATAGGAGCTTCTGAGGAATCATTTGAGTGAGGGAACTGACGTGAAAGGGTGTCCGCCTTCTTGTTCTTGGTCCCAGGAAGATAAGAGACCACAAAGTTAAAACAGGAAAAGAATAAGGCCCACCTGGCCTGTCGAGGATTGAGTCGATGAGCAGTCTCTAGGTAAGTCAGATTCTTGTGGTCGGTGAGAATCTGAATAGGATTGGAGGTGCCCTCTAGCCAGTGACGCCATTCATTCAAGGCCATCTTAATGGCTAAGAGTTCATGATTACTCACATCATAGTTCCTTTCAGCAGGAGTAAAGCGTTTAGAAAAAAAGGCTACAGGGTGTGACTTGGAAGTCAAGGGGTCCCTCTGGGTAAGAACTGCTCCAGCCCCTATCTCGGAGGCATCAACCTCTAAAGTGAACTGTAGGTCAGGGTCAGGATGGCGAAGCACAGGAGCTTAACAAAAAGCCTTTTTCAGACAAGAGAAGGCGTGTACGGTCTCAGGAGGCCAATGTTTACAGTCTTTGTTCCGTTTTGTCAATTCAGTGAGAGGAGCTACTGTTTAAGAAAAGTTATTTATGAACTTGCTGTAATAATTGGAGAATCCCAAGAACCTCTGAAATTCCTTTAAGGAGGTATGTTGTGGCCATTCCAGTACTACAGTGAGTTTAGCAGGATCCATGGCAAAACCCTCCTTCGAGATGACATAACCAAGGAATTGGATTTGCTCCTGATCAAACTCACACTTTTCTAACTTGGCTACCAAGGAATTCTCTCTGAGGTGAAGAAGCACCTGTCTCACATGCCTATGATGCTCCTTTAAAGTGGAAGAGAAAACAAGGATATCATCCAGATAAACGATGACTGGAAAGATGACTGGAAAGAGGATAAGTCCTCCCTTTAGGAAGTGGGGCTCTAGGAAAGAGGTCGATCTTGCAGTCATAAGGACGGTGGGGTGGCAGCATGTTGGCTGCTTTTTTCTCAAAGACATCCACAAAGTCCATGTATACTGAAGGAAGGTTTGAAGGAGCCTATATACTGGCTATGGGAATACGGGGCAGAGGAGTGACTTTAGCAAGGCAGGAGTGGAAACAGGAGGTACCCCAGGAGGCCAGTTGTCCCTCAGCCCAGTCAAACTGTGGATTGTGTAGCCAAAGCCAAGGAAGACCAAGGATTACAGGCTGTGCTGGGGAATGAATGACCTCAAACTGCAGCTGTTCTGAGTCAAGGACTCCCACAGTCAGGGGTGCTGACTCAAAATGGATCACGCCTGAAACAAGAGGGGTGCCATCCAGGGGGGTAATTTTTCAGACAATGTCTTTTCTGCAGAAGAGGCAAACCAGCTTCAATCATAAAATGGTGATCCAGGAAGTTTCCAGCTGCCCCTGAATCAACGAAGGCTTGAGTGTGGATAGTATTCTGAAGGAAGGTAAGGGTAACAGGTATCAGGATTCGAGAGGATTGAGGGGTTTTTATTGAGACCATGCTTAGAGGTACCCCAGTGTTATCCCCTAACCATTGGTTTTTCCCGGCCGAATGTCACAGTTCTTCAGTTGGTGGGTGTTAGATCCACAATAAAAACATAGTCTCAGTTTCCTTTTTCTCAGACTTTCAGACTCTGAAGGTTTGAAGGAGGAGAGATCCATGGGTTCCTCTACTGAGGTAACTGGAGTAGCTGAAGGGGTAGTGGTTGCTGCTGAAACCAGGTGAACAGGAGGTCAGGAGGGGAGGACCCTCCTAGTTCTATCTCTCTCTGCTTGCCTTTCTTGAAAGTGAGAGTCCAGATTGATACAAAGCACTATAAAATTGTCCAAAGAAGAAGAAATATCACAAGTGAGTTCATCTTTGATGTGTTCATGGAGATCCCTCCTAAAGGCTGCCTTGAGAGCACTGCCATCCCAAGTGGTTTCCAGTGCCAAGGTGAGGAACTCAATGGCAAACTGTGCCACAGTTTTACTGCCTTGGCGGAGATCCAGGAGCGAATATTTCACATCAGAGGTACGGCCAGAAGTCCCAATCACAGAAGACAAAGCAGAAATGAACTCATCAGCATCATGTAGGAGCGTAGCATTCTGTTCCAGAAGGGGAGAGACCCAGGCTAGAGCTTTGTCCTTTAGCAAGGAAATTACAAAGGTGACCCTTGACTGATGAGACTGGAAGGTGTGAGGATCATTGTGGAAGTGCAACCTGCATTGGTTTAGAAAGTCCCTACAGTCAGTAGTACTGTCCTATTTGTCAGGCAAGCGTATCCTGGGTATGCTTCCAGAAGTGGAGGAAGAAGCCACAGCACTGGGAGCAGGGGCTGGTGGTGTAGCAACAGGAGCGGCATCCCTTGCTGCAACTAGTAAGGAGAGTTGTGCGGTAATAGACTCTAGCTTGGAATCCATATTCTGCAACTGTGTGGTATGGGTTCCCAACATCTGTACCTGGAGATAAACAGCTTGTGCCACCTCATCTGGCTGCATGGCCCAAGTTTAATGTAATGCTCGTGGGATACTCCTCTATCAGACCGAACTCGGCCGGTAGTCTTGTTATCCCGGCATCGAGCCGGAATGATAGGGAATATCCCAGAGCAGAGAAAGTTAATAAGATGAGGAGAGCAGCACTCACCATAGGCAGGACAGTCCCCAGCGGCAATGGCAGAGCATTCCAAGGACACACGACTAGAATGGTCAGGCAGGCAGGGTTCGGCAACAGTAAAGCAGTCCAAGGGCATACCACTAGAATGGTCAGGCAGGCAGGGTTTGGCAACAAAGAGGCAATCCAGAACAACAGGTGTTAATGAGCAGAGTAGTCAGACAGGCAGGGATCATCAGCAGTATATCAGTCCAGCAATTCAGCGGTTAAACAGGCAGAGTAGTCAGCAAACAGGCAGGTTCAGCAACAAAGATCAGTCCAGCAGAATAAGGGTTAAGGCAGGTAGAGTAGTCAGTAAACAGACAGCAACAATGGTATTAGCTATATGGAACGATCTGTCACACCCAGGAGCACACAGAGTAACACCTATACTTGGGCAGTGACAGAACTTTCCTCCCAGATTTAAATAGGCGCAGATTCGCGCCTCAGAGGTCCGCCCGGCATCTGGAGTGTGCGGCGATGACGTCAGCGCCGCACACATCCAGAGCCAACACTGCCCCTGACAATGGGCAGAGAAGGAGAGACCGCGCCCCCAGCAACGGCTAGAGCGGCGTGGCTTGACAGTAACAGGGTCTAAGGGACCATCTTTTTGGGGGGAATTTCCATACTGAAGGAATTTCTATTATGATTTTTTGTATATAGTTAATCTAATTTTATATAGTTGTTGAAATGCTTTCAATTTCAATGTCTGTGTGCACTCCTGTCTCTCTATTTGTTTCTCTTTATCGCTCTTTCTCTCTATTATATATTTATGGGATCATTTAGAACAAAATTGTTAATAATGATATAGTATACTTTAATTTTGTATTTTTTATCATTAGGATTGTAAAATGATCTCTTTTTAAATTAATTTGGTGTAATTATCTCTTTTAAAGATATTAATTATTTTAAGTGGTGTATGTAGTCATAAAAATATGCATGGGTGTGTTTTTTTATTTTTTCAAGAAAATTTAAAAGAACAAGGAAATTTATTGCAAAAAAAATTACATTAAAGTGATGGTAAATTTGAACTTTCTGCAATAGCTCATTAGGTTATCATTATGATGTATACTTAAGTCGCATAATTTTTTTATTTTTTATTTATCCCTAAGTTTTTAAAAATTATATCTTATCTCTAAGTATTTACTGGTCCTTCCTCCACCCCCTTGATGTCCCGGCTTTCATCTGCCTGTGACGTAGAGAGTGGTTTTATTTTGGAGGGTTGGGCGTTTAAAGGCCTGGAGATCAATTGGATATCACATACAAACGTCAGGGGGGAAAAAGAGGATATCTGCATCGGGTGGATGAGTGGCATGCCAAATAAAGAGACAGTATCGGCGATAAGTGTTTTATTTGGCTGTTTAAAATAAAATTATGAATAAAAGTGATGTTTATTTTTGATAATACCTCTAAAGCTATTGCGCAGAGCAATGAACTTTACCATCACTTTAATGCCTAGAGTTTAAGTTCTCAATCAAAGGTAAAAAAAAGCAAGGACATTCCAAACGTAAACTGCCCTGGCACTGGGTGCTTTTAATTACATCATTAATGAAATCACTGATTACATCACACAGGACAGTGTTGATGACATCATAACTAGCGGTATCACCTTTCTACAGATCAGAGAAATTATATATTCTAAATCATCAATGACATCACTAGTGACATCACCAATGACACCATCAATGGCATCGGTAGTGACATAACCTATGACGTCATCCTACATATATATATTGTTAGTAAATATTACTAGTACCCCTTATCTATTTCATAACATTACATGCAGCCCCTCAAAAAAATTCTTATATAATTATAATATTCTGTCATTAAATTTTTAGTTGTACCATTTTTAGAGTGTACCATGTGTTTCCGGCTTCCACCTCCACTGCTACCACAACCACTACTACCACCAGTGAAGAGCATGTGTCTGCTTTTAATTGTGTAAGTGGTACAAGCACTGTTATATATGGAATAAACTAACAAAGAATATGCTCAAATAAATTCAAATACATTTATTGCACAAAATGCTATATTTTAAAAATAATGGATACTGTATCTTGAAAATTGGGATGTCTCCCTTTACAATGTATGTTGGCAATTCAGCAATAAAGATTTCTATCTTAAAAAAGTATATTCATTGAAAGTCTCTTAATACTCATGATATGATCTTATTAAATGTCCTTATACCAAATTAATCAGAATACATTATAAGCAAACTGTTCAATGTTTCCTGAAACCAATTCCAATTGCAAAATACACATGAGCCATAATACCATTTTCTTTGGTTTCTTATAGTCTCGCCTGATGTATATCCTGCATTCAGCTTTCATAACGGGTTGTAAACCACGGCCTGTAATTCACTGTTCTTTTGGCAGATCACCTCTTGGCATTCACGACTGTGAGCAACTGATCGTAAATTGGTGGAATCCCAGGGCATGTGATGAGGATGAGGGTAGGGGTGTTACTGCTAGTGGTGATGCAGCGGTAGGTAGCTCCGGTCAGTACAGGAGCTGGTCGGTAGATCAGCAGTGATACCGAGCATTCCTCCTCCAATCATTCCTCCTCCGATCATTCCTCCTCTATGCTGAGCTGTTGGATGAAAAAATATTGCAGGTTTTTAGGAGGATAGTGGTGTAGTGAGTAGGAGAGCGGACAGGCACCAAAGGGTAAATGAGGTTTGTTGTCACTATCCGTGCACCCGGTATCGCAAAGCCTTTCAATGAGGGTAACGTTCGGTGAGCATTGTTCAGCAAACATCCTCCACATGGTGGTAAAGGCTGCTATCCCTGAAGAAAACACTAGGTTATCAACTTTAGTTAAACAGTGCAGATATATTTCAGGCCACTTTAACCATAGAGTTAAATCCAGTCAGCTCCTTAGGCAGGAACAGGAGAGGACAGGGCTTGTCCAGCAAAACATAACTACTAGGTGGAACTCACCATTGAATATGCTGGAACATATCTTGTAGAAGCAGAGAGCTATTCATGCTATTGTTTCATTGGCATTGGAAGTCCATTAGGCAGAGATGAGTGGACCATGATTGGTTAGTTAGTGGCAGTCCTAAAGCCTTTTAGGGATGTGACCAAGAACTTGCGCTAAAACACTGCCAGTCATATCCTTGTTCTCTCAACTATTGAGCAAGATGGATTACCTTCTTGCAAAAATGTGAAGTGGTTCTTGGTGGGGTGCTAAGCATTGAGGTAGTAGCACTTGCCAGGATGCTGAAGGAGCAGCTTAAAGGTTGCATTCGGGACTGTCTAGAGAAATGCCCTGAACTGATGCTAGCCACCTTGTGTGATTCTAAAATGATGGGGAAAATGGCACTCAGAGCTGATAACCTACCAGCTTGAATCTCCTACCAACAGCTGAAGCAGCACAACACAGCTTAGTGGAGCAGATGCTTTTTGGTTAGAGGCCAAAGGGGGAGTAGTACAAGTGCTTCAGACATGGTAAAGGCTTATTTTTGCAAACCTCCTCTTCCCCTTACAGCAGACCATCTAAACTATTGGGATGACAAGAGGACTTTGTGACCTGCATTGGCTTCATTAGCTAAGGAGCTTCTCTCTTGTCCCCCAACTACTATGCAAAGTAAGCAATTTTTTGGGGGGGAATTATACTGAACCCTCAGCACTCACAAATGTCTCAGCAGCTTATGGAGCAAATGGAGCACTCACAAATGTCTCAGCAGCTTATGGAGCAAATGGCATTTCTCAAATATAACACAATTTAAACAAAATTTAGCTAGGTGACTCCTCCCTTATATTTGACACTGATTACTTTTGAAACATTTTCCACTATAGCTCCTGCACTTCCTGCTCCAGGGTTATCATCATCCACCAATTTCAAATTCTCAGGGAAATACTAGCCACTCTGTCCTCCCCTGGAGGTGTATTTTTGATGATTATGTGCTGCCAGGACTATCTACCTAGAAAAACGTCCAAAGTGTTCAAAATGTTAAAAGCCATAATCCTTTATTGAACAAAAATAAAAAAAAATTTAACAGTTATCCAACAATCCAAATGGATAACAGTGAGTGAAAGAGAAAAAGCCTGACCAGTTTCGGTCACTGGACCATAAACATAGGCTATCTACTCTGCTGCCTACTGCTGACACTTCTGCTCCTGTCCTTCCTGCTCTGTGGTGCTAATCATCTGTCAATGCCAAATCCTCAGAGAACTGCTGGACCACTGTGTCCCAGGAGCTCTAGGCACCTGTTGCTCTCTTCTTCCCCTGAAAGTTATATTTTTAAGGTTTATTTACTGTTAGGCCTACTTATCAAGATCAGTAACTCTGCTTCCTGCTGCTGACACTCCTGCTCCTGTCCTTCCTAATCTGTGATGGTCATCCTCTATCAATACCAAATAATAGGGAAATGCTTGCTGCTGTGTCCGAGGGGCTCTAGGCACATGTTGCCCTCCTTCTCCTCTGCCTGGAGGTGTATTTTTGAGGTTTATGAAATGTTATGTACTGTCAGGCCTACCTACCTAGTTCAGTAAGTCTGCTGCCTATGCTGCTGTTCTCCCTGCTCTGTGCTGGTCATCTTCCATAAAAAATAATAATTTCTGACTGCCCTCTTCTTCCCCTGGAGCTGTATTTTTGAGGTTTATGTAGTGTCAAGCCTATCTTCCTAGTTCTTCTGTTACTCCTGCCCCTTCCCTTCCCTGCTCTGTGGTGGTCATTATCTGTCAATTCTAATTCCTCTGGAAAATGGTGGCTGCTGTGTCCAAAGGGGCTCTAGGCACCTGTTGACCTCCTCCTCCCCTGTCTGGAAGTGTATTTTTGAGGTTTATGTTCTGTCAGGCCTGGATCAGTAAGTCTACTGCTGCTGCTGTCACTTCTGCTCCTGCACTCCCTGCTCTGTGGTGGTCATCATCCTTCAATTCCAAATCCTCAGGGAACTGCTGGCTACTGTGTCCAAGGGACTCCAGTAAACACATATGTGTCCTCTTTCCTTGGAGGTATATTTTTGGGTTTATGTACTATTATTATCAGAAGCCAACCTAGTTCAGTTAATCTGCTTCCTGCTGCCGCCTCTCCTGTTCCTGCCCTTCTCTGAGATGAGTCTTCTATGAAAACTATTAACTACAAACTTGCTTTACAGCAGGTGTGTGAGAAAGTGAGGAATGTGGTACATTAGCACATGGGCGTTGAAAAAAAGCGTTAAGGGGTGATTTAAGTTCATTTATTGTTTGAATTCTGTAAAACTTGTTCCAGTTCTTGTGTCCTAGTTAGCAATGAATGTTTGGATTGTTGGCATTTCCTAGCAGTGTAAGTTTGTGGTTTAAAGGAATGGCTTGCAGGCTTCTATAGACTTTATGTGTTGTAACAAATTTCAGCTCGACCAAAATTCTCTTTCAAATATTCGGGTGAACCGAACAGACTGAAGACTGAAATTCTGACGACCCAATTGGTCGAAAAACTCAAACTAAAAATTTTGGAAGAACCAAATTTTTCATCCATGCACATGTCTAATATGAATAATGTATATCAGAAACTGTATACTGTATATAAGTGTAACACTTTATTTTAATGTACCTATGTACTTTTTTTTGGTCAATTACACTTTACTCTCGGTCTTCTGTCACGCTAATCCAATGAGTGCAAATTATGTTACGCTTGAGTGCACCTGTTTACTTTCAACTTGTAATACACTCACAAGTTAGCAGGGTTGAGATATTGCTTATCATGACCCATGCTAACTTTAACACGCCACTTGTAATCTAGCCTATAGTGTAGTAATCTAGCCTATAGTGTAGTATTTACTCACAAGGGAGTAGCTATAAACAGCATAACTTTTGAAATATCTGTCTATCATTTGTCTATCTGTCATTATGCCAGTCATTCAACTACATCTAAATAATGAAAAATCTTAGCTATTTACTGCATTCTTTAATTTCAGTTTAATTTCTCCCTTGCCTCTAAACTTTTTAAACAAAAATACGCTCACATATTGTCATCTGCACTCAGAGGGTTAAGCAAGTTATTTTTAGTCATGTGATCATCAATTTAGGTCATTTTATCATTAGTATAAGAGAAAGTGTTATTAAACGTTTAATAATAGACCTATGCCAATTGACATAACTGGTAAGATCCTAATATGGGTTATTTCAAGACGAATATATGTGTTATTTTATTATAGGAAAAATATACTGTTTGATCAACTACTATTAATTTATTTTGTGATTCACACAGCACCTGCCACATCAGGGGCATAGCTCTTCTCTTTGAAGATCATCCATGTGAGGGTTCATCCTGCGTAACTTGAAGCCACAATTCTTACTTTGAACTTCACAATGCTCTAGGGCCATGTCCCTCAGCATCACATTTTGTTGATGGTATATACAGATATTTCTTATGATTTTTGTCTTTCAAAAATAAAACTAGAGCTATAAGAAATAAATTAAAAGGAAACAGATCATTTATCCCTCAAATTACATAAAAGGAAAATATTTTACTCAAACATTTATAATAATGGCAATACCCAGCTGTGGTTTATATAGATCACTCTACCCTGGGAGTATTGTCTGTTTATTTATGTAGGTTCCCGGGCCCATTCAGTCATACGGCATGATACATTTGACAATTCTCATCAATTATGTTTTCAAATGTTTTATCTAATTGTTGCTCTTGTCATTCAAACTGAAGCAAACAGTCGTCTTTGTTTTCATATATTTGGGCTAGAATGGCTTACTTGGGAGATCTGAGGCATGGCATGTTTATTTCCATTAAAACACAGCTGGTTGATAGGTTTATAAAAGAAGCCCATTAGGTTTTGTATATTGCTCATGAGGTATGGAGGATGAGTATATTTTATCAAAAAGATGTAGTGCTTAGCAAGGCTCAATTAAGATTATGGGGTCTATTTATGATGGTGCGAGCGGACATGATCTGATATAGCGCTGCACATCATTAAATGCCGACAGCCGCTAGCATCGAGTGTCAGTCAACCCGATCATATTCGATCGGGTTAATTTCTGTTGATTTCTGTCCGCCACCTCAAAGCAGGCGGACAGGTTATGGAGCAGTGGTCTTTAGACGGGACATCAAGCTCCATACGGAGCTTGATAAATATGCCCCTATGTAGCCACGTACAAGGCACAGTGAAGCTTCTGAGAACATATCATATGCTGGATTCTGTAGATTTTATTATGTAATATTAGGGTTTTTATGCAATGTTAGTTTTTTTTTTAGGTAATGTTAGGATTTTATTTTTTTGGTAATAGGAGGTGTTAGGTTAGGGATGTTAGTGGGGTTAGCTAGGTAGGGGGTTTATTGGTTAGTGGGTACTTTGCGATGGGGTTGTGGAGGTTTAGGAGTAAATAGTGTTGAGGGGTACTTTAGGACGTGGTGGTGTGGTGGTTTAGGGGTTAATAGTGTAGCAAGTACTTTGCGTTGTGGGGGTGTGGCAGTTTAGGGGTTTATAGTGTAGAGGGTACTTTTCATTTTGGGGGTGTGGCAGTTTAGGAATTAACAGTGTGGAGGGGTTCTTTGCGAGGTGGGGTGTGATGGTTTAGAGGTTAATAGTGTAGTAGGGTACTTTGCGGTGAGCTATGTAGCTGTTTAGGTGTTATTAGAGTAGGGAGCTTATGGCGATTCGGGTTAGCATGCAAGTATGGGTGTTAGGTTTTTTTTCAGCTTTTCCCACTACATTGAAGTCTACGGGGTAGTTTGTGAACACTTCTAGCTTTTTTTACATGTCGGGTTAGTGTACGAGAAGAAAAATTTACCCAATGGGCATAAAAAGTAAAAGTTGAGCGTAGTTATTGCACAGGCTGGAGTGATACATGATCTATCCCTTAGTTTGTATTTGCTACCTGATGTCAGATTCCACATACTGTATATTCTAAGACTTTTGATCAGCACTACAGTTTGTTCCAGGACACAAATATTCTCTTATTTTATTCCTATTGTTTATTAAGGTTTTTGCAACTCATTTCAGTCTTCGGACAGATAGCTCAGCATGCTAATGCACTGTGGCTGAGCTCTGTAGCAACCTGAGGTTTGCAGGTTCGATCCCCGGCAAGGTCCACTCAGCCTTTCATCCTTCTGAGGTCAATAAAATGAGCAACGCCTTGAGACCCTTACAGGTGATTAGCCGCGCTTTACAAGTACCCAATACATACATACAATCTCAAATATATTTACTTTGTCCTGGACATTTCTTCATATAATTATTTCATACCAGAAGACTGTAATATCCTTGGAAAATGCCACATTTATCGACTCACTAAGATTATACTTGAAAACCTGTTATATAATCCTAGCATTTTTGAAACGCTAGGAGTTACCAGTGCAACAAATAAAGGGAACTTTCAGTCATCGAACGTTACAGGCTGACTGAAAGTCCTCTTTATTTGTTGCACTGGTAAATCCTAGTGTTTCAAAAATGCTAGGATTTACCATCACTTTAAAATTACATGCTCTATCTGAATCAGGAAAGAAAAAAAAATATTTTTAACATTACTGCTTTAATCATGGACATTGCTTGTATTACCTGGTAAACTGCAACAATGTCCATCATAATTAAGTATTGCTGTGCTAATTCAGAGCTAGATTACAAACGGTGCGCTAATTTTGTTTTCACTCACGTGCAAACACCGCTCAAAGTAAACTAAAACTGTGGGCGGTTTAGCACACGTATTACAAGTTGAAACCTGATGCACGCTAACCTTAGGACTTCGGATATTGCAACTGTGTTA
Source organism: Bombina bombina (assembly GCF_027579735.1). Lineage (NCBI taxonomy): Eukaryota > Metazoa > Chordata > Amphibia > Anura > Bombinatoridae > Bombina > Bombina bombina. The sequence continues at coordinate 915,239,355 of NC_069503.1, forward strand.
ACTTCTTGTCTCCATAGACTTCAATGGAGCACACTGAAGAAAAAAAACTAACAAGTCATTTGTGCGCTAACCAAACACCACGTTAGACCTATAGCGCTAAACCCGAAGGTAATTATAAATATTGTACATTCCAATGTTCTTCACATAAAAGAATATTTGAGTGGAAAGGGCTCCAAAGTGTGTGTGTGTGTGTATATATATATATATATATATATATATATATGTGTGTGTGTGTGTGTGTGTGTGTGTGTGTGTGTATTTATATACATGTGTATATATGTGTTAGTATTATGTAAATACATAAATACATATATGAACACATAAAACACACACACACATATATATATATGAATGACAATCTCACTAATTAGAAGAAAATTGGTTGTTCTGGCAAGTGGTCTCTGTTAAATAGGAGCAACTGATTCTGTTAGTTACACCTGAGAAAGGGGCGTGACCCGGAAACGTGTAGTGGTAACGTATACACAGAGTCTGGCCAGGCAAGTGTTTGCAGTTTCTTTCGCTCTATATTTCACAGAGTACTATGAGGTTTTAAATGTTTTTTAAACTTGTGTTGTAATACCGCATATATTTATGTTGTAAATTCACAAATTGTGTGATTGCGAGTACATTAGTGCTCCGCTATACCTTATACAACGGGACTTTGTTTACTAACACGCAGATAGGTGTTTTTTAAGCAGATGTGCTAGGATTAAAGTAACAACTACACACAAGAGCATTGTTGGTACAATTGCTTTGTGAATAGGTATTTGTAAGAACTATTTTTATATTTTGTAAAATGTATCAAGACATTATCTGTCAGTAAATAAAGTGGGTTTTTTTTATACATTGTGTATTTCAAGTTTGTATCTGCTGTATACAGCGCTGTTTAAATACTTTCAAACAACCTTTTTCGTTTCTGAAAACAGCTGCAGTTCAGCATAAATCAAGTAATAAGATACTAAGCATATATAAAGCGAAATATATAAAAAATAAATATTTATAATTGATTGCACTCTCCCTTTTAACCTAATATATATATATATATATTGTATCATATTGCCCTCTTTTTTCACCGTGACAATTGTCTTATGGGGATGGGTGGCATGGCATGAGCCATATATTGCCCTCATTAGGTAATTGAACCCCTCATTTTTATATTTAATTAATTTTTTAGTTATTTTGTATCCACTTGCTACAATTAATTCTAGGCACATTTTAACCATATAGTATTGGAATTTTTTTGCACATATTTTTTTAAGTTATTTGTGCTATGTTGAGAGCTAGTTGTTTATTTCAATTTTAATTATAACGTTAAGCTCTATTTTCACTATCGTTCCAACGGTTCATGTAGTTTTACTAATATTTGTTAATCAGGACCACTTGTTCCCCCCCCCCCTTGTATAGTGGCGCTGCTTTGTATACTGTTGTGGGATTGTTGCTCACTATTTATGCTGGGTGTGAGCCGTGGTACAGCTTGTGTGTTTGGGCTCTTAGCCCACATAGGTCTGTTTTACCTTTTGGTCCTTTGTGTATTATTTTTATTTTTGGTTTGCGGCCCGAGCATGTGCAGTGTGCGCACCACGCTTTTGCCATTGCCTTGGCAACATGACGTCACTGCATGCCTCTGTCCTTCCGGTATGAGGCATTACCGGACTTGGATGATTGTTCCAGCGTTAGCAACCCGTGTTTGTTTACAAAGTAAGTGTACATTAGAGCATTGGAAATAGGCGGTATGTTTAATGGAAGTACTAACCCCATTATGCTGTGCATGCACACAGTCCCTGATATGTGAACGATCTAACAGTGAGATATGCATGTTTGTTTGTTTGTGAGTATGGGCTTCCCAGGTATTTACCACGCTGTTTTTTCACCAAACTACTTTTGAATGTGATATGCGTGTGAATATCAAATCGATCATTAATTTGAAGTTATTATTCTATATGTTGGATATACCGGTATGTATATAGATTTATTCTAATTTTGGTTTCACATTTATAGAGTGCTTCACTTTTGAATCTTTTCCACTTGATCATTGATTCTCTATCACTTGATCATTGTATGTTGTAAACTAGTTGTTTAAAGCAATAATGACACTGTGTTTGGAGTGGTTGTCGTGACTACCATTTTGGCGTTTTTTTTGTCTTAATTGGGGGGAGGGGTTATCACTTGGTTTGTATTTTTATACCGCTGGTTTTGCCATTTCACCTTTGTCTGAGGAAGGGGATACTTTGTCTCCGAAACGTTACATTAAAAATTTTTTTTGGGTGTTTGAAAAAGTCCAGTGAGTGCAAGTTCTTGTTACCATTATATATATATATATATATATATATATATATATATATGTATATATATATATATATATATATATATATATATATATATATATATATAACAAAATACAAATAAATAGATACTAGAAAATGGAGATTAATCATGCTGAAATTTTTAATTTGGTTGGGGAAAAAAGTAAAAGAAAATAGTTAAAAAAAAAAATTTTGTTCTGCCCAAGCCTGTCTTGTCTTCATTATTTTTCTTTATTTCCCCATTTTTGTTATTAAGGATTTTATTAGTGGATTTGTTTTTGTTTAGATGGCTTACAGGAAAAAGTAAAAAATAATAATAATTGGGGCTTCCGGTGGGCGGGGCGATCGGGAAGCAGCAGCGGTAAAGAGCTCCGCATATCTGTGGCTCAAACTCGATACCTAACTGCTGTTTTTCCCATCCCCGTGACTTTTTTTCTTGCCAGGCTTGAACGTGTCAGTGCCTTGGCCGAATACTCACACGTAGGACCTTCCATCTGGTCCTGGTCCCCGGGAGAAAAATTAAAGAAAAAAAAGGGCGTGAACGGACGCCATCTTTGCAGTGGATCCGGAGCTGTCTGCAAAATCTACTGCCCTGGACATCACCGCAGACCGGACTACTGTGAGGCTAAGGAGACCAGCCTGGAAACATGGCTAGCCTACTTTACGGTACTAACATTTCAGTATATTGGACACAAGGCCCCTGGCCTGAACTCCTGGCCTGAACTCCTTCAATTATTCTGTTGTTTATAGCTCACATTTTGCTCAAACTGTCATCCTGCCTGGCACTCTGTTAAAACTGGGGGATAATAGTATTGCAAATACACCCAGCCTAAACTTAAAGTTAAAATTCGTTCAGGCCCCATCCTAGGCGTGCCAAAAGCTGCATCTGTGTTGGTTTGATCCTGTGAAGTCTTCCTGCTATCTGCATAGCCTGCTGGCATTATATCCTATGAAAGTTGACGATTATTTTCATAAAGTTTCCCTTTCTGGGACTGACAATATGAGCTGCAGATCAAAGACACAGGAGAAAAGGCTGAAACAAGCTGCAGAAACCATCAACCAATGCACCCAGCAGGAGGTTTAGGGGAGCTCATCACATGATCATGCTACCTTGTTGCGAGAGTTAAAAGAATTTTTCTTACCTAAGATGGATAATTTGCAAACAGGTGTGGACACACTTACTAGTGAGGTACGGGCCTTTTCTACCCGCTTAACGGATGCAGAGCAGAGAATCTCTGGGGTTGAGGACAGGCAACAGGAGTCAGATGTGTCTCTTAAGAACCTATTAAAACAGAACCAGTATCTGCAAGACAAGGTCGAAGACCTGGAAAACCGCAGCAGGCGAAATAATTTACGAATTATAGGAGTCCCAGAGACAGTTAAAGATAAAGACCTGCTAGATTTCACAGCTTCTACTCTTCCATCACTGCTTGGAATGTCTCAGGACTACCTACCCCTTGATATAGAGAGAGCCCACCGTATTGGCCCCGACAGACACTTGGAGAACTCTAAAGAAAATGTAAAAGGCTATAGGAGCGCTTAGAACACCTATATGGGAGTCTTAGCTGAGTAGGGTCAGAGGGGATTCTAATGAATGTTTGGACAAACCAAATAGTTAAAATGGTTCTAAAAAATACGTATTTAATTGTACAATGCTAAAAAACAATATTATAAAAACAATATACAAATGGTATATATACAATTATACCATAAATCAAGAATAGAGAATATATCCTGTCTAAACAGTGATCTCTATCTGACAGTGTGAATATAATGATCGCAATTACATGTGATTCAAAATTACATGTGATTCAAAACATATAGTTCAAAACATAGGCATCATGTTAAGACATAATGATAAACATTGCAAATATAGAGTCTATATTTCAAGAGTCTTGAAAAAGATCCAGTAGGATCGAAACGCGTAGATTGCAAACTGATATCGACGGCTCAGGTCCCAATTCGGTGAGTTCTATACTTATTAAGCCACATTTGGATTAGCATATTGCACTATGTATTATTTTTTTCTATCTAGGATATAGAAGATACTGTGAATATCGTTATTTGGATTAAGAAACATTAGAATTCAACTATTACTTATAAGGACATTCGCATCAACACATATTGGATATAAATTGTCACATAAAGACTATTGGATCTCAGGAATAAGAGACTTTTTCACAATTATATACACATTTTTTCACAATTTTTTCACTATTCGTATCTATTCGCAAGGATTAATGACACTAAGTTTTTAAAGGTGTACACCTGTTTTTTACTTTTTATACTTTTTACATATATTTTTTATTTTTTATTTTTTACCATTTTCAAGGTTCACCAGTCAATTTTTTTCTTATTAACACTAACTCACGTTTACCACCCCTAATTGGTAATCTATATTTGCAATGTTTATCATTATGTCTTAACATGATTCCTATGTTTTGAACTATATGTTTTGAATCACATGTAATTTTGAATCACATGTAATTGCGATCATTATATTCACACTGTCAGATAGAGATCACTGTTTAGACAGGATATATTCTCTATTCTTGATTTATGGTATAATTGTATATATACCATTTGTATATTGTTTTTATAATATTGTTTTTTAGCATTGTACAATTAAATACGTATTTTTTAGAACCATTTTAACTATTTGGTTTGTCCAAACATTCATTAGAATCCCCTCTGACCCTACTCAGCTAAGACTCCCATATAGGTGTTCTAAGCGCTCCTATAGCCTTTTACATTTTGATACTCTAAAGGTCTGGTCAAGAGATCTTGCACACAGGAGCTGGAGTAGTAGCACTCTTTGGCGCTGGGGAAATGTACACTATTCAGAACTCTAAAGAAAAACCACGACAAGTGATCTTCAGATGTCTAAACTATCAGAACAAAGTGGCTATTCTACGGGCATATCGTAATGTAAAAGAAATTAAGTATGAGGAACACCGCCTGCTGCTCTTCCAGGATTTTTCTGTGGAAGTCACCAGAAGATGCAAAGACTTTGCTCCACTTTGTTCTCTTCTTTATGAAAAGGGTCGTCAGTTTGCCCTTCTATACCCATCCAAGCTTAAACTGCAGACTTCATCTGGACCTAAGATCTTCCACTCCCCAGCAGCAGTGCAGGCCTATCTTTCATCTGAGCGAAGACAGGACAATGGCTGATATGTTCCTTTAATGAGAGTTTGTTTTTTGTATCTACATAATGTATTTCCTGTTCTTTTGTAAAATGAGTGTTTTTCTTATACAGGCCTTAATGTTTATCACATTTCTCCTCATTAGTGCAGGTAAAAGGATTAAAATTCATAACCTTAAGTTTTTTGGTGCAATTGTTCCCCTGAACCAATGTTATGGACCTGGTTTCCTCTGCTCCCCTTGGAGGTCCCAGTTATGTGGAATCCATCAGGCAGACTTTTTTTCTGCACATTCAACTCACAGCTGCCCCTCCCTTTGAGAGTATAGGCTCTTTGCCCCTTTTTTGCCTGAGGAGGGTCTTCCCTCTTTGGTCACTGGTTATGTCACTCAGCAATTTATGGTCTTTCTCCCTTGTCCCCTCAGAGTTGCTACCAAATATTATGGTCCCCTGGAGCCCTTCCCCCCTCTAAGGCAGCTTTCTGATTGTTGTACTCCGCTCCCGGGGCCTCTACCTTTGCACGTATTTTGCTATGCTGCATTGTCATTTTTGCATCCTGAATATCAAGTGCCTTTTATTTTGTGGCCGCTGTTTTATGTTGAAATTGTTATCTTTTGGGTATTGGTGAACTGTTTGCATGTGTCTCACTTGTGTTTCTCTTTCAGCTCCTGTCGAAAAAGGTCCTGGGCTTCTCTGGCCTCGCCCTCTGCAGACCACATCATCATGACTCTTCCTCAGCGCTCACACCTCATAGAATATCGCAGTGAGTTATATCATGTTTGCAATGGCTTAGGGCATATTCTTTACTGCACACCTGTAGGGTATAAGACACTCATTTCTCCTTTAGGCAATATACTTGCATTAGATAGTTGCCTGCACACTATTGTTATACCTTGCCGATGGCAGTCCCTGTTAGAATAATCTCCTGGAATGTAGGCGGTATCACTTCGCCTGCAAAGAGAAGCACTATATTACATCACCTAAACTCCTTACAGGTAGATTTAGTTTTGCTCCAGGAGACGAGGTTTACGGCAGATGAACATGAAAAGCTAAAAACACGCTGAGTGGGACAGGCTTTATATTCTCCGTCAGAGGGCACAAAAAGAGGGGTAGCTCTATTGGTGAGGAAGGGGTCTTCCAATCTCTTTTTCATAGGTTGATACTCGATCAGAGAGGTAGATATATTATAGCTCTCCTACACATCCACACATTTACCTACACAATTTGCAATATCTATGGCCCTAATGAGGTCTAACCCCCAGTTTTTGGTCTGCTCTGCTGGCAAAGCTGGCGGCCTATAATGCCCCGTTTGATTATGGGAGGGGATTTTAACCTGGCCCAGGCTCTTCCCTTGGACAGGTTTAGAGACGCTGCAGCGGTAGGCCTTCCGAGAAAGTGTATTTCACACAGTAGAGAGGTGACTTTAATTAATTCCCATAAGGAGACACTAGATTTGACAGATGTCTGGAGAACACAGAACCCAGATGAGAGAGACTTTACTTGTCTATCAAAAATGCACCACACTCTATCAAGGATTGACTACTTCTTACATCTTCCACGTTAACACCCCCAAGTCCATTCTACTAGCAAAGGACAAGTCACAATCTCAGGACCATGCCCCAATTTCTCTCCTGTTACAACCGTCTTTCTGACCCCCCCGAAGAGGTCTTGGAAAATTCCCATACCTATCTGTATAATAACATAAATGTTCGCAATCATTTAAAGACTAATGTGGTCACACTACGCATCCAACAACGATACACATAAAGACACTCCAGACTTATTCTGGCATGCCTCTAAGGCTGTCATGAGGGGCTGTATCACGTAGTTCACGGCCCCATTATAATAGAAACACCAAAAAAGATAGACGCTGACTTTCTTTCGCAGCTTACTGTGGCATATAATGAATATCTCTCTGACACCCTCCCCAGTGCATCAAAAAAAGTATTGCAAGCTTAAACTGTCCCAGACATACTTTCTTAACCCAGCAGAGTCTGAAGTTCAACATACACAGGCAAGGCCGATATTTTCGCCAAGGTAACAAGTCAAGTAAACTGTTGGCCAAACTAGGTTCAATCCTATCGTCCCAAATCTTGTATTGCGGCTATATATTCTCAATCCAAATGACTTTAGATGACAAGAGTATCATGACAGAATTTGTGCAGTATTATACAAAATTATACACCAGTCAGGAGGTAGATCACGAGGCGAAGCAAAGATTCTGGAGTTCGGGTGCAGCTTCCTATCATTCTTAGGAGCAAAAGAGGGCCCTCAATGCCCCCGTACACGTACAGGAAGTTATCAAAGCTATACAAAATAGTAAATAGGGGAAGGCCCCAGGCCCAGACGTGACTGCCCTCTGAATATTTTAAACTCCTGAGAGAGGAGATAGCTCCCACCCTGACCTCCCTTATTTTCGGAGTATCTGAAGGGTACCTCAACAGATGGACCAATGTTTTTCAGAGGCCGAACATCTGTCTAATCCCTCAAACCAGACAGGGATCATACCCAGACCTTCTTCATATCGACCAATCTCCCTTCTCAATGGAGACTACAAACTATTAACTAAGATTCTGGCTGAACCGATTGGCGAAAGTTTTACCACACTTGTTACCAGACAGGATTTGTCAAGGGTAGGCCATCAACAATTAATATTAGGAAAGCACTAGCCATTGTCTCATTATTGGTATAATGCACACTCGCCGAACCCCTCCCAGCTTACAGGATGCATGCCCTTTTGGCGCTTGACGCCGAAAAGGCGTTTGATAGGATAGAGTGGGACCATTTGCATGCTTCTTTAGCCCAATTTGGGATTTCTGGGTACTTTGCTGACTTCCTCCGTAGGCTATATCCATACTCCCAAGGCTTTCTCTTATGATTAATGGGGGGGTTTTCCCCCTCCTTCATACTCTAGAGGGGCACTAGGCAGGGTTGTCCCCTTTCCCCCCTATTGTTCGATCTTGCCATAGAGCCCCTAGCATCTTATATTAGACAGCACTGCTTGGGCCTTGACATTCTTGGGCATAAATACCATCTCTCACTATATGCAGATGACTTGCTGTTGTTTTGTGGGGGACCCTCAGGCCAACCTTCAACCTCTTTTGGAAACCATCAGACAATTTGGATCCTTTTCAGGGTATAAAATAAATATCGACAAGTCGGAGGTCACACTGGCTAAAACAACTCTGTTAATTATACACTGTCAGATACAGGTCTTAAGATTACAGAGGGTCTGTTTAAATATCTAGGGATCTACTTGCACATTGACCCCCTATAAATATACCCCTCTCAATCTTACAGGGGCTTGTCGCCTATATTAAGCAACTGCTCTCCAATTGGACGAGGCTCCCCCTGTCCCTCTCAGGGAGGGTTCAGCTGTTTAAGATGGTCGCTTTGCCTAAGCTCCTCTACCCTTTACAGATGTTGCCCCTTCTTTTGACACGAAGGGACGCTGAGTCTCTCCAAGCATCCTTAGGTCATTTCATCTCTGGCAGGGAAAAAAGCATAGGGTGAGTAAGAACTACCTATTCATGCCGTCGGCGGGATGGGGTGGGCTTCACCTTCCAAATATTATCTGGTATAACTGGGTCTGCTTTATCTAAATTGGTTTTGGATTGGCTAGCAGGGATGACCACTTTTACTGTCCCTGAGCTAGAGGACTAGTCTTATTAGGCCAATACATTTGGAATTTCTGCCCCCACCTCACCCTCTTCATTCCCTACCTTCACACATACAATCCCATATACTGTTCAGAGATACTCTGAGGGCATGGTCCCAAGATTTGCAAGTTTTGGGGCATTGCAACCCTTAGTGACTAAATATTTGCAGAATTCAGGGGCAATTTACAGTTTCTCCCTGGGTATACGACTGAAGTCTTTGCCAAGGTGGCATCATCAACACCTTACAAGGCTCTATCAACTTTTTAATCCCACTCACCTTGGACATCACACCCCTTTTCTGAGTTACAGAATCTACAGACCTCCCTGGGACACATAGGTTTGTGTATTTTCAGTGTCGACATTATCTATATAAATTGATTTCAGATAAACTCCTGACTGCTGAGCCCACTAACATAGACAAATTGTGTGCCACTGGCTAAACAAGGTTCTTATAAGATATCGTGATAGAAAAATGTGTAAATGCGCATAAACAGCAACGGGGTGATTACAAGTATATTAACATACTATGTATGGATTTGGGTTGAAATCTCCCTATATACCTTTAAAGAGATGTCTCCTAGATAATATATTTGGTATCTATACAAAAATGCAAAAGTATAATTGCGGTGAGAAAAAAGATTTTTATTTTTATCAGACTTTGCAAGGTCCTGCGTTTCTATGACTGGAGTATAGATAACAAAACTATATATTATTACCTGGGTGTGATATGCAAACAAGGTATATCTGTACCAATCGATATACGTTTTTCTTACTCTGTGTATAAACTTATGCGTTTATTCTACTTAAAGTGCATACTTGGCATTGTGGGCTATTGTTAAAAAGGTAAACAATACACCAATAACAAAAAACCTAAATGATACAATTTATTGCACAGTATACTCTAATGATATATAAATAAAACTCTATGGTGACCGGTTCACTTGATAAATAAATAAGGTAGTAATCTTAAAATATGGGGAAAAAAACACTTTACAAACTATAAAACCAATTCCTGTGAATGTTCAAATAAGAGAAGTACTCGAGTAGTTTTGCAGGAAATAGACTTTAGTTCCTGTTTGATAAAGTTTATCATAAAGTTACGGTGAGACTTTTTCTTTGTATGTGCCCAGTCTTTTCAATATCGTAATGATCGTTAGATTTCCTGAATTGAATAAAAGTCTGATCTCCAGACCGTGTTAGTCTGACCACACTGCCGGGCTCTTACACTCTGGAGTGCTTACCTGTTCCTGGATGGTAACTTACTGCGGTAGCACTAGTGTCTCTGCAGCTTGCGGCTAGTTGGTGACGTCACACGCTACGTCTGAGGATAGATGAAGTAGATCCATCTGATATCCTTGTTTCTTACTTCTTAACTCTGCGCAGAGTGCTCGGCTTGTGGAAATAGTCCCACTTGTATCCTTCGCAATCCTTCGTACCTGTTGGTATTGAAAACTGGGGAATATCTGTTATTCTTTCTTAGGTATCACCATCAACGCGTTTCGCCACTCTTGGTGGCTTTATCAAGATGGGTTTAGTCATGATGAATTGCTTCTTTATATATGCAATGATACATTTCATAGGTTAGTGAAAAAAGCCTCATTTTCAACTTCTCTGTATTTAAGGTGGAATTTCCAGGTAACTCTTAAGGTGGAATGTCATTGCCATACATTTCCCCAATAGTATACATCTTCAAAGATAACACGAATTCTAATGTATCTAAATTTTGACTATAGAGTTGAAAATTAAAAATTAAAATTGGAATTAAAAATACAAAAATCATTAATTAAAAACATAAAGTGTATAATATAAAACCTTAGTATATTTTATGTGCAATGTTCTCTATTTGACATATTAAACTTTTTATATGTCCACAACACTTACCTAAAGCATTCTCAGATTATCATATTTGATGGTAAATCCAAATACAAAAGCTAGCGATATAGAAACTTTATGTAGTGGTACTATGTTCTATACACCTTTTTTGAAAACTCATATTGTTATATAATCGTTGTGTGTAATAATGACAGATATTGACAGTTTCTATTATTAGTGTATTGCTATCTTTGGTGTAAGATTTAGTTAACATAATTATGGCATCAAAAATTATACAACTAAGTTGTTAAATCGTTATTGGTCCTAAATTTTGTTTTATAACATAAACTTACTGGTAATTTTTGGTCTAAAAACCAGGAGATTTTAATCTAAGATAAACGGACCTAGATCTAGCTCCGAATTCAGACCTTTTGGGTATAACGTCTGCATCTCATATATGTATTCAGCTTCTTTTCTTAGTAGTAGGCGTTCGTAGTCGCCACCTCGCCATGGTTTTTTAATTTTACAAATCCCCCAATATTTTAGATCTTTTGTATTGTTTTTATGTTTTAGCCTGAAGTGTTCGTACAATCTAGTATCCTGATCTCCTTTTTCAATAAGATTTAAGTGTTCTCTAATCCTTGTTCTTAAGGTCCTGGTGGTCTCTCCGATATATTGCTTCCCACAGGTGCACTGGATTAGATATATAATCCCCTTATCACTACACCTAATGGTGTCCCTTATGTGGTACTCTTTATTTGTATGGTAGATATGTATTTCTTACATTTAGTACTGTATTTGCACGCTTTTGCAGCTATAACAAGGATAGTAGCCTCTTAATTTATTACCCATCAAGTCTTGATCTTTTCTTTTTAAGTTGTTGTGTCTTCTTAGTGAAGTCACTTGGGTCTAGGATGTTTTTAATGTTTGTCGTTTTCCTAGAAATAATTTCTGGATGATCAGGGATTATATCTCCTATAATTGTATCTGATCTAATAAGATCCCAATATTTGTATATTATTTTCCTTAAGAGATTGTGATGACAGCTATAATTAGTCACCAATGGTACTATTGAATTATCATTTTTGTTGCTTTATTCTTTAATTTCTTTGAGAGAAGATCTTGTCTCTCTATATTTCTAACTTAGATATATCAATCTCCAATTTCTTTGGTTCATAACCTTTCTCCAAAATCTACCTCCAATATTTTCACCTGTTGATCGTAGTCTGAAATCTTTGAGCAATTATGCCTAATTCTTAAAAACTGTCCCTTAGGGATGTTATCGATCCAACGTTTAAGGTGACAGCTTGTGTGTAGGAATATAATTATTAGCATCTATTGGCTTAAAATGATTTTTAGTTGCTATTTGTCCATTCTCTACATAGATGTCCAAGTCTAGGAAAGTGATTAATTCTTTACTTATAGTATATGTAAATTTCAAGTTTACCTCATTTTTATTCATATCCTCTAAAAAAGAAATTAGGGTTTCCTCCGTTCCCTCCATACAATTAAAATGTCATCAAATGTATCTTTTATAGAGCACGAGGTTTGCTCCCAGCTCATGCCCCTGGATTATATTGGTATTCCCACCTACCCATAAAAAGGTTAGCATAGCTGGGAGCAAACCATCGTGCCCATTGCAGTGCCCTGTACCTGGATGTAGATAGTTCTCATTGAAAGCAAATACATTATTTTTTTAAGATAAACTCTATGCATTCTAAAATGAAGTTCTTCTGTCTTAACTGTTTCTCATTGTTACTTTTTAAGAACCAGTCTATCGCAGCCAAACCTTTGTCATGTTGAATGCTGGTGTATAATGAACTAACATCACTTGTAGCTAAAATGTAATTATCTTGCCACTCTATATCTTTCAGGAGATTAAGAACCTCTGTTGTGTCTTTTAGATAAGAGGGTAGTTTTTGTTACATAATCTTGTAAGTGAGTGTCCACATAGAGAGAGAGATTAGAGGAAATGGAAGATATCCCTGAGATTATAGGGCGTTCCTGGAGGGGTCTATTAGGGTCTTGTGAATTTTTGGTAAAAAATATAGCATCGCCATTTCCGGATGTTTTTGATAAATGAAATTTAGTTCTTTAATATTAATTAATTCATTATCTTTTGCTTTTGTCAATAATTCTTGTAAATTTTTGTTGATTTTGGTCATTGGATTTAGTTTTAGCTTTTTGTATGTGTCTGTGTCATTTAATAGGCGGTTCGCTTCAATGATGTATTTTGATGTGTCCATAATAACACCCCCCCGCCCTTATCCGCCGGTTTAATGGTGATGGTTTTGTCTTTTTGTAGATGTGTTAAGGTCTCTCTTTCTTTTTTTGTCATATTAAACTTAGTTTTACTTTTATCGTCCAATTTTAATTTCGCTAAATCACCTAAGACTGATCTTTCGAACACTTCTAAATTACTTCCTTTACTCTGATATGGGTAAAAGGAAGATCTAGGTTTAAGTTGTGTGTGAGTGATATCTTGAATGGAGCTGGCATCTTGTAATAGTGGTCTCTCTATTGGATTTTTTATGAAGTGTCTTTTAATTGTTAAATTCCTCACAAACTTTTTTATGTGAATATGAGTTTCAAATTTATTTAATTTGGATGTGGGTGCAAAAGTTAAACCCAATTTCAATACTTTCTGTTCCTGTTCGCTAAGTTTCTTTTTACTTAAATTAAAAATACCAATGTGTTCTATTTCATTTTCTTTTTGGTCTGTGCATTTCTTTCCTCTTCCATTTCCCCTAGCTCCTCTATGTTTCTTTTTGGCCGTATCTTTCTTTGGTCTAGGGGGGTGTTTACCCCTAAAAAATCCCCAGAAGTACTGGGTCTTTCTGAGTCTCTACCATTGCTTGGTTCTTCTCTAGTGTCTAGTATCTGATATCTATTTTTTATGGGGATCGTCCATTCCTTCTTCTTAAAGGAGGTAGATTGTGTTTGTCCTATGTAGTTCCCTTGTTGTCTATGTTGTGTATAGTGGTCATGTGGTCGTGTATTCTCATATTCCCTTTGTGTTAGCGTGTCTCTAGAATATATATTTCTATTGTAACCTTGGTATCTTTTTTCTCTATAATGTCTTGGTCCCCCATTTTGTCTATAATCTTCTTCTATTTGTCCCCTTCTGTTTTGTCCAGTTTCTCTATTATAGTGATCATATTGCTCATTTTTGTATGTGTGATTATAATTATAATTGTGATAGTTGTAATTTTCTGGCTGATAATTTCTCTCTTTTTCTCTCTGAAAAGAGTAATAGTCTCTACTATGTGAATGATTTTGTGCACTGTGGTTGTAGTTCCTATTGTGATACGTATTTTGTCTATAGTGGCGATTTTCTGACCAATCCCTATGTCTTTCTTTAAACTGGTTATTTCTAGGTGTATATTGGTAATGTGATCTTATTTTTTCTTGGTGTGTTTTTTTAGTGTCAATATTGTGTGATTCCATATCCTCATTAGTGTCTATCTCATTATGTGATCCTCCTGTTTGTATCCCTTCTGTTATTTCCGGGGAAGTGATAGGTTGTTGTTAGTCTTTCTGATCCCTATTCAATTTCCTCCATTTTACTGTTAATACATTTTTGCTTGTGTCATAATAATAATTTCAATAATTTGTTTCTGTCTACTTAGAAAAATTTCACTATTTTGGTGAATTTCTATTCTTTGTTTAATGCTTTCTATTTTTGTTTTAAAATCCGCTAAACTTGCTGCTCTTGATTTTTTTAATGATTTCTATCAATCCTACTGAAGCTTTCTCCAGGGTTTCAAACCACTCTATATTGTGTTCTTCACTTAATTCAAATGAACATTTCTTTTTCCAACCTAAGACCTCTTGGTATTATTTTTGTTGGTATATATTTCTCCAGAAATACAAGTTCTGTATTCTGTTTGGATTCTTTAATCATAAGTGTTTCTAGATTGGTCAAAGTTTCACTTATATCTAAGGTATCATTTTGATCCATCAATTCAGGTGTTACATTGGAAAGGAGATTTTCCCTCACTGTAAATAACTCCATATTGATGTATGAAAAAGAATAAAAATTATAGTAAAGATTTTATTTGTCGTTGGAATGTCCAACTGTTTTGTGTATCTCAAATGTAATTTTATTTCTATAGAGATGCAGCTACCAAAAAAATTGGGAAATTATGTTTGCTATGTTGTGAGAAAGGTTTTTGGTGCGCAAATCTTCCCCTGCATAAACACTACTCTGTTCCCAAAATGTACAGGGTAGAAAGGATGTAATGATAGAAAAATGTGTAAATGCGCATAAACAGCAACGGGGTGATTACAAGTATATTAACATACTATGTATGGATTTGGGTTGAAATCTCCCTATATACCTTTAAAGAGATGTCTCTAAGATAATATATTGGTATCTATACAAAAATGCAAAAGTATAATTGCGGTGAGGAAAAAAGATTTTTATTTTTATCAGACTTTGCAAGGTCCTGCGTTTCTATGACTGGAGTCAGGCTAGATAACAAAAACTATATATTATTACCTGGGTGTGATATGCAAACAAGGTATATCTGTACCAATCGATATACGTTTTTCTTTACTCTGTGTATAAACTTATGCGTTTTATTCTACTTAAAAGTGCATACTTGGCATTGTGGGCTATTGTTAAAAAGGTAAAAAATACGCAATAACAAAAAACTAAATTGATACAATTTATTGCACTTATACTCTAATGATATATAAATAAAACTCTATGGTGACCGGTCACTTGATAAAATAAATAAGGTAGTAATCTTAAAATATGGGAAAAAACACTTTACAAACTATAAAACCCAATTCCTGTGAATGTTCAAATAAGAGAAGTACTCGAGTTTTGCAGGAAATAGACTTTAGTTCCAAGAGTGGCGAAACGCGTTGATGGTGATACCTAAGAAAGAATAACAGATATTCCCAGTTTTCAATTACCAACAGGTACGAAGGATTGCGAAGGATGACAAGTGGGACTATTTCCACAAGCCGAGCACTCTGCGCAGAGTTAAGAAGTAAGAAACAAGGATATCGGATGGATCTACTTCATCTATCCTCAGACGTAGCGTGTGACGTCCACCAACTAGCCGCAAGCTGCAGAGACACTAGTGCTACCGCAGTAAGTTACCATCCAGGAACAGATAAGCACTCCAGAGTGGTAACAGCCCGGCAGGTGTGGTCAGACTAACACGGTCTGGAGGATCAGACTTTTTATTCAATTCAGGAAATCTAACGATCATTACGATATTGAAAAGACTGGGCACATACAAGAAAAAAGTCTCACCGTAACTTTACGATAAACTTTATCAAACAGGAACTAAAGTCTATTTCCTGCAAAACTCGAGTACTTCTCTTATTTGAACATTCACAGGATTGGTTTTATAGTTTGTAAAGTGTTTTTTCCCATATTTTAAGATTACTACCTTATTTATTTTTATCAAGTGACCGGTCACCATAGAGTTTTATTTATATATCATTAGAGTATATGTGCAATAAATTGTATCAATTTAGTTTTTTGTTATTGTGTATTTGTTACCTTTTTTAACAATAGCCCACAATGCCAAGTATGCACTTAAGTAGAATAAACGCATAAGTTTATACACAGAGTAAGAAAAACGTATATCGATTGGTACAGATATACCTTGTTTGCATATCACACCCAGGTAATAATATATAGGTTTTGTTATCTAGCCTGACTCCAGTCATAGAAACGCAGGACCTTGCAAAGTCCTGATAAAAATAAAAATAAAAATCTTTTTTCTCACCGGCAATTATACTTTTGCATTTTTGTATAGATACCAATATATTATCTTAGAGACATCTCTTTTAAAGGTATATAGGGAGATTTCAACCCAAATCCATACATAGCATGTTAAGTATACTTGTAATCACCCCGTTGCTGTTTATGCGCATTTACACATTTTCTATCATATATCCTTTCTACCCTGTACATTTTGGGAACAGAGTAGTGTTTATGCAGGGGAAGATTTGCGCACCAAAAACCTTTCTCACAACATAGCTCTTATAAGATATCGAACACATATAATCTGTTACTTAAACATAGGGAGGACCCCGCGATGCAGGGAATGGTTGTGAAATGGTCAAACCACAGGGACCTGTTAGTGGATTCTGACCTTATTAGGAGCAGTCTCGAGAAGGTACACATCAGCACAATTTCTGCTAATTTAAGAGAAACACACATGAAGCTTATTCACCAGGCTTATATTACACCTGGCCTCCGTTCTAGGTGGGTTCCGGGGGCGGAAAATATTTGTAATAAATGCAGGTACCCATCACCAGATTGGACCCATTTATTATGCGACTGTCCTAAGCTGAAGAGGATCTGGTTTAGAGTTTCTTATTGGTTAGCAAAAGTGACAAATCAACTGGTACAGCTCATGGCACAACACGCAATATTTTTGATACCCAAGGATAGGGCTTACAAGTTTGACATCTTTATCACTACTGTTCTTATGCTTGCAATGGACAACTATCTTGGCGGTTTGGGCCAGCAACAGAACACCCCCCTTTAAACAATTACTCAGTAAAATACACCCTCAAATGCCGATTGAGCAAGCAGACACAAAGGGGGACCCAGAGAAAAGAGCTAGGAGGTTTTTACATAAATGGGAGGCTTACCTCCTATTTCTATTGCCCAGAGTTAGAGATAGTGTTATCCGCCCCTTCAAAAATAGCCTTTACATACTGAATGAGAATCTTAGAGGTAAATGGTGCCCACATACTTATTAATATATATATATACAGAGAATCCATGCATTTGCAGAGTCTCCAACCTTTTGAGCCGTCAGGTCTGCGGGGGCGAGACAGAGGGCCCAGGTAAGTTTCAGTGACATTTTTTGTAGTCCGTATTATTATCTGTAAAATTATTGTATGTATCTGTATTATTTGCCATATTGTGAGCCATATTGAATCTTACATGTGATTTGACCCTGTCTTATGATGTTAATTTACCATTGTGGTGGATCACTCTGTCTTCAATATATATATATATATATATATATATATATAAATAAAGTTATTAAAAAAAAAATAAAAAAAAAATAATAATAATTTGTTTGATACCCCCTTTTCATATTTTTTGTGCACTATTTATTTTATAAGCTTAAGTTTTATTTAAAGGAACAGTTAACCCTTTGTTATTTAAAATAAAGCGCATGTATTCTATTGATAAGGCCTCATCCTGGCATCTGACACAAATGTCACTGACACTGTCAGAATTTGACCCAGGCCACTACAGCGAAACAGACACTTCTGACAGTGTAACTGAAGCACCTGCACCTGTCCCTGGTGGCTCGCCCCCTGTTAGAATGTATAACAAATCTGCCTCCATCTTGTTACTTTTGCATTTTGTCAGCATTTCTAAGCTAACACTGAACTATTGTTGTTCTCAATATATTTGCTTTTGTTATTCTTAACTTTAGTCTACTGACATTTGTTCTTGTTTGTTAGTATCAACATGTTCTCACTATATTTCTTGTTATCGTATATCAAGTCCGAATGTCTACAGTTTTATTGCCTTTTGCATAAACAATTATTTGCCTCAAGTGTTGTTATTTTGATATGTGATGTAAGCTATATGATGTAAGCTATATAACCACATTGTGGGCGGGCAATAAACAAAAGAATTGTTATACTTTCATTTGTGTGGGCTGACAGTTTATTCCCGAGATCTTGTATCAGGTTTATAATTCTTCTCCAGCTGAGGTTAGAATACTTGTGGGTGATATGTTGTATCCAGCCTTGGTAACTTCCCCTAACACCCCCTTAAAGACCAGCCACCTGCACCTTTACTGCTGCTTAAAGACTCAGCACAGGTGTAAGTGATGGTGCAGAATGGGTACCTCCAAATGCCACATCCCCAGAAATTCCCCCTTTTACTGCCCACCCTGGTGTAAATTTGGATGTGCAAATTTTACGCCCATTCAGTACCTGGATATATTTTTAGGGGAAGATATTATCCAGGAAATAACACTGTATACAAATATATATGCTGCCCAATATCTTGCTGCAAACTCCACAAGTTACATAGCCAAATGTAATCACTGGTACCCCACTGATACCACAGAATTAAAAACATTCTGGGCCCTAACCCTATTGTGGGTCAAATTACGAGGGGATCGCCGACGCTAACAGTTATGTGCAAGTGAAAAGAAGTTTACCGCTGGTGTTTGTGTGCATCTGGTTCACCACTCGTATTACGAGGTGAAAGTAAATGTGAACAGGATAGCACGTCCTCGGAGCACTGGTTAACTGTTTTGCAAAACAAAAAAGTGTTACAAAATGCATCAAACATACATTACAAAGTACACTTACACTCAAAATAACACCATCTAATAAAAATTATTAAAAATAATAATGCCCAAAAATGTTATAAGGGCTCAAACATATGAAGGCAAAGGGCTTTAACATTACAATATTTGTGTGCACATATATATTTATATGTGTATATATGTATTTACAGTTATAAACACATAAATACATAGGTACACACATATAGAAATATATATAAGTGTTTTGAAGCTGTTTGCAGTCAAGTAAATGTTATTCTGTGTATTTACTGTAAATATTTCACATTTCAATGTACACAAAGCAAAATAGGTTTTATGTAATTTTAAATAGATATTCATATATATATATACAAGTCCTAAAGCCCGTTGACACGAGCCGTGTTATTTATCTCTCTCTCTCTCTCTCTCTCTCTCTCTCTCTCTCTCTCTCTGTCTCTGTCTCTGTCTCTGTCTCTGTCTCTGTCTCTGTCTCTGTCTCTCTCTCTGTCTCTCTCTCTCTCTCTCTCTCTCTCTCTGTCTCTGTCTCTGTCTCTGTCTCTGTCTCTGTCTCTCTCTCTCTCTCTCTCTCTCTGTCTCTGTCTCTGTCTCTGTCTCTCTCTCTCTCTCTCTCTCTCTCTGTCTCTGTCTCTGTCTCTGTCTCTGTCTCTGTCTCTGTCTCTCTGTCTCTGTCTCTGTCTCTCTCTCTCTCTCTCTCTCGTCCTCGCGTGCCTCCTACAGCTGAGCTGCTGCCGGGTCCTCGCGCGCCTCCTACAGCTGAGCTGCTGCCGGGTCCTCGCGCGCATCCTACAGCTGAGCTGCTGCCGGGTCCTCGCGCGCATCCTACAGCTGAGCTGCTGCCGGGTCCTCGCGGCAAGAGTTTGTCTGAACTGCGCATGACGGCTTCAGACAAACTCTTGTCTTTTATAATATAGGATATATATATATATATATATTATAGACAGTATATATAGGTATAAATGTATATTTGTGCGAAAAAACATCAGATATATATAGAAATATGTATTTATAAATAAATAGAACATATTCTTCTATGTGAAGAACATTGAAATGTGTAATCTGGCCCTGTGTGGTATTATTTAAAAAAAAAGT
Organism: Bombina bombina; assembly: GCF_027579735.1. Lineage (NCBI taxonomy): Eukaryota > Metazoa > Chordata > Amphibia > Anura > Bombinatoridae > Bombina > Bombina bombina. Next base: position 915,259,651 of record NC_069503.1, read on the forward strand.
CCACTCTACGTTCCTACTGAAGCAAAGACTCAATTTTAGAGACCCCATATTCTCAAATACGACAAGGTGCTTCGTGACAACAATATATGCCAACCCTAAAGATCACCACAGCTATGATAGATTGTATAAAATTCATTCACTTCTTAACCGGTTCTAGATCAATTTTGCTGAGGCATACACACCAGAAAAAAAATTATATCTATTGATGAGTTCCTAGCGAAATGTAAGGGGAGGCTGGGGTTTAGGCAATACCTCCCTTCTAAAAAAAATCTAAATATGGCATAACATTTTATAAACTCTGCGAGAGGGGAAGTGGGTATAGCTGGGCCTTTCGGGTGTATGAGGGTAAAGACAGCTACCTTGATCTTCCTTGTTGCCCAGTCTATCTGGGAACTAGTGCCAAAATAGTGTTTGGGACCTGTTTAATCCCCTTTTGAAAAAAAGTATACCATTTATATCTGGATAATTTTAAACCAGTGTTCTTTTGTTCTTCATTCTTTATTGTTTGGACAATACATAAAAAGCAAAGGGGTTCGCTGAACCTGATGTCAGTTTAAAAAGGTGGACAACCTCAGCTTTGCGCTAGGAGGAGCTTCTGGCAATAAAATGTAGGGATAAAAAGGATGTGACGAGGACCCTGTCCCTGTCACTGTCCATGGCAAAGCTAAGGTTCTAAGAAAACTATTGTGCATTAAGGCATATAATAAACACATGGTAGGTGTTGATCTTGCCAATTAGTTACTGCAGCCATACCTCTATATGAGGAAGAACAGGGCCTGGTATAAAAAGGTTGCAATTTATATGATGAACATTGCAACATAAAATTCATATATTTTGCTTTAAGCACCTGGTACTATAAGGAGGACAGTGCACTTTATTTTTAAAATTCCCCCAACTCCAAAAAAGGCGAAGCCCCAATGAAGCTACCGAGTTTGCTCAATTAAGGGTAAAAGGACAGTTACAATTTACTACTGCCCTGACTGCCCTTCACAGCCTTGGCAGCTGTTTTATAGAATTTTGGGACAAAATATGGGGATGAGAGGGCGCTAAAGCTAGGAAAAAAACACCCCACTTAATCTGCGAAAAAGATAATAAGGAATGGATCAACAATGTGAGGAAATTTAAAAAAAGTATTTTACTGCAATGAAATACATTAAATATATAAGGGTTGTTTCCCTAGTACAAAAACATGATTATAATTTACATAAGACATAAAAAATACAAGGTAAAAACTAGATTCATAAATGGTAATACGCTATCTGAAATCACTTTCTAGAATACCACCCTAAAAATTGTATATGAAAAATGTATATACAAAAAAGAAAAAAAAAAAAAAAAAAAAAAGGAAAATGAGAAAATTTAAATGTGATCAGAGACCTTTGTTAGAAAAGTAAAGGTCAAAAAATTCATCAAATAATTGCTAAAAGTTCATAATATAAAAACAATAGTAATGTCCATAAAGCAAAACAAGTTGATACCAAGATAAAGCTGATATCAGGGTTGATAGATTAAATGTCTAAGTTGTAGTTGATACTTATCCGTTGAATGTAACTTTTATAGATTGCAACTATGTTGCTCAACGAAAGTGAACGTACTGAAAGATTAATGTTCCATCTTATAGCGAAAGTGTATGGAAACACTATATGTGAATAATTGTAGCAGTCTTTTGTATGTGAGCCAAATATAGTCAGATGACGGCACTCTGTGGCGCCTTGCCAAAGTAATCTTAGGCTGCTGTGATCTGTGTGAAGTGGCTCACCTTTTGTAGAAAGTTATAGCAGTGAGTGTTAACTGTGAAATACCAGCCTCAGTTCGAAACTGAACTGTTACACTAACCGCTTTCAGGATGATGTCCGATGTCAGAGTCTCTCTTAAAGCCAGCTGCTCCTACCGCTTCTCAAAACAAACAGGAGCCCGGCAGCAGCAGACGTCACTTCTCCTGTGAAGACCCGCACTTAGCGTGTGACACGCGCGGGCAGTGGACTAGGTACCTAGTAAAAGATTACTCTTTACAGGAAACAACTTCCTTCCTTCTACGCGTTTAACCCAATGTAGTGCTTTATCAAGATGACAGTAGCTCCTGGAACAAGGTTTAAAAATCCGCTGCTGCATCTATATAGGTCAAATTTGCTTTTGCTGCATCTCCATAGGTCAAATTTTCTTTCGCTGCATCTCCATAGGTCAAATTTTCTTTTTATAGAATTATGGGCCAGATTACAAGTGTAGCGCTAATTAGCGCTCCCACTCGAGCATTAATTGCTCTAGAAAATAGCTGTTTTTGTTTGTGTGCTAAGCCGAACTTACAATATTGCGTGCATGTTCACATATTCCACCAAAGAAGTCAATGGAGAAAAAAAAGGGGAAAAAAACCTTGCACAAACCCGAACACATATTCTCATGTGCACTAACCTAAAATGAAAACATGAATTTTTCACATTCCAACGTTCTTCACATAGAAGAATATGTTCTATTTATTCTATTTATTCATAAATACATATTTCTACATATATATGATATTATTTTAGTACTATATATATATATATATATATATATATATACATGATTATATATAGGTATAGATATATACAGATATATATATATATATATATATAGGAATATATATTTATAAATACATAGAACATATTCTGTTGTGCAGAACATTGGAGTGTGAAATATTTACAGTAAATACACAGTATAACACTTTATTAAAAATTAATATTGCATAAATATGTTTTTACATGTTTTCATTTTCTGCAAAGGGCTCCAATGCACTTGAATATATGTCTATATATGTGTACGTATGTACTTATGTGTTTATTTGTGTATATTTGTCTGTAAATACATATACAGTATAAACATATAAATACATAAAACATATGTGCACACATATGAACATATATATATATATATATATATATATATATATATATAGACATGTATTTATCTCAATGTAACAGCCATTTGCCTGCCTTTTTTCTAACACCTGAAACCTCCTATTTGTGAGCCCTTATAACTTTTGTGTGCAATATTTTTTGTAATATTTTTTATTAGATGGTGTTATTATGAGTGTAACTATACTTTGTAATGCATTTTTTGTGTGTTTTGTGCAACATTTTTGTTTTGTGAAAGAGTTAACCAGAGCTCTGAGGTCGCTGTAATACTTCTAGTGTAAATCATGATTGCGCTCAAGCGATTGCGTTCTATTTAAACTCGTAATATGTGCGATGAGTGCGACTAGCGCAAATACTCACAATAAATCCCCTTTAACTCGCACGCAAACTTTTACGCTCCACTTGTAATCTGGCCCTTAATTTATCCCATAATAAAATTTGAGTTTTTAATGTGTGGAATACAAGTAATATTAGAAATGAAAACAAAAAACTTACAGTTATAATCATCTGGTGTTTGGGTCGGTATCCTGAAATCTTTTGAAAGGAAGAGCCCAAGATGGTGTAGGACACACAAACAACTGGAACTACATATCTCTTTGCATGCAAGTAGTCCATTTCTTTCCCCCAAATTTCCCACTAGTTTAGAGATTCAGAATTTTCACCCTATAATTGCCCAAGAACCAGATCAAGGTGTACATTGGTGGTACTGCTATGTTCAGTGGGGCATATCATGATGTTCCTGATTTGAGTCTTGGGGCATACAAAAAACTACAAATGAGAAATGAGCCTAGTAAATATATCTGGCAAATTACACACCTAGAATCTAAAAAATTAACTTCACTGAAATGCCTCCATATAATTGTCCAAGAACCAGATCATGGTGTACATTGTGGGTACTACTGTACTTGGGAGGAGTTGTAAATTGCAAATATGTGGGTTTTACAGTAATTGGACACATCATGTTTGAAAAAAATTGTTGGGGGAGGAAAAACACAAGAAAAAAAACACTTCCACAAGATTCATCAGCTATTAATGGTGAAATATCAATGGATACACTCACAATAGCCCACATATTGTAGCCTTGGGTGTCTACTTTTGAAAATGGTATATCATGATAGGACTGGAGGCTTCTGAGGGGCTTCAAATGAGACATGGGCCCAGGAAAGCAATCTGTCTAGTTTATACGTCTAGAATCTGAAATGGGCAGCCATGTTAAGTTTGTAAAATGCACATAAAAATGTTATTTGTCTGGAAAAAAAACCCACAAGAAAAATATGCTTGCTTTCTATTCATCAGCTATTGATGGTGAGATGCCAACATGGACAGACTCACTATACCCCACATGTTGTAGTGTTGGGTGTGTATGTTTGAAAATGGTATGCAATGATGGGACTTTTTTGGATCTGTGGGCTTCTGAAGTGCTCCTAATGAGACATGGACCCAGGAAAGCAATCTGTCTAAATTACATGTCTAGAATCTGAACTGGACAGCACTATGCCACCCTATAAGTGCCCAAGAACCAGCTCAAGGTGTACACTGGGTATACCGCTATACTCCGGAGGAGTTGTAAGATGCAAATTTGTGGGTTCTACAGTAATCAGACTTCCATTAGATTCCTCAACATGGTGGTGAAATGGTGGTGAAATACCAACTGTGAAATGCCGTAATGGACCTGCTGCTACTTCCCAAAGGAGACGGATTCAAGATGGTGAGTAAAAACTTTTGGGTTTAGCCCTAGGTTTGTATTTTTGCTGGGGCTTTTTTTTTTTAAGGATAGATTTTTTGCCAAAAGAGCCATAATCACTTTTTTTGCAAAAAGAGCTATAATCACTTCAACCAGGGCACTGCCCACCAAATGCCCTTTCAGGGCAATTTTTAGATTAGGTTTTTTTAAAGATAGATATATATTTTTTTTTCTTTCCTACGGAAGAAATGTTTTTTTGGGTGTGCAGTATTCCCTCCTGCCCAGGATAGAAGTATATCAAATTTCTCTAACCTTTTTTTAAAGATAGGTTTTATTTTTGGAGGCATTATTTTAGTTTTAGTATAGTTTTTTTTCCGGGGGCTTTTTATGATACTTTATTTTTAGAAAAGGACTTTTATTGATAGTGTTTTTTTAAAAAAAAAATTTTGGTAATGTTTTTACTGGTAGTGTTTTGTTTTATTTTTTTTAACTTTGAGGGGGTCTTAGGTTAGGGATCTTTGGGGGTTAGATGTTATGGAGTTAATAGAGTAAGGGGATTTTGTGGTAGGGTAATGGTGATTTAGGTGGTAGTTTAAATATCTTGTAATTTGTTTTTTATTTTGTGTAATTTAGTGTTTGTTTTTTTGTAATTTAGGTAATTGTATTTAATTTATTTAATTGTATTTTATTTAGGTAATTTATTTAATTGTAGTGTAGTGTTAGGTGTTAGTGTGACTTAGTTTAGGTTTTATTTTACAGGTAAATGTGTACTTATTTTAACTAGGTAGTTAGTAAATAGTTAATAACTATTTAGTAACTATTCTACCTAGTTAAAATAAATACAAACTTGCCTGTAAAATAAAAATAAACCCTAAGCTAGCTACAATGTATCCATTAGTTAGGTTAGGGTAAGACTTAGATTTAGGGGTTAATAAATTTAGTATAGTGGTGGCGACGTTGGGGGTGGCAGATTAGGGGTTAATAAATGTAGGTAGGTGGCGGCGATGTTAGGGGCGGTAGATTAGGGGTTAATAATATTTAACTAGTGTTTGCGAGGCGGGAGTGCGGCAGTTTAGGGGTTAATATGTTTATTATAGTGGCGGCGATGTCCGGAGCGGCAGATTAGGGGTTAATAAGTGTAAGATTAGGTTTGTTTAGACTCAGGGTTCATGTTAGGGTGTTAGGTGTAATCATAAAATGTGTTTCCCCATAGGAATCAATGGGGCTGCGTTACTGAGCTTTACGCTGCTTTATTGCAGGTGTTTGACTTTTTCTCAGCCGGCTCTCCCCATTGATGTCTATGGGAAAATCATGCATGAGCACGTACAACCAGCTCACCGCTAACTTAAGCAGCGCTGGTATTGGAGTGCGCTATGGAGCTCAATTTTGCTCTACGCTCACTTCTTGTCTTTTAACACCAGTTTATAAAAACCTGTAATACCAGCACTGTAGGAAAGTGAGCGGTGACAATAAAGTGCAAGTTAGCGATGCACCCCTCTTACCGCAAAACTCGTAATCTAGCCATAAATAAAGCTTTTAACCCCTAAACCACCAGCCCCCCACATCGCAACAACCTAAATTAAACTATATTAACCCCTAAACCTAACCCTAACGTAACCCTGACCCTAACACCCCCTAACTTTAACATAATTAAAATATAGCTAAATTAAACTTATTTAATATAGATAAATTAAACAATTATTAACTAAATATAGCTAAATTAAACAATTATTAACTAAATAATATCTATTTAAAACTAAATACTTACCTGTGAAATAAAACCTAAGCTAGCTACAATATAACTAATAGTTATATTGTAGCTAGCTTAGGTTTTATTTTTATTTCACAGGTAAGTTTGTATTTATTTTAAATAGGTAGAGTAGTTAGTAAATAGTTATTAACTATTTAATAACTACCTAGTTAAAATCAATACAAAATTACCTGTCAAATAAAACCAAAGCTACCTTACACTAAAACCTAAAATTATAAAAAATAAAAAAAATACCAATACAAAAAATAAAAAACCTACCATTACAAAAAACAAACGAAATTATCCAAAACAATTTAAAAGTATTCTTATTCTAATACCCTTTAAAAAAAACACCCCAAAATAAAAAAGCCTAGTCTAAAATAGACTACCAAGGGCCCTTAAAAGGGCCTTTTGTATGGCATTGCCCTAAGTTAAACAGCTCTTTTGCTACAAAAAACCACCCTATAGCAGTATACAACCCCCCACGCCCAAACTATCAAGGGCCATTGAAAGGGCCTTTTGGGGGGCCCTTAAAAGGGCCTTTTGTAGGGCATTGCCCTAAGTTAAACACCTCTTTTGCTACAAAAACAAACACCCCTTAACAGTATACAAACCCCCACCCCCCAAACTACCAAGAGCCCTTAAAAGGGCCTTTTGGGGGGCCCTTAAAAGGGACTTTTGCAGGGCATTGCCCTAAAGATAATAGCTCTTTTCCTACAAAAGAAAAACAAACACCCCCTAAAAAATAAACTACACAAAATATCAAATTATCAAGAATAATAAAAAGTATTCCTATTCTAATACCCATTAAAAAAACCACCCCAAAATAAAAAAAAAACTAATCTAGAATTAAAAGGGCCTTATGTATGGCATTGCCCTATATATCAGCTTTTTTGGTGAAAAAAAATGCAAATACCCACTAACATTTCAAACCCCCACCCACCCAAACCCACAAAATAAAAAAAACTATCTAAAAAAACCTAAGCTACCCATTGCCCTGAAAAGGGCATTTAGCTCTTTTACTGCCCAAACCCTAATCTAAAAATAAAACGCAGCCAAAAAAAAACTTTAAAAAACCTAACACTAACCCCAAGACGATCCACTTACAGTTTTTGAAGTCCCGCTTGAACGATCTTCACCCCGGCGGAGAAGTCTTCATCCAGACGGCCTCTTCAATCTTCATCCAGGCCGCATCTTTTATCTTCATCCCGATGGCGTGGAGCAGGTCCATCCTGAAGACATCCGGCGCGGATCATCCTCTTCATACGGTCGCGGTACACTGAATCTTCAATGCAAGGTACGCGATGCAAGATGGCGTCCCTTGCATTCCGATTTTCTGAAAAATTTGAATCAGCCAATAGGAATTAGAGCTGCTAAAATCATATTGGCTGTTCAAATCAGCCAACAGGATTTAAGCAGCTCTAATTCTATAGGATGATGTATCAGCCAATAGAATGAGAGCTGCTTAAATCCTATTGGCTGTTCAAATCAGCCAATAGGATTTAAGTAGCTCTCATTCTATTGGCTGATTCATCAAAAACTGTAAGTGGATCGTCTTGGGGTTGGTTTTAGGTTTTATTTTTAGATTAGGGTTTGGGCAGTAAAATAGATAAATGCCCTTTTAATGACAATGCACATCCAAATACCGTTTTAAGTACAATGGGTAGCTTAGGTGTTTAAAATTTAGGGTTTTTTATTTTGGGGGGATGGTTGGGTAAGGGTTTTACTGTTGGGGGGTCTTTTACAGGTAAAAGAGCTGTTTAACTTAGGGCAATGCCCTTTTAAGGGCCATTGGTAGTTTATTGTAGGTTAGGGTTTTTTTTATTTTGGGTGGGCTTTTTTATTTTGATAGGGCTATTAAATTAGGTGTCATTATTTTTTATTTTGGATAATTTCGTTTGTTATTTTCTGTAATTTAGTGTTTGTTATTTTTTGTAATTTAGTTTTTTTTGTTTTTTTTTGTAATTAGATACTTTGTAGTGTTAGGATTTTTTTAATTGGTAGTTAGTTTAATTTTATTTTAATAATTATATTAGTTTGATTGTTAGCTTAAACTTAGTTTATTTAATTTTACAGGTAAGTTTACATATAATTTAAGATAGGGAAATTGTAATTTTAATATAACGTTAGGAGGGCGTTAGGTTTAGAGGTTACTAGTTTAAATTTGTTTATTGCAATGTGGGGGCTTTCGGTTTAGGGGTTAATAGATTAATTTATTATATGTTGTTGTGTGGGGGCTTTCAGTTTAGGGGTTAATAGGTTTATTATAGTGGTGGTGGTGTAGGGCTTAATAACTTTAGTATAATGGTGACGATGTCGGGGAGCGGCGGTATAGGGGTTAATACATTTTCTTAGTGGTGGCGATGTTGGGAGCGGCAGATTAGGGGTTAATAAATTTAATATAGTATTTGTGAAGCGGGAGGGATGTTTAGTGTACTTTGTAGCAGTTTAGTTATGCGTTTTATGTTACAGCTTTGTAGTGTAAAACTCATAACTACTGACTTTAGATGGCAGTGCAGATCTTGTCCTTTTAGGCTGTAACGCTTTTTAGCCAGAATGCAGAACTCGCAATACCAGCACTATGGGAATCCCATGACAAAACATAATGTTTACGAGTGCAGTACTGACGTTGCGTTATAGGCTAAAAGGCTTGCGGTACACCTATACCGACAAGACTCTTAATGGCTGCAGTGCTGTTTAAAAATCGAGAAAATACCATATTTTCATCGTTAAAAGACAAACTCACAAATTTATAATCTAGCTGTAATTGAGGTGTGGGTTCGCCTGAGGGGTATTTTAGAAGTTTATTTGATGTTTATTAAATGTATTTTCTTAAGCCAGAATTTTTTCAAACGTTCTGGGGGCTCTTTTGGCAGTGATCCATTCTTGTGGAATTGCTGTGGCACCCTACCTGGACAACATATTGGTTCAGGCACCATCTTTTCAACAAGCAAAATCTCACACAGATATATTGTTGTTTTGTCTTCGTTACCATGGATGGAATGTGAATCTGGAAAAAAGCTCCCTTTCCCCTGCTACAAGAGTAGTGTTCTTAGGGACCATAATAGATTCTCTATTAATGAAGATTTTTCTGACAGAGGTCAGGAAAAACAAAATAATTTCCTCTTGTCTCTCTCTTCAGGCTACTGCTTATCCTTCAGTGGCTCAATGTATGGAGGTAATCGGTCTGATGGTGGCTTCCACTGACATCATTCCTTTTGCTTGATTCCATTTGAGAGCTCTCCAGTTATTCATGCTCAGACAATGGAATGGCGACCATGCGGATCTATCTCAGAGAATAGAGTTAGATCAGTCGTCAGGGGACTCTCTCCCATGGTTGATTTCTCAGGAACATCTGTCTCATGGCAGATGCTTTCGGAGACCTTCCTGGGTGATCGTGACCATGGACACCAGCCTGCTGGGCTGGGGAGCAGTCTAGAGCTCATTAAAAGCTCAGGGCCTTTGGACTCGGGAGGAGTCTGCTCTTCCCATCAACATCTTGGAGTTGAGGGCAATTTACAATGCTCTATTGCCTTGGCCTCAGTTGTCCTCAGCCCAGTTTATCAGGTTCCAGTCAGACAAAATAACCTCTGTGGCTTACATCAATCACCAGGGAGGAGCTCAGAGTTCCTTTGCTATGAAGGAGGTTACTCGGATTCTTCAGTGGGCAGAGACCCACAATTGCTGTCTATCTGCCATCCACATTCCAGGAGTAGACAACTGGGAAGCGGATTTTCAGAGCAGACAGATTTTTCATCCCAGGGAGTGGGAACTCCATCCGGAGGTGTTTTCCAGCTTAGTCCTCAAATGGGGGGTGCTGGAGTTTGATTTGATGGCGTCCCATCAGAATGCCAAGCTTCCAAGGTACGGTTCAAGGTCAAGAGATCTGCAGGCCATTCTGATATATGCTCTGGCGGTTCCTTCGGTTGTCATGTTGGCATACCTGTTTTCTCCATGTGCTCTCCCTCCATGAGTCATTGCTCATATCAAACAGGAGAGAGCGTTGGTGATTCTAATAGCCCCTGCGTGGCCTCGCAGGATCTGGTTTGCAGACCTAGTGGAGATGTCATCTCTCCCACCTTGGAAACTACCTCTGAGGAAGGACCTCCTGATTCAGGGTCCCTTCCTTCATCCAAATCTCCTTTCTCTGAACCTGACTGGAGATTTAACGCTTTATTCTGTCTAAGAGTTGGTCATTGAGACCATGATTCAGGCTGGCAAGCCTGTTACTAGAAAGATTTAAACACATATAATCACAGCCCACTTGATGACATCATCTTTGTATGGAAGCCTCAATGTGCCATCTAACCAAACCAGGAAAGACTGCCGTGGTGTGTTGACAGCCCGACGTAGGTGTATCAGAAGCCTAACAACAAATGGAGAGGTACAGACACCTGGCGCTACTGATCGCATAAGTAACTGCTGTATACCACTGACAAGGTCTGTAGTGCAGCCGGCCAAACAGACACCCCCCCCTTGTCAAGATCTAATCTTCACCAGTATCACAGGTATCCTGCGTGCTGTATGCACTAAAGAGCGGATACATAACTTTATCTACATTGGAATCGGCTGAGAAATTTCCCCGGCTGAGAGGACGGTTCTGACCAATAGAACTGCAGCAACAAGACAGCTCCCACACGTGTGACGTCAACGGTTACGCACGTGTGTCTCTACGGAGGTGAAAAGCCCTGTAAGCCGTTGAGACTGGAACAGTGTCTGGACGAATAAGGTTATAGACACTCTGTTATCTGAAACTGTCTGGGAACTTTGGTTGAATATTCATGTCCTTGGAACTGTAACGTCCGATTTTTATAGAAATGTATATGCTTTAGCATTTATCTGCTTAGCTGCTTGACATTTTTACTTGAATAAATTGGCATAGCCATTTTCTTTTAAACTGGCTTTTGTATATGTCCTCTATAAATTGGGTTTGAAGGATATCTTGTTTTTATGAATTCGTCTCACACACACCTTTAAGCTTAGGCGCTCCTATTTATTTCTTACTAGAAAGATTTAACATAAGATATGGTGTAAATATCTCTATTGGTGTGAATCCAAGGGCTACTCTTGGAGTAGAATTAGAATTCCTAGAATTTTTTTTTTTTTTTCAGGAAGGTCTGGAGAAGGGATTGTCAGTCAGTACCCTGAAGGGTTAGATTTCTGCTTTATCAGTTTTACTACATAAACGTTTGGCGGATGTGCCAGATGTGCAATCTGTTTGTCAGGCCTTGGTCAAAATCAGGCCTGTCTTTAAGGGGCCTATTTATCAAGCTCCGTATGTAGCTTGATGCCCCATGTTTCTGGTGAGTCTTCAGGCTCACCAGAAACACAAGTTATGAAGCAGAGGTCTAAAAACCGCTGCTCCATAACCTGTCTGCCTGCCTGACAGACATCACTGGAAATCAACCCGATCCAATACGATCGGGTTGATTGACACCCCCTGCTAGCGGCCGATTGGCCGTGAATCAGCAGGGGGCAGTATTGCACCAGCAGTTCACCAGAACTTCTGGTGCAATGATAAATGCCAAGAGCGTATGCTGTCGGCATTTATCGATGTGCAGCGGACATGATCCGCATTATCACATCATGTCTGCTTGCACGTTCTTAAATTGGCCCCTAAATCTGTTGCTCCTCTTGGAGAATTAACCTTGCTCTTAAAGTTTTACAGCTGGCTCTGTTTTAGTTGTTGCATTCCATAGACATTGAGTTGTTATTTTAGTAGGTTTTGTTTCTTGTTGCTATCTTTTCTGCTCGAAAAGTCTTGGAATTCTCTGCTCTGCAGTGTGATTCCCCTTATCTTATTTTTCATGCTGATAAGGCGGTACTTCGTACTGTTAGGTTTCCTTCCTAAGGTGGTTTCTAATAGAAATATCAATCAGGAAATTGTTGTTCCCTCTCTGTGTCCTAATCCTTCTTCTTCCAAAGAATGTTTGTTACACAATTTGGATGTTGTATGTGCTCTTAAATTCTACTTACAGGCGAGTAAGGATTTTCGCCAGTCCTCTGCTCTTTTTGTCTGTTTCTCTGGGAAACGTAAAGGTCAGAAAGCTACTGCTACTACTATTTCTTTTTGGTTACAAATTATAATTCGTTTGGCTTTTGAGACTGCTGGACAGCAGCCTCCTGAGAGAATTACAGCTCATTCTACAAGAGCTGTTTCCTCTTCTTGGACTTTCAAAAATGAAGCTTCTGTGGAACAAATTTGCAAGGCTGCAACTTGGTCTTCTCTACCTACTTTTTCCAAATTTTCCAAATTTTATATTTTTGCCTTGGCTGAGGCTTCTTTTGGGAGAAAGGTTCTTCAAGCGGTGGTGCCTTCTGTTTAGGATTGCCTGTGTTGTCCCTCCCTATTTATCCGTGTCCTCTAGCTTGGGTATTGGTTCCCAACAGTAATTACTCAAGCACAGGACTCACCATATCTTAAGAAAGAAAAAAAAAATGATGCTTACCTGATAAATTTGTTTCTTTCCGGATATGGTGAGTCCATGGCCCCACCCTTTATTTTAAGACAGTTGTTCTTTTGACTATAACCTCAGGCACCTCTACACCTTGTGTTGCTCCTTTTTCTCCATTTCCCTTCAGTCGAATGACTGGGGGTTGTGGGTAAGGGAGTGATACTTAGCAGTTTAATTGTGGTGCTCTTTTCCTCCTCCTACTGGCCATGATTGATATTCCCAACAGAAATTACTCAAGCCGTGGACTCACCATATCAGGAAAGAAACAAATTTATCAGGTAAGCATAAATTTAGTTTTTCTCTAACTTTGACCCCCAAAATCTGTTACACATCTACAACCACCAAAAACACCCATGCCAAATAGTTTCTAAATTTTGTCCTGAGTTTAGAAATACCCAATTTACTTGTTCTTTGCTTTTTTTGCATTTTATAAGGCAATACGTACAAGTAGCACTTTGCTATTTCCAACCCATTTTTTTTTTCAAAATTAGTGATAGTTACATTGTAACACTGATATCTGTCAAGAATCACTGAATTTTGATATATGTCATGCCACCATTTCACCGCCAAATGCAATCAAATACAAAAAATTGTTAAAAGTGAAGGTGATGAAACACCCAGGAGGTGGCGCACTAAAAATAACTAGTGAAAAAAAGGGAATTGGTAGAAATGTTTGTAATGTTAAAAATTGTTACAAAAAATGTTTTGGTTTTAAAAGGTTTATGAATGATAAGTGGACTTTCAGGAATGAGTAAAAATTAGTGAAATGGTAAGATATTATTTAACATGATAAAGTAATAAATTAATAGATTCTGGTGACAAATGTGAAATTGGTTAACCTTAATAAATGACAAAAATAGTGTTCATGTTAAAGAAAAAAAGTTCAATTGCTGAATTGTTTTTCAATCCAAGTAAAAAAGGAGTGTATCAGGCAGCTCCACTTGGGGGAATGATCTCCGTTCACCTCAATGATCTAGGTTAGAAAGAAAATGGGCGCCTCATAGTGAAATCCATATGTGATATATAATAAAGAAGGTAAATAGTAAATCTCACAATTTTTGAAGGCACTAGATAGTGCAAACAGTCAGGCTGACACTTGCAGTAGTTAGCTAACTGGATACTGATCTTGTATCAAGGTAGAGACCAGTTCTCAGGTCACAGGTAAGATCACAGGGAAGTTTGAATCCAAGTATCAAACAACAGGCTGAAGATATGGTGCAGGGAAACCAATTGTGATGTAATGGTTTGTATAGTTCTCTGTGCAGATAGAGCAAATTCAATCTGAATAATCAGGCAGAAAGACTCTTCAGTATATAAATGTTAAAAGACAAGTTTAATGTTGCTGCAACGCATTTCTAGACCACACAACACGTCGTTTCATCAGGCATGAAAATAGGATCTTATTTTCATGCCTGATGAAACGACCGTGTTGTGTGGTCGGGAAACGCATTGCAGCAACATTAAACTTGTCTTTTAACATTTATATACGGAGGAGTCTTTGGCATTTATTTATCAAGCCGTCAACTTACCTGCATTTGACGGCACCAATACGCTCGCCTAAAATCACCTAACATCGCTGCCACGGACCTGAATACTCTCTCCAAAATGATTAAAAAAGCTGTCAAAAAGCTTCGCACCAAGTATGGTGCGATGAGCAGTGGACTGTTGTTAACTAACAGTCATCGATCTTGCTGCTCTTCGGCTTTTTTACAGCTTTCTTGGTACCCTGTTACTAAACACCCACACTATACTATACAGTTTACCCCCTAAACCGCTGCTCCCGGAGCCCACCGCAACTAAATAAATTGTTTAAACCCTAAAACACCGCTCCCGGGGCCCACCGCAACTAAATAAATTGTTTAACCCCTAAACCGCCACTCCCAGAGCCCACCGCAACTAAATAAATTGTTTAACCCCTAAACTGCCGCTCCCGGAGCCCACCGCCACCTACATTATACTTATTAACCGCTAATCTGCCCCCCCTACACCGCCACCACTATATTAAATTTATTAACCCCTAAACCTAAGTCTAACCCTAACACCCCCTAACTTAAATATAATTAAAATAAATCTAAATAAATATTCCTAGCATTAAATAAATTATTCCTATTTAAAACTAAATACTTACCTGTAAAATAAACCCTAAGATAGCTACAATATAACTAATAGTTACATTGTATCTAGCTTACAATAGTTATTAAATAGTTATTAACTATTTAATAGCTTCCTAGTTAAAATAAATACAAATATACCTGTAAAATACCTGTAAAACCTAAGTTACAATTACACCTAACACTACACTATAATTAAATTAATTCCCTAAATTAACTACAATTAAATAAAATTAAATACAATTATCTAAAGTACAAATAAAAATGAAACACTAGATTACAGAAAATAGTAAAATAATTACAATATTTTTAAACTAATTATTACACCTAATCTAATCCCCCTAACAAAATAAAAAAGCCCCCCAAAATAAAAAAAGCCCTACCCTACACTAAATTACAAATAGCCCTTAAAAGGACCTTTTGCGGGGCATTGCCCCAAAGTAATCAGCTCTTTTACCTGTAAAAAAATTACAACCCCCCAACATTAAAACCCACTACCCTACCAAACAAACCTACTCTAAAACCCACCCAATCCCCCCTTAAAAAAACTAACACTAACCCCTTGAAGATCACCCTATCTTGAGACGTCTTCACCCAAAGAGGCCGAAGTCCTCAATGAAGCCGGGCAAAGTGGTCCTCCAGACGGGCAGAAGTCTTCGTCCAAGCCGGGCAGAAGAGGTCCTCCAGGCGGGCAGAAGTCTTCATCCAGGCGGCATCTTCTATCTTCATCCATCTGGCACACAGCGGATCCATCTTCAAGACATCCGACGTGGAGCATCCTCTTATTCGGGAGTCTTCTTCAACAATGACGGGTCCTTTAAGTGACATCATCCAAGATGGCGTCCCTTCAATTCCGATTGGCTGATATAATTCTATCAGCCAATCGGAATTAAGGTAGGAAAAATCATATTGGTTGATGCAATCAGCCAATAGGATTGAACTTCAATCCTATTGGCTGATCCAATCAGCCAATAGAATGCGAGCTCAATCCTATTGGCTGATTGCATCAACCAATAGGATTTTTCCTACCTTAATTCCGATTGGCTGATAGAATTCTATCAGCCAATTGGAATTGAAGGGACACCATCTTGGATGACGTCACTTAAAGGACCCGTCATTGTTGAAGAAGACTCCGGATGAAGAGGATGCATTGCGTCGGATGTCTTGAAGATGGACCCGCTCCGCGCCGGATGGATGAAGATAGAAGATGCTGCCTGGATGAAGACTTCTGCCCATCTGGAGGACCTCTTCTGCCCAGCTTGGATGAAGACTTCTGCCCGTGTGGAGGACCACTTTGCCCGGCTTTGTTGAGGACTTAGGCCCAGTTGGGTGAAGACGTCTCAAGGTAGGGTGATCTTAAAGGGGTTAATGTTAGGTTTTTTAAGGGGGGATTGGGTGGGTTTTAGAGTAGGGTTGGTTGTGTGGGTGGTGGGTTTTAACGTTGGGAGGGTTGTACATTTTTTTACAGGTAAAATAGCTGATTACTTTGGTGCAATGCCCTGCAAAAGGCCCTTTTAAGGGCTATTTGTAATTTAGTGTAGGGTAGGGTTTTTTATTTTTGGGGGCTTTTTTATTTTGTTAGGGGGATTAAATTAGGTGTAATTAGTTTAAAAATCTTGTAAATATTTTATTATTTTCTGTAATTTAGTGTTTGTTTGTTTTTGTACTTTAGATAATTGTATTTAATTTTATTTAATTGTAGTTAATTTAGGGAATTAGGTGTAATTGTAATTTAGGTTAGGTTTTATTTCACAGGTATATTTGTATTTATTTTAACTAGGAAGTTATTAAATAGTTAAAGGGACACTGTACCCAAATTTTTTCTTTTGTGATTCAGATAGAGCATGCAATTTTAAGCAACTTTCTAATTCACTCCTATTATCTATTTTTCTTCATTCTCTTGGCATGTTTATTTGAAAAGCAAGAATGTAAGTTTAGATGCCGGCCCATTTTTGGTGAACAACCTGAGTTGTCCTTGCTGATTGGACAGCACCAATAAACCAGTGCTGTCCATGGTTCTGAAACCAAACATTTGCTGGCTCCTTAGCTTAGATGCCTTCTTTTTCAAATAAAATTAGCAAGAGAAGGAAGAATAATTGTAACAGAAGTAAATTAGAAAGTTCCTTAAAAGTGCATACTCTATCTGAATCATGAAAGAAAAAAAATGGGTTCAGTGTCCCTTTAATAACTATTTGATAACTATTGTACCTAGTTAAAATAAATACAAAGTTGCCTGTAAAATAAAAATAAATCCTAAACTAGCTACAATGTAACTATTAGTTATATTGTAGCTATGTTAGGGTTTATTTTATAGGTAAGTATTTAGTTTTAAATAGGAATAATTTATTTAATGCTAGTAATATTTATTTAGATTTATTTTAAAACTTTTTACATTAATCATCGTTTAAATTGTAATTCTACCTTTGTGGTATATCTTATAACATGCAAATTATGTTGGATGCAGTATGTAGGTAGACCCACACGCATGGCAAAGGATCATATTAGAGAACATTTATTATCTATGGATCAAGATCCTCCAAAAACTCCTGTTGCAAGACATTTTTTGACACATGATAATCCATTGACACATTTTTCAGTCAAAATAATTGATCAAGTCCCCAAAAATTTGAAGGGAGCGTTTTGGATAGTCACACTAGACTAAAGGTTTAAACTCCCTATGGGATGTAGATTTATATACAGAATGAAATCAATACCTTTTATATAAATACACATTGCCCTATATTGTTCTTCATTATGACCCATATCATAAATAGAAATTAAGAATTAAAAATGAAAAATCAAAAAATGAAAGATCAAAATGTTTAATAATCCTAATAAAACAAATATTAGAGGTTAATAGTTAAAGTAGTTATACTATATTTTGATTGGAGATGTTGTGTAGTATAGAGCTTTTTTTCTATATATTATACTTACTAGTTATATATTAAATACAAAGCTCCTTTGTTAATTAACACATTGGCATCTATTTATCAAGCCGTCAACCGCAAATATGCTGGAATTCCGCAGCGTATTTGTGGCAAGCCTGATTCCCCTTAGTTATCAAACCCTACAGACCGGCAAAAGAAGAATTTTGTGACGTAACATACGATCCGCCGGACTCAGTCCGACACAGATCGATGCTTATGTCATTACAGATGTTCCGAATGCAAATTCGGCACAATCTGACTACTTTTGCTAGTTATCAAATTTCTACCAGATACGCTTGCCACTATTCTGGCCCAGCATACCTGGTTTTTAATCCGCTGCCCTGGAGGCGGTGGATGCCATAGGAATCAATGGCAGTCTGAAAGCAGCGGAGAAAATTATCCCAAAAATTTATTGGCACAAAATTATTTTTGTGCCAATAAATGTTTGTGATAATTCATGCTGCTGCCTCCTTTGGATTACATGATTTTGTGGGATTGCAGTATCCTGGGCAGCGTGCAGGTTGGTGTATGAGTGCTGGACTTTTCTGACTTTGAGTCTGAAAGCAGTGAAAGCTTATGTTTGCTGCTGCCCGATATCCCATTGATTCCTATGCTAATGTTTACACCAAACACCCTAACATGTACCCCAAGTCTAAACACCCCTAATCTGCCCCCCCTACACTGCCGCCACCTACATTATACTTAATAACCCCTAATCTGCCGCCCTCTACATCGCCGCCACCTACATTTTACTTATTAACCCCCAATCTGCCCCCCCTACACTGCTGCCACCTACATTATACTTATTAACCCCTAATCTGCCCCCCTACATTGCCGCCACCTACCTACATTTATTAACCCCTAATCTGCCGCCCCCAACGTCTCCGCCACTGTATTAAATTTAATAACCCCTAAACCTAAGTCTAACCCTAACCCTAACACCCCCTAACTTAAATATAATTTAAATAAATCTAAATAAATATTCCTATCAATATTCTATCAGCCAAACGGAATTAAGGTAGGAAAAATCCTACTGGCCGCTGCTCATCGCCCCGTACTTGGTGCGCGGCTTTTTGACAGCTTTTTTGGTAACTTTGGAGAATGTATTCAGGTCCGCGGCAGCAATGTTAGGCGATCTTAGGCGAGCGTATTGGTGCCGGCGAATGCAAGTAAGTTGACGGCTTGATAAGTAGATGCCTGTATCTCCAAACAAACCATTTAATAAAAGGACACATGTCTCAAATAATACCCCATTGTAATAGAACTCTTTATTAAGGAAAAATACATATTTTTAAGGAAAAATCTTAATTTCAAATAAGATTTAATAGTCTATAAAGGTTGTTCAAATACGTGAATATAAGTAAGGATGTGAAAAAGTTAAATTAGTATGGAGTGCAGCGGACCATTGTGAATGAGTTGAAGTTTTCAGTTGTAATATTGGGTTTACATTATATGATTTATTAAATCTAAACACTAAACAAAAATAGTAATATGAACAAAAAACAACACAAAAAATAAATAACACTTCATCTTATTTTTAGAAATGTGTTCAATGTGAGGCTATAATATATATAGTACTGCTGCACACAACATTCTATAACACAATTCAACAACTGCATGTGTTTTATCATTTATTATTTTTCAAAACATTTTAGTTTTTATAATTGTTATTTTTATTTGTTAAGAACAGAAATAATCATATTTTTGTTTGTTGTTCATATATGTTATAAACAGATCAAATATATCTGTTATCGATTATGCAAAGTTATATTGAATTTTGGAACTTTGAAAACCATATTTGTTTTTTTATCATTCATTTATTTTTGTGTTTCAGATTCATGAAGACTGTAACAAACATACGACTAGATTACGAGTTTTGCGTTCTGAGTGAAAAAGCCTCATAACGCTGGTTTTTCACTACCGCTGCTATTACGAGTCTTGCAGGTATATCTGTACCGCACACTTTTTTGGCCGTAATGCAACATAACTACCGCAGCTTTCAAAAAGTCCTTTTCAATGGGACTTCCATAGCACTGGTATTACGAGTTTGCCTGTCCGCCCAAAAAGTGAGCGATACAGCCCATAACTACAAGATCCATACCGTAAACTGAAAGTCAGTAGAAAGCCGTAACATAAAACTCATAACTAAAGTGCTAAAAAGTACACTAACACTCATAAACTACCTATTAACCCCTAAACCGAGGCCCTACTGCATTGCAAACACTAAAATAAAATTATTAACCCCTAATCTGCCGCTTCGGACATAGCCGCCACTATAATAAATATATTAACACCTAAACCGCCGCACTCCAGCATCGCAAATACTAGTTAAATATTATTAACCCCTAATCTGCTGTCCCTAACATCGCTGCAACCTACATTACTGTTATTAACCCTTAATCTGCTGCCCCCAAATTCGCCGCCACTATACTAAAGTTATAAACCCCTAAACCTAACCCTAAGTCTAACCCTAAAACCTACTAACTTTAATATAATTAAAATAAATCTAAATAAAAATTACTATCATTAACTAAATAATTCCTATATAAAACGAAATACCTATAAAATAAACCCTAAGCTAGCCTTTTATTTTTATTTTACAGGTAAGTTTGTATTTATTTTAACTAGGTAGAATAGTTAGTAAATAGTTATTAACTATTTACTAACTACCTAGCTAAAATAAATACAAATTTACCTGTAAAATAAAACCTAACCTGTCATACACTAACACCTAACCTTACACTACAATTAAATAAATTACATTAATTGAATACAATTAACTAAATTACAAAAAACATTGAACTTTCATCCTATTGGCTGATCCAATCAGCCAATAGGATTGAGCTTGCATTCTATTGGCTGATTGGAATAGCCAATAGAATGCGAGCTCAATCCTATTGGCTGATTGCAACAGCCAATAGGATTTTTTCCACCTTAATTCCTATTGGCTGATAGAATTCTATCAGCCAATCAGAATGTAAGGGACACCATCTTGGATGACGTCATTTAAAGGGAAATTTCATTCTGCAAGAGTCGTCGTAAGAAGAGGATGCTTCGTGATGGATGTCTTGAAGATGGAGCCGCTCCGCACCGGATGGATGAAGATAGAAGATGCTGTCTGGATGAAGACTTCTGCCCACTTGGAGGAAGACTTCGGCCCGCTTGGATAAAGACTTCTGCCTGCTTTACTGAGGACTTCTGCCGCTTGGATGAGGATGGATGTCTGATCTTCGAAAACTGTAAGTGGATCTTCGGGGTTAGTGTTAGTTTTTTTTTAGAGTTTATTGGGTGGGTTTTAATTTTAGGTTAGGGACTTTGGGCTGAAAAAGAGCTAAATGCCCTTTTAAGGGCAATGCCCATACAAATACTCTTTTCAGGGCAATGGGGAGCTTAGGTTTTTTTAGATAGGTTTTTATTTGGGGGGGTTGGTTGTGTGGGTGGTGGGTTTTACTGTTAGGGGGGTGTTTGTATTTCATTTTACAGGTAAAAGAGCTGATTTCTTTGGGGCAATGCCCCGCAAAAGGCCCTTTTAAGGGCCATTGGTAGTTTATTGTAGGCTAGGATTTTTTTTATTTTGGGGGGGGGGGGGCTTTTTTATTTTGATAGGGCTATTAGATTAGGTGTAATTAGTTTAAATATTTGATCATTTCTTTTTATTTTGTGTAACTTAGTGTTTTTTATTTTGTGTAACAGTGTTAGTTGTTATTAACAACTTAGTTGTTATTTTTTTGTAACTTAGCAATTCTTTATAGTACATTTAAATAACTTGAGTAGGGTTAGGTTTGGTTTTTAAATATGTTATATAGTTAATTTTTTTTTTTTAAATAGTTTTTATTGAGGTAACAATAACATAAATAACATATTCGGAAATCTCTCATGGCAACATGCCTCTCAACATACATTAATTCTTACGTATCCAATACAGGAGGCCTGTCTTAGAGTCTGTGAACAGTAATATATCCTTAACATTAGGAAATATATACAGACATGCGCGGCACCTCTTTTTATATATAAGTACATTTTCATTTGGACAACAGAAAGTGAATTAACAGGTGATAGTCATCCTACGGCCTGACTCTCATGTAAATGTTCTAGGTAATAAGAAGCAGGCCTTCATGTGTCCATACAATCACATCAGATCATAAACCAGATCAAAAACAAGAAAATTAATAGTGTAGATTGCCTATGTTTTGTTCTATAGAGCATTCGTATTAGTTATATAGGTCCCTTTAAAGCCTCTGAGATATGTTAGAACTATTATACTCAAAACTTAGATAAAGATAATATAACTATAACCTTTTTTAAATGCCATCCTGAAGATAACAGTCATAAATAAGAATCC
Source organism: Bombina bombina (assembly GCF_027579735.1). Taxonomy (NCBI): domain Eukaryota; kingdom Metazoa; phylum Chordata; class Amphibia; order Anura; family Bombinatoridae; genus Bombina; species Bombina bombina. The sequence continues at coordinate 915,281,811 of NC_069503.1, forward strand.
TTAATGTGTACCTGTTCTTACCGACCATCACAGGATGATGGAACATTGTTAAGTATGTATCTCCACATTAAGATCTCCACATACTGAATTCCATAATTTTCTATTGGGATGCTGTATCAGGTTTAACCCTAGAGGGGAAGATATAGATTGCTCTAATCACTGTTTCAGGGGGACACTTTCCTGTATGGACCAGCACCCCAAGTATCCATTCCACGAGGACTCAATATGCCACATCGAAGCCGTGAAATGATATTTACAGATGTGCACATATGGTCAGAGGCCTTATTGAAGTAAATATACATTAAGACATTTTCTGCGAGCCTATAACAATTAGGATGAGTAGTATGTACACGGGAATGAAATACATGGATAGTAGTAAATATAAACTCTTAGCTATTATGATTGTCCCCCACCGGTCATTTTACACCCTTCTTATATCAAAAAACATAGTTAGTATAGCAATGTTGACCTAAACAAACAGAAATATACGCCTATGCGTCAATATAAGCACACTGTACATTACTAGGCTAGCAGGTATATTCATGCATTATAGTACTTTCAACCTCCATTTACCAAACATAACAGGTAGACATATTAAGCAGGGAAGCATAGACCCAGGATTCTAAATAAACGGTTGTTATCAAATGAACACGGGTAACAGACCCAACATGGCAAACATCAGCGTACACAGTTTATATGAGGAGGCCCAGGTTCTCGATTCAGGGATGGGTGAAGTCTTTAATGCCGGACCTAGGAGTCCATCCTCATCGCTTTTTCTTGTAATGTCACCCAATGCCTGTCTGATCGTAGCAGCAAGGTAGAATTAAAGACCTCCCGGTCTCCACGGGGCTAGGACAGCTGAGAGGGCAGGAGGGGTGTAATCTCGCCTGTAAGCCAGCCATTGAACTCCCAGAATAGGCCGCTGCGATACGTAGGGGAGATCATGCTAGGGGGCTCCATCCACCACCCAGGGAGGCCGGCCGCATCTCCCCAGGCAACGAACAGGGCAGGTCCCGGACCAGGACTCTATATTTGACCCTCAAGCAGGTAGTTCCACTGATCGCACCAGACCAAGAGGTGCCGGTTCACATCTTTAAGGCTCCAATCCCTCCCAGCGCAATCAGGCACCCACCGCTCATGCCGCTCTGAAGCCGAGACAAGTGGGGTAACTTTGGGTATGTTCCGTGCTTGCTTTCCTTCGCTCTTAGGGCTCGGACTGCGGGGTGGGAATGGTGGCGGATCACTCTGCAATGCTTCACTATATTCAGCTGCGGTTTCCCCCAGGGATAGTGCGGACTGTTGCGCAACTATTCGGTCAGCTCTCTCGCATATCAATGCTTCCCGCTTCTCCATCAAAGCCTTAGCAACAAGGTATAAATCTTCCATGGTGGCTTAATGGAGGTGAATATAAATACCACTCTGTGTGAGTGCAGAGGTACAATTCTTACTCTGCTTACCCTGGTTCCCCGGGGGGGTGCTGGGTTTTCCTTCCTTGTAGGTCGCCAAGATATCCGCTTTGGGAAGCTTCTTTTTCTGTAAATATAAATATATTCCAGTCCTGCAATGTGTTCTCTACTTCATGAGAGTCAGTTTCTGTCTGGATGAATGAAAATATCCTAATTACAAGGCGGATTGTAATTTTACTTTAGAGAGCTCCCAATTTAGCAGCCATCTTAGGCCCTGGCCCGGACACGCCCCCCGATATATAGTTAATTTAATTGTTAGTTTAATGTAATTTTAGTATAATAGGGTAGATTAATTAATTAATAGTTTAATATAGTTTAATTTAATTGTAGTATAATAGTTAGGGTGGGTTAATTAGTAGTTTAATATAGTTTAATGTAAATGTATTATAATAGAGTAGGTTAATTAGTAGTTTAATATAGTTTAATGTAATTGTAGTATAATAGTTAGGGTAGGTTAATTAGTAGTTTAATATAGTTTAATTTAATTCTAAAGGTAAGTTTAAATTTATTATAAGATAGGGATGAGTTATATTTAATGTAAAGTTAGCGGGTTGTTAGGTTTAGGGGTTAATTGCTTCATTTAGTTTATGGCGATGTGGGGGGCTGGCGGTTTAGGGGTTAATAGGTTTAGTTTGTGGTAATGATGTGGGAGGCCAGGGGTTTAGGGGTTAATACATTTATTTAGTTGTGGAGGGGTCCGGGAGCAGGTGGATAGGGGTTAATAACTTTATTAGAGTTGCAGTGGGCTCCGGGAGTGGCGGGATAGGGTTAATAACTTTATTAGAGTTACGGTGGCTCCGGGAGTGGCAGGATAGGGGTTAATACATTTATTAGAGTTGCAGTGGAGTCCGGGAGCTGCGGGATAGGGGTTAATAAATTTATTTATTTGCGGTGGGCTCCAGGAGCGGCGGGATAGGGGTTAATAACTTTATTTAGTTGCGGTGGGCTCCAGGTGCGGTGGGATGGGGGTTAATACATTTATTAGAGTTGCTGTGGCGTCCGGGAGCAGCGGGATAGGGGTTAAATATTTTAGTATAGTGGCGGTGTTTATTGACAGGCTATAAATAAAGTTGGTAAAAAGCCGAATAGCAGCGAGATCGATGACTGTTAGTTAACAACAGTCCGCTGCTCATCGCCCCGTACTTGGTGCATGGCTTTTTGGCAGCTTTTTTTTTATAAATAAGGAGAGCGTATTCAGGTCTGCGGCCACAATGTTAGGCGATGTTAGGCGAGCGTATTGGTGCCAGCGAATGCAGTATAGTTGACGGCTTGATAGATAGGCCTCATTATGTGTTGAAAAACACAGAGGTCAATATCTATAGCGCTAGAACAAGCTGAATATATGTCGTATCTGGCTACAGAAAAAACAAAGGAACATTTAATAGAGATCTCATATACAATAAAAAAATTGATCATCAGAATAAAAACAATTGATTTGCAAAATAAAAAGCAATAGATCAACATATAACAAAATATAAAACCAAAAAATGTATATCAAAGTTCATATGTAGACTCAATTCATTCCCAGAGTCCTAATCCAAAGCGATAAAGCATATCCTGGAATACTGCAGTAAGACAGGAAATCCTTGTCAGCAGAATAACCAAGTTTTAAAACCTATGGTGCAAATAGTTACTTACACCATGTATGGTACATAAGTCCTCTCTTAGGTTCTCCAACAGTGCTATCCTGCGTGTAGTATACAACTGCCAGAGTGGTATAACGGAACTCCCAATGTTCCAGTTTTCTCTGTTCAATTCCACCACCACTGAGACTAGAGCAACAAACTACAGAAGCCCCAAAAGGGCAAAAAGAGCAATGTGTTTCGGCTGGGTTTGAGAGCTTGAGAAAGGCACCCAGCCAAAACGTGTTGCTCTTCTTCCCCTTTAGGGGCTTCCGTAGTTTGCTATATTAATAATGAATTGCAACCTGCGCTATCATTAGATCGCCACTTGTAATATGGGCCAAGGTGTTTACTCTCCCAATTAAGCTTAAGTTTGTTGCTAATATATGATGTTTCAGATAAAATTCACCGTCAAGCATAACACCAAGATTTATTACTAGATTTGAGGTTTGTAGTTTTGATCCTCAATATTTTAGACCAATTTATTGATCTTGCTGCAGCTTAGTTATCATCATACCATCTCTACCCATCACAAGTACTTCTGTTTTGTCTGGGTTTAGCCTCAACCAACTAGCACTCCTTCCATTCCAAGAGATCAGCAAGACATTTACTGACTTGTTTCTACTGGAAACATTTGAGTTAGGCATGATGTAGATGTATATATGTGTGTCCTCCATATAAAAGTGGTAGCTGAGGCCATGCTGCCTTATGATATCTTCAATTGGAAGCAAATATACTGCAAAATTATGCATGAGATTAGATGGAACCCTGTGAAACTCCACACATTAAGGGAGAAGGTGTAGAGGTGCAAGCTCCAGATAACACTCTCTGGGTTCTGTCAGACAGAAATCTTAGAATCATCTTAGAACTGTTCAGACATCCTGTACAGACATCCTGTAGGCGGTTTAGTAAAATGCCATAGTCCATGGCATCATATGGGATAAGAGCTATAATTTAAAAAATAACTTTTAATCTGGTAATTAAAAAGGTAGCAGTGGTACCAGAATTAAAACCAATTAAAAAATAGCACTGCAGGTGTACCTAGGAAGATTATACACTTAAAATAAATGTATCAACATGTATAGTACAAAATTACATTTAATAAAAACAATCAGCACCTGAATTAATCTTGGAGCGATAATAGACTTAGAGGTCTGTTGTAGAACACCCAGCAAGTTATAAAAGATCCATAACGTATCACAGACTATGATTACGTAAGCCCCATAAGTGTGGGATATGGATGGGCTTATTGTCTATCTCTCTCAAGGTATATATCTACAATTATTGTCAAAAAAAGTCCTGGCAGAGTCACACTTCAAGAAAGAATGCCTTATAGTATCAAAAATAAGGCACATATGAAAACAAACAAAGAATATCATATATTGCTTACAATGTTCATGTGGCCTAAAATATGTAAGTATGTCCTCCAGGAAGGCAAGACAAGATTATGTGTAATATTAAAAATAGAAGAAAAGATCTAGAAAAAGGTTAGAAATTAACTTTGGTGGCCAGGCACTTCTTGTATAAACATAACAGCAAACCAGACCTCAAGTACTTTATTTTAGAAAAGGTACAACTTGGTATAAGAGGTGGGGAATATTGAGAGCTCAATCTTAAAAGCCGAGGGTAGATGGATCTTTTGCTAAACTCACCTCACGGATTGAAAGAGCAGATAGTGTACAATTCTTTTTTTTTAATTATTCTAAAAGAAATATGGCTGCACTTTGAAAAACTCAGTATGCTGAATGGATTTTGTATGTCTGACTCTGTAGACTTACTAAGTGTGAATAAAATGTATGAGGTTTTTATAATCCTTTGGATGAGATGGATAGATATGTAATAGACCCACATTGCTTATATATATATGAGAATTTTAGAGTATGAGAAATATTTATGTGGTGAAATGTGTATTGTATGATTATACATACATATTGGTTCATTGTGTTCTCCTATTAATTTTTAGATTAATTGTGTCTATATGAATGTTTAACTATGGGGGTGATGCATTGGTGCCTAAATTGTTATATCTTTTGCCTGTACATTCGCCCAATGCCATAGTAGGGGAATATTTTTCCTGCTTATTCATGAAAACTAGTGATATTTCCAGGACACTATGAGTAAGTAATTTCATTGGTAAAGTCACTGGAAAAATCCTGTGACAGATAAGTATTATAGACAGAACATTGTGGATCCCAGCAACAGAGAATTTTGGAAATATTCGTATGTAATGCACAATATTAAATGTAAATGTATCTTCTGTCAATGCTTTTGATAGATGGGATTTCTAAATGGGTGTATCCTCTACTACACCCACCCTTGATGATGTAATGTGGGGCATATTCTCTGCTGATGACGGATAGGACTCCTCAACTACACCCACCCTTGATGATGTAATGTGGGGCATATACTCTGCAGATGATGGATAGGACTCTTAGATAGATGTTTCATCCAATTGTATGCTGTACTTATTCGGGGCTATGTGTATGTATTGGGTACTTGTAAAGTGCAGCTAATCACCCATAAGGGTCTCAAGGCACTGCTCATTTTATCAACCTCAGGAGGATGAAAGGCTGAGTGGACCACACCGGGGATCGAACCTGCAACCCTTGGGTTGCTACAGAACTTAGCCACAGTGCCTTAACATGCTGAGCTATCTGTCTGGCATGTGAGCTATCTGTCCGGCTATGGGGTATGCCAGGGCTGAGGATGAGTGTATGTTTTCCAAGTGATGGTAGGTGGGGCCAGGTTATCCACGACCGATGTAAGGGTGGAGTTATAGCGGCAGATGGATTCATCAGGACAGGAAAAGGAGGGGATGGAAGAGAGAAGAGGTTTAAGAGAGCTAGCGAGCTGTTGCTGATCTAATGACTTGATTCTTCTGTGAAGTTTAGTGTGAGGGGTAGAAGGAGGGAGAGTTGTAGGGAGGGAGGTGATGGTACAAGTGAGGAGGTGGAGGTCAGAAAGAGGAAAATGTGGGTTTGTGAAGTTTGAGATAGTGCATCAATAACTGAAAATCAGATCAAGGGAGTGACCATCTTTGTGAGTGGGAGAGTCAGTCCATTGTGACAGGCCGAAAGAGGAAATGAGTTGCAGAAGTTGTTTTGCAGAGGAGGCAGTGGGATTATCAACAGGGAGGTTGAAGTCACCGAGAATGAGGGCAGGGTTATCTGAGGAAAGGAAGTAAGGTAGCCAGACAGCAAAGTGATCTAGAAATAGAGTTGTGGATCCAGGGGGGCAGTATATGACTGCAACACGTATAGAGAGGGGAGAGAATAAGCGAATCATGTGTGTTTCAAATTAAGAAAATGTGAGGGAAGAGAAGGGTTTTATTTGTTGAAAGTTGCAACTAGAGGAAAGTAAAATACCAACACCACCTCCTTGTCTATTGTCAGACCTAGGAGTGTGGCTGAAGTGGAGACCCCCATGTGACAGTGCAGCAGAGCAAGCAGTGTCTGAAGGAGAGAGCCAGGTTTCTGTGAGAGCCAGAAGATTGAGAGAGTGGGAGATAAAGAGGTCATGGATAGAAGTGAGTTTGTTGCAAACAGAGCACGAGTTCCATAGTGCACAAGTGAAGGGGGAGGTGGCTTTAGATGCAAGAGGAATAAGATTAAGGTTACCAGAGTTTTGTTTTTGAAGTCTATTGAAAGGCACACATGGGTATGCAGGGCAGGGAAGTTGTGGGGGACTAGGATTAGGGGAGATGTTGCCAGCAGCTAGTATGAGCAAGAGGGAGAGTGACATGAGATGAGATGGGGATTTGCTGTAGTGAGGCTGTTTTTGTGATGAGTTGCAAGGGGGAGAGAGAGTCTTTAGGAATGTGTAAAGTTCATGAATACAAAAGTAATGTGAGGTTAAGAGAGATGGGCTAAGGAGCAGTGCAGGTGGTGCGGGTAAGGAGTAATTGAGTAAAGTAGTTTGTTAAACAGACAAAAGGTGGTAAAAAGGAATTTGAAGATATTTAGCATTTTTACAAAATAGTCAGACAGTGTATACAACTCATTATAAAAACAGGACTTGCCTTATCCCTTGTCCAATCTTTGTTCAATTCTTGTATAATTCTGTGTGCCTCACTTATAAATGTTCACTGAAGAGATGAGAACAGATGATCTTACAATACTGCTATCTAAGCCTGCATTGCTAACCCTGCATTGCTTCCCCTTAGCAGTGTTAAATTTACAGGCCACAACATTCAGCTGAATGCAATAAATTAAGTAATGACCTGATCAAAGACAGTCAAAGGTTAATTGGGAAAATTTGATTCAGGGTGAGATAAGTTAAAAATAACAGACAATAGAATTTGGGGGAGGCTGTGGTTAAACCATTAGTGACATTATAAATTTAGGAATTAAAACAAGTATTTGAAAGGTCTGAACATCACATAGATAAATGCAAGATATCAGCAGGGTAAATACATAATTAATTCTACAGACAAATGCCAAAAGAGAGGCTTGCAATACAGATGACACAAGAAAAGGGAAAAAGGCAGGATTTGAATGCAGGGACCCAATTCACATACCAAAAGAGAGGCTTGAAATGCAGATGACACAAGAACAGGGAAAAAGGCAGGATTTGAATGCAGGGACCCAATTCACATACCAAAAGAGAGGCTTGAAATGCAGATGACACAGGAACAGGGAAAAAGGCAGGATTTGAATGCAGGGACCCAATTCACATACCTGCAAGCAGAAGAAAGAGTAGGTTAACTCAGCATTCCTTAGCAGATGCCAATAGGCAGTTTGTTAGTTAGTAAACAGCAGTGTGGTGAGTATTGAGTACCAGTCTTGTATAATTCTTTGTGCCTCACTTATAAATGTTCACTTAAGAGATGTGAACAGATGATCTTACAATACTGTTATCTAAGCCTGCATTGCTAACCCTGCAAGTAGAAAGCAACATTCCGGGATCCATTCCTTTAATCATGCTTACAACATACATGTGTGCACTGCCCATTTATAGGGAAATCACATTAACCCTTTATCTTCTTTAAACTTCAACACTGGTATAGTGCCATCTAGCTATCAAAAATATTACAACAAAAAGAACTAGCTTTAAAACATATTATTAGTGCAAACAATATCATACTATACAAGAAGCAACCGCAACATTTTTCATAACATTTAAAGGAATACAGTGAAATCTAACTCCTTATTTTGGCCTTTAGGTACCATGATTTCCACTTTATGTATTCAAAAGGACTCTTTCTGTTTAAGTAATAACTCCCTATTACCTCTTCTTCTCAAATTCTCCACACTGTCAATGACCTGCAACCATAACTGGCTTATATTGTGGCCGGCATCTAAAAAGTGGCTAGATACAGGGGCTGTTAGATCTTTACACCTAATTATCAACCTATCCTGACTCATCCTGTCCCTTACTTTTCTAATTGTTTCACCTATATAGATCTTGGAACAAGGACATTTAATGAGGTAAATTACATAGGATGAGTCATATGAATAGTGTTTTTTATCTTAAACTTTTTATCTGTTTGAGGATGTATCTGTTTGGCCATTTCTCACAATCTCTGATCAGTTAAAGAATTCTCTGTGACTATTCTTTTCCCCCTCATCATTTGACTTTGAGGTAAAAAATTCTTCAACTGGTCATGATGGAAGATTTCATATCTAAACAAGGTATTCCTGTCTGCTGATTTTATATGTAAATCTACATTTAATCTACCACATTCGAGCGTGACTCTGCCCCGACTTTTTTTACACTAATTTTAGATATCCATCTAGCAAGATATAGAAAATAAGCTCATCCATATCCTACACTTTTGGGGCTCACGTCATCATAGTCTGTAATACGTTACAGATCTTTTTTTACTCAATGGGTGTTCTACAATGGGCCTCTAAGTCTATTATCATTTTGAGAGTTATTAAGGTGCTGATTGTGTTTATTACAGTAGGTATTGAAAAGAATCACATTTTGTTGCTTTGTAGCCTTAAATAAAGACAGACACAGTTTTTTGTATCCAGCTACTCAGTGCAACTTATAACATCCAACTGAACGATATAACACCAACATGTCAGACAAAAATATAGACAATTCAAAAACAAAATCACTGAGTTTACAAAAGGATCACCCCCTTCTAAAATTACTTCTAAACTTAATCAGGTGTAGCAAGTCACTGTCAAAAGATCTCTGGGCTAAAGTTGTGGACAGGCACAAGTCTGGAGATGGATACAAGAAAATATCAAAGACTTTATCAATGCCTAGAATCACAGTAAAGTATAGTATTAAGAAGTGGAAGGTATTTGGTACAACACAGACCCTCTCTGGATCAGGACGTAGCTCCAAACTGGTTGGAGAGGCTACCAAGAAGCTCACAGAAACTCTGAAGCAGGTGCAGGAATTTATGACCAAGAGTCGTCACTGTGTGCATGTGACAACAATATCACAAATTATCCACAAATGTGGCTTGCATGGTAGGGCTTTAAGAAAAAAGCCACTTCTCAAGACAGGCCACATGCAGTCATGAGTGAGCTTTGCTATAACACACCTAGGAGATTCTGAGGCCACATGGAAAAAGGTGTTATGGTCCGATGAGACTAAAATTGAATTGTTTGGCCTCAACACCAAACGAAAAGAAAATCCAATACAATACAGCTCACCATCTAAATAACACCATACCTACAGTAAAGCATGGAGGTGGTAATATCCTGTTATGGTGGTGATTCTCTGCAGCAGGCACTGAAGCACTTGTCAGGATAGACGGACTAATGGATGGGGCAAAAAACTGTCATATTCTTGAGGCAAATCTGCTGCCCTCTGCCACGAAGTTGTCAATGGGAAGAAGGTTTACCTTCCAACATGACAATGACCCAAAGCACACAGACAAAATGACCACACAGTGGTTGAAGGAGAAAAATGTGAATGTCCTTGCATGGCCTAGTCAGAGCCCAGACTTAAACCCCATTGAATATCTGTGGCATGACTTGAAGACTGCAGTCCACAAACGGTCAGCATCAAATGTAACGGAACTGGAGCAGTTCTGCAAAGAAGAGTGGGTGAAATATTGCACAGTCTAGATGTGCAAAGTTAATAGAGACATATCCAAACAGACTAAAGGCTGTAATTAAACTAAAAGGTGGTTCAACAAAATACTGACTCAAGGGGTGATCCTTTTTCCTACTCAGTGATTTTGTTTTTGAATTGTCTTTAGTTTTGTCGGACATGTTGGTGTTATATCTTTCACTTGGATGTTATAAGTTGCAATGAGTAATTACAACTAGACTTGTCAGTCTTTATTTCAGGCTGCAAAGCAACATAATGATTATGTTCAAGGGGGTGATTCTTTTCAATACCCACTGAGGCAGGTACACCGGCAGTGCTGTTTGTTTTTCTTTTTAATTAATTTTAAATCTGGTATCGTTGATACCTTTTTAATTATCAGATTAAATGTTATGTTTTAAATTATGCTGTATTCCCATATGATGGAAGTTTATTTGATTACTATGGTGTGTGCCAAGTGGAAAAACTTTTTCTCTCTTAAAATACTATTTCTTATAACTTACCTTTGAGTATTGTTTATTTTCTACTGTGCCCCAAAGAGACTGAAGGATACATGCTATATTTAAACTTTCATGATTTAGATACAGCTTGCGCATTCCAATTTGCTTCCATTATCGAATTTGCTTCCTTATCTTTGTATCCTTTGTTGAAAAGCATACATAGGTAGGCTCAGGAGCAGTAATGCACTATTAGGAAATAGCTGCTGATTGGTAGCTGCACACATATGCTTCTTTTGTCATTGGGTCAACCAATGTGTTTAGATAGTTTACAATAGTGCATTGCTGTTCCTTTAACAAATTATACCAAGAAAATAAATCAAATGTGATGAAATAAATTAGAAAATTGTTTAAAATTGTATTCTCTGGGTGTTCTGGGGGAGGAGCGTGTGTGTAAGGTCAGCTGAAACACCTGCTCTGAGTTTCCCCACAAGCTGCTGGCGGAGGACCTTCGTGCCGAAAAACCCTAGACCTTGAGCGGCTTGTTTAGCCTAACTGTCACCACTACCGGAGCCCCAGCAGTGCCTCACCATCGCACTGTGCTGTTGGATACAGCACTTGAAAGGGCTGACTATCCTTTATTGCCTATTATACATCTCCTCGTCTCTAATTTCTTTGCTACAATATCTCATTGTTAAGTGCGAAGACTACCAGTTGGCTTTATCTACTTCCCCCCTCCCACGGGTGCTGTGTGAGGGGGGAGTTACTTTGCTTTTAATACTAAAGGTATAGCTGTTTTCGGCTGACAAGAATCACTTAGGACTCACCTGATAATTTTACAAGTCTATCGCCTGAATTGAGGCTCCATAAAAGAGAGCTCTATATTCACTCTAGCTAGAAGACATTCTGGAAGCCGGAGTATGAGCTACAGATAATTATTGTGCTTTGTACCTTGGAGGGTGTCCATACAGGAGGATCTGTTTCTTCTGCCTACCTGCTACTCTGCTCTGCGGAAGCCATGCAGTGAATGTGGGGCCTTCTCCCTCCATTGTTGTTACCCCCCCTTCGACTTGCACTGTCGGCTCCTTTGATCATCAGCTTCAGGCTCCTGTCAACCTTTTCCCCGAGGCTCCTGCTTCCAACCGGACCAGACTATCTTCCCCTCCCACTGGTGCTACGAGAGGGGGCCTGTCCTGGTGTCCAGCCAGCCCCTTTGTTGGGCTTCTAGCTGAACGTCTTCTAGAAAGAAGGAACTGATCTTCCCCTCACTGCTTCCATCAAATGAGCATGAAGTGATCATCCATCCTCTGTGATCCGGGGCCACTGTATTAGCGTCTCCTGCACCAGGAGAGGACTGGAGGTGTCCTCGCTGTGTTCGGGCTCTTGGGTGGCTGTCTGCTGGAGCTGTTTCTGTGGTTCTTGATCCCGGGTTGCTGATCATTCCTCATCTGGAGGTTGCTGCTCCTCTTTGGCCACTATTATTTCGCCCATCGGCCAGTGCCCCGAGAGGGGGATTGTCTTGGCATTTGCTTGGCCTCTGTGCCGGGTCTGTGGCTGAAGGCCCCCATGGAGAGCTTGAATCCGCTCCTTATACTCTTGATAGGAGTAGTGTCTTTCCATTTTTGGTTCTGGGGCTCCACCATTGGATGTGGGGTGGCTTGCTATGCTCCTGGAGTTATATCCCTACTGTGGCTGTTGTGCAGGAGGGGTGAAGGCAATCTTTCTGTGCCTGGTCGCCTAACCAATTATCCTCTAAGGACCACCTTTAACGGTAACCCTAGGTAAGCCACCTACAACTCTCTATCATTGGGATTATTACTCACCTCATTAACAGAGCTCTATTTGTATTATAAGTGGTGTATCTGTGTTTTATTTTTATTTATTCATTTATTTTTTATTTTTTTATTTTTATTTTTTTATTTATTTTTCTCTTTTTCTCTTTCCCATCTGGGTGCATCTTTAGATGATGGATACAGCAGGTAGTTTTAAACTGACCTCCTGGAATATAGGTGGTCTTACATCTCCCATCAAACGTAAACTAATAATATCTCACTTAAGGAAAATAAACACTGATATTGCTTTTTTACAGGAAACCCATTTAAAATTATTATTATTATTATTATTATTATTATTATTATCGGTTATTTGTAGAGTGCCAACAGATTCTGCAGCGCTATAAACAAAGGGGGAGTACAACAAAACAATTATAGGATAGAGGGCCCTGCCAAGAGTTGCACTGTTGTAGTCAGCTCTTAAGAAGGTGATCTACAAACAGCTGGACTCTTAGGCTTACATGCTAAGGGGGTTCAGGGGATTGCAGTGGATGAGAGAAACTGGTATTAGGAAAGGTAGGTTGTATGCGTCCCTGAACAGTAGAGTCTTTAGGGAGCACTTGAAGCTTTTAAAACTAGAAGAGAGTCTTGTGGAGCGAGGCAGAGAGTTCCACAAGATGGGAGCCAGTCTGGAGAAGTCCTGTAAACGGGAGTGTGATGAGGTGACAAGAGAGGAGGAGAGTAGGAGGTCATGAGCAGAGCGAAGGGGACGGGAGGGAGAGTATCTGGAGACAAGGTCTGAGATGTAGGGGGGAGCAGTGCAGTTGAGGGCTTTGTATGTAAGAGTGAGAGTTTTGTGTTTGATCCTAGAGGCAAGAGGAAGCCAGTGAAGGGATTGGCAGAGAGGCGCAGCAGATGAAGAGCGACGTGTAAGGAAGATGAGTCTGGCAGAGGCATTCATTATGGATTGTAAAGGAGCTAGGCAGCAGGTGGGGAGACCAGAGAGGACAGAGTTGCAGTAATCAAGGCGGGAAAGAATGAGAGAATGGATTAAAATCTTAGTTTTGTCTTGTGTAAGGAAGTGTCTAATTTTAGAGATGTTTTTAAGGTGGAAGAAGAGGCTGTAGCCAAGGACTGAATTTGAGGAGTGAAGGAAAGATCTGAGTCAAATGTGACCTCGAGACATCGGGCATGCAGGGTAGGGGTAATGATGGAGTTGTCGACAGTTATAGAGATATTGGGGGTGGAGATTTTGGAAGAAGGGGGGAAAATGAGGAGCTCAGTTTTGGAGAGATTTAGCTTGAGGTAGTGAGAGGACATCCAGGAAGAGATGTGAGAAAGACAGTTAGTGACACGGGTTAGCAAGGAAGGAGATAGTTCTGGTGCAGAGAAGTAGATTTGGGTGTCATCGGCATACAAATGTTATTGGAAACCGTGGGACTTAATTAGGGAACCTAGTGATGACGTATAGATTGAGAAGAGAAGGGGACCGAGGACAAAGCCTTGCGGTACTCCAACAGAAAGTGGTGACGGGGCAGAGGAGGCCCCAGAGAAGGCTACACTGAAGGTACGGTTTGACAGGTAGGAAGAGAGCCACGAAAGGGCTGTGTCACAGATGCCGTAGGATTTGAGGGTTTGGAGCAAAAGAGGGTGGTCGACAGTGTCAAAGGCTGCAGACAGATCAAGGATGATAAGCAGAGAGAAGTGGCCTTTTGATTTAGCTGTGAGTAGGTCATTGGTGACCTTAACAATAGCTGTCTCTGTGGAGTGATAGGGACGAAATCCAGATTGCAGCGGGTCAAGAAGGGAGTTTAACGTAAGGAAATGGGATAGGCATGCATATACTAGTTTTTCAAGAAGCTTTGAAGCAAGAGGGAGGAGGGAAATAGGGTGGTAGTTGGATGGGGAGGTAGGATCAAGGGAAGGTTTTTTGAGGATAGGTGTGACCAGTGCACATCGATGAGGGAAATGTACCAGTGCTGAGGGAGAGGTTGAAAATGTGTGTTAGTATAGGGGTAAGGGTAGCAGAGAGAGAGAGGAGCAGCTGTGAGGGGATAGGGTCAAGGGGACAGGTAGTGAGGTGAGAGCGCAGTATAAGTGCTGAAACTTCTTCCTCAGTAACAGGGGAGAATGAACTAAGTTTCAGGTTATGAGGGTTGTGGTTGAGTGAGAGTATTTGAGGGGGGGAGAGGATGGAATTATGTTGAGAGCAGATTTCATGTCTGATGGAATCAAATTTGTTAATGAAGTGACTGGCAAAGTCTTGAGCTGACAGAGAAGTTGTTTTAGGAAGTGGGGGAGGGCGGAAGAGAGTATTGAAAGTGGAGAACAGACGTTTTGGGTTTGAAGACAGATTAGAGATAAGAGTAGAGAAGTAGTGTTGCTTGTGGAGATTAAGGGCAGAGTAGTAGGAGTTCAAGATGAATTTGTAATGAAGAAAATCAGCTGAACTCCGTGATTTTCTCCAATGCCGTTCAGCAGTACGGGAACATCTGCGTAGGTCCCGTGTCAGAGGAGTATGCCAGGGCTGGGGATGAGTGTGTGATTTCCGAGCAGTGATAAGAGGGGCGAGATTGTCAAGGACGTATATAAGGGTGGAATTATAGTGGCAGATAGATTGTTCAGGGCAGGAAAAGGAGAAGAAGGATGAGAGGAGCGGTTTAAGGGAATTAGCAAGTTGTTGCTGATCTAAAGACCTAATGCTTCTGTGAAGTTTGGTGTGAGGAATAGAATGTGGGAGAGTTGTAGTAAGGGATGATATGTTGCAGGTAAGGAGATGGTGGTCAGAAAGAGGAAAAGGGGAGTTTGAGAAGTTTGAGAGAGTGCATCGATAGCTAAAGATCAGGTCAAGAGAGTGACCGTCTTTGTGAGTGGGAGAATCAGTCCATTGTGACAGACCGAAAGAGGAAGTGAGTTGCAGAAGTTGTTTAGCAGATGAGGCAGTGGGATTGTTAAGGGGGATGTTGAAGTCGCCAAGAATGAGGGTAGGGGTGTCTGAGGAAAGGAAATAGGGTAGCCAGGCAGCCAAGTGATCTAGAAATTGAGTTGCGGAGCCAGGGGGTCGGTATATGACTGCAACACGTACAGAGAGAGGGGAGAATAAGCGAATCATGTGGGTTTCAAATGAGGGAAAAGTGAGGGAAGAGATAGGGTGTATTTGTTGAAAGGTGCAATGAGAGGAAAGTAAAATACCTACACCACCTCCTTGTCTATTACCAGACCTAGGAGTGTGGCTGAAGTGGAGACCCCCATGTGACAGAGCAGCAGTGGATGCAGTGTCTAGGGGAGAGAGCCAGGTTTCTGTTAGGGCCAGAAGGTTGAGGGAGCGGGAGATGAAGAGGTCATGTATAGAAGTGAGCTTGTGATGAAGTTCTCAAACTTAAATCGTCCTGGGTCAAGGAAGTTTTATTTTCTTCTAGCTTGAAGAGGAAAAGCAGTGTAGTGATTCTTCTCATAAAAAAATTATCCTATGAAGTGCTGCGTCTTGACATAGATCAGGATGGGAGATACCTAATGGTAAAAATGAAGATAGCGAAAATAATGTATACACTCTGTAATGTTTATGCTCCTAATATTTGTAATCTCTCTTTTTGGGAAACACTACAAAACAAGATTATATCTTTTGCAGAAGGTTATTTGATACTTGGAGGTGACTTTAACATGGCCCCACAGTACCCCCTGGTTAGGTTGAGACAGAATCCTGTCCCCATCAAAACTAAGAGAGACAATTTGGAATCAAAATTATTCATTAGGCTCTGTCGCAATCTAAGGGTATGTGACATTTGGAGATCTCAGAACCCCGACTCTATAGATTTTTCATGCCTTTCTAAGGCACACAAATCACTCTCAAGAATAGATCTCTTTTTGTTAGATGAAAGATTATGTAAATCAAAGGTTCTAGCAGGGATCCTGCCAATTAGCATATCTGACCATGCTCTGATTACTCTTGATTTTCAGTCAGACTATTCGATTTAGAGGAAGGCCCGTTTCTCTTTCCCCTCGTACTTAGCCTCTGACCTCAAATTTAAAAATTGGCTTAACGCCAAATTCCGGGAGTTTACCTTATTAAACCAGGAGCATGTCTCTCGCCCTGCGCTGTTTTGGGAAACAGCTAAAGCGGTTCTCAGGGGGAAATTTTAGCATATAGCATTTCTAGGTCTAAGAGACTCAAAGCAAGGGAACGGGAACTGTTGAGAGCAGTCAAAAACGCATATAACCGTTACATCTATGAGAAAACCTCAGAAAACTGGACTAGATATACCTCAGTATTAGAGGAAAAAGATTCCTTTCTTTTATATAGGGTTATTCAGAGGGATCTTAGATTCCAAGCTAAGTTATATCATTACGGAAATAGAACAGGGAAACTTTTGGCAAACTTGGTTAAACGAGATAAAGCCCCCTCTTTGATAGATTCTATATGTTCTGAAGGTAAGCATTTAAAATCGTCAAAAGAACTCCTGAAGGTCTTATCGGAATATCATAAGGTTTTATATTCATCTAAAGCTTCAAACAAGATTGAAAGCAAAGACTTTTGGCATAAAATACCCGTTCCGTCCCTAACTCCCGATTTACTTGAAACTCTTTCGGCTAGATTATGAGTTGTGCGTTAATTTAAAAAAGCAGTGTCAAGAGGTCCTAACGCTGCTTTTTTACGCCCGCTGCTATTACGAATCTTGCAGGTTTAGGGGCACCGCACACTTCTTTGGCCTTACCGCAAAACGACTTACGTAAACTTCGTAAAGTCTTTTTCCTATGGGACTTCCAAAGCGCTGATATTACAAATCTGTCCAGGGAGGCCAAAAAGTGAGCGGTACACCCTCTACCTCCAAGATCCCTAACGCACTTAGTAGTTAAGAGTTTTATGGTACAATGCCGTAACATAAAACTCAAGTGCTAAAATGTACACTAACACCCACAAACTACCTACTAACCCCTAAAACGAGGCCCTCCTGCATCGCAAACACTAAAATAAAACTTTTAACCCCTAATCTGCCGCTCCAGACATCGCTGCAACTATAATAAACATATTAACCCCTAAACCGCTGAACTCCCGCCTCGCAATCACTAGTTAAATATTATTAACCCATAATCTGCCATCCCTAACATCACCGCCACCCACCTACATTTATTAACCCCTAATCTGCCACCCCTAATGTTGCCGCCACTATACTAAATGTATTAACCCCTAAACCTAAGTCTAACCCTAACCCTAACACCCCCTAACTTAAATATAATTACAATAAATCTTAATAAAAATCACTATTATTACCTAAATAATTCATATTTAAAACTAAATACTTAACTAATAGTTACATTGTAGCTATCTTATGGTTTATTTTTATTTTACAGGCAAGTTTGTATTTATTTTAACTAGGTACAATAGCTATTAAATAGTTATTAACTATTTAATAACTAACTAGCTAAAATAAATACAAAAGTACCTGTAAAATAAAACCTAACCTAAGTTACAATAACACCTAACCTAACCCTACAATTAAATAAATTAACTAAATTAAAAACAATTAAATAAATTAAATTAGCTAAAGTACAAAAAAAACACACACTAAATTACAGAAAATAATAAACAAATTACAAGGTATTTAAACTAATTACACCTAATCTAATAGCCCTATCAAAATAAAAAGCCCCCCAAAATAAATAACACCCTAGCCTAAACTAAACTATCAATAGCCCTTAAAAGCGCCTTTTGTGGGCATTGCTCCAAAGTAATCAGCTCTTTTACCTGTAAAAAAAAATACAAACAACCCCCCAACAGTAAAACCAGACATCCATCCTCAAGGAAGCAGCAGAAGTCTTCATCCAACCGGGCCAAAGTCCTCAACAAAGCCGGGAGAAGTCTTCATTCAAGCCGGGCGAAGTGATCCTCCAGACGGGCAGAAGACTTCATCCAGGCGGCATCTTCTATCTTCATCCATCCGACACGGAGCGGCTCCATCTTCAAGACATCCGACACGGAGCATCCACTTCAACTGGAGTCTTCTTACTGAATGACGGTTCCTTTAAGTGACGTCATCCAAGATGGCGTCCCTTAGATTCCGATTGGCTGATAGAATTCTGTCAGCCAATTGGAATAAAGGTAGAAAAAAAGTTCAATCCTATTGGCTCAGCATTACTGAGTTTTACGCTGCTTTTTTGCAGGTGTTAGAATTTTTCTCAGCCGGCTCTCCCTGTTGATTCCTATGGGGAAATCATGCACAAGCACGTACGACCAGCTTACTGCTGACTTAAGCAGTGCTGGTATTGGAGTGCTCAATGCTCACTTCTTGCCTTTTTACACCAGGTTTGTAAAAACCCGTAATACCAGTGCTGCAGGTAAGTGAGCGGTGAGAGAAAACTGCTCGTTAGCACCGCATAGCCTCTAACGCAAAACTCATAATCTAGCCGTTTATTTGCCTATCTCGGACCTAGAAGTTGCTACTGCAATTCAGAATCTTTCTTCCAATAATGCCTCGGGTCCTGATGCTCTCCCAAATGAATTTTATAAAATATTATCCCCCTCAATAATCCCACATTTAACTCTCTTGTTTAATGATATATATATATATATATATATATATATATATATAAAGTATTGAGCCCTTAGTTTATTTTGCTTCTTCACATACTGTTTTAATATTAAAGCAAGGGAAAGATCCAACTAGGAAAGAGTCCTATAGACCTATTGCGCTCCTCAACAACGATTATAAATTGCTTACTTATATTACAGCACAAAGGCTCCAACCCCTTCTTTCCTCTATTATTCACAAAGACCAAGCCGGGTTCTTGCTGAAACGTAACTCTTCGGCTAAAATAAGGGAAGTCTTCCTCACGATAGACTACTTCAAAACAAGCGAGGATGTGGGACGGACGCGGGGAGAGGACACCCCTGATAGGGAATTATCTCTATAGACACTGAAAAAGCCTTTGGCTCTGTCCATTATGATCACCTTTTATTCACCTTACATCAATTTGGCCTTAGAGGTAATTTTCTCCAGTTTGTTAACAATCTTTATAAAAGTGCCTCTATGAGACTGTTAGTGAATTATTCTATTTTGCACGACATAGTGCTTGAGAGGGGAACTAGATTGGGGTGCCCTTTCTCTCCGCTCCTTTTTGATCTCTCTATTGAACCCCTTGCTATCTCAATCCGCCAGCAGCTTGAAGGAATAAAAATTGAGAGAAAGGAACTTAAAATAGGGCTCTATGCTGACTTCATATTAATCTATATGTCGAATACCTCTACGAACTTCCCAAAGCTCCTTCTAATAATAGAACAGATCGGATCCTTTTCTGACAATAGGGTTCACACTGCAAAGTCAGAGTTTCTTTGGATCAAACAGACCAAAGAATCACCGGTAGCAATACCTTTCAGTATAGTTCAGGACTCATTTAAGTATCTAGGTATCAGGATATCCTCTAAACCCGATAACTGGTATACCCTGAATATTTCTCCAGTGCTCAATAAAATAAAAAAATCCTTTAAAAATTGGCAGAATCTCCCTCTCTCCTTCTCTGGACGTATAGATATCTATAAGATGATTCTTCTTCCCAAAATCCTTTATATCCTTCAGAATACCCCGTTGATCCTTAAGTCAAAGGATATAATCCTTTTCAACTTTTATCTGGCAAAACAAGATACCCAGAATATCACTCTCTAAGTTATCTTTGCCCACAAAATTTGGAGGGTTCGCTCTTCCTGATCTTCGCTCTTATAATCAAGCCTTTCTCACACGCATTGTAACTGATTGGATTTTTACCAGGGATTATGTAACAAATAATGAGCTTGAATATAATATAACTTATCCTTTATCCCCGGCTGCTTTAATCCATTGCAAAAACACTGTAATTCCACCTGAAATAAAAATGATAAGATCTATTTATAATCCAATTCAGATATGGAAGAGGATATGTAACTCTTTGCTCATTGAATCCAGTATCTCGAGATATATCCCACTTTGGGGTAACCCCCAGTTCCAAGCAGGGCTACATTCAACACTTTTCCTTAGATGGAAGTCCTTAGGCCTCGCAAATGCCCATCAATTACTAGATTTTGAGAGAAGATATATTAAGCCATTCAACACCCTGCAGGAGGAATTTCACCTTTCTCACAAAGATTTCTTTGCCTACCTCCAAGCGAGACACTTTATACTTAAACTTGTTACTGACTACGGTTGGAATTGGTACTTGCGGACTGTTGAGAATTGGCTTTGTTTAACTAAAAATGGCCATATGTCAGTTTATTATATATATCGAATTTTGACTTCAACCAAGGGTCCTGGTACCCTGGAAAAAATCCATTCCAAATGGACTGCAATGATAATGCAAAACTCCCTGGATCCTAGATTACCTTCTCTATCAATTCAAGAAATTACTAGTGTGACCCTCTCTGCCTCCTGGAGGGAGTCACATGTTAAATTACTCTACATGACCTATTTTACTCCAGATAAAGGGTCCAAATGCGGAAACACTAATTTCAACATTTGTCAGAAATGCTCATTTCCGTCAACTAACTTTCTGTATATGCTTTGGGGTTGCCCAAGGATCAGAAATTTCTGATCTAAGTTACAATATTGGCTTACTAATTCATTGGGTGTCTCCTCCCTGACCTTGTCGTCGATAAATGTAATCTTTCTTTGTGTTGACATAGGGAAACACCAGCATAACTATAAAATCATTAATTTAGTGATTTTAGCCACCAGATACCTTATATTTAAAAAATGGAAAACAAAAGCAATTCCCAGTATCTTAGAAGTAAAGAATTGTTTGAAGAAACAATGCATCATCGAACAATTTGACACTAATTTAAATAATGATCATAAGATTAGGGTCTTCTTCTCTAAATGGTCATCCTTCATCAGAGCTCTTCCCCCTGCTGAGGTTGAACATTTAATATATCCTTTTAGAAACACAGAACTGGTTTTGCTGGGATTATGGTAACCTGCCATATCCTAATCTTCTATCCCCTTTTTTTCTTTTTTTCTTTTTGTTGTCGCTGTTGTTGTAGTTGTTATTGTTGGTGTTGTTGTTGTTTTTTGTTGTTTTTTTGTTTTGTTGTTTTTGTTTTGGTGCTCTGTCTCGTCTTTGTTTCTTTGGTCCGTCTGGTGGGTTGCAAGAACCTTTTCTTAGTTTTTAGCAGAGGTCTATATGAACATCTTACTAAGTCATAATTAAATCTGTAGAGAGTGAATCGGCCACCAATGTCAGGCAGCAATATGATATATCCTATGTGATCAATTGTAAAACAGATCAAGAGTAAGAGGTTGTTGTTTTTTGTTTTTTTTGTAAGATACCTGATGCTAAAGGCTCCGCCTGATAGGCAAATTATTTAAGTCCCGATTATGCACTTTCTTTGTTATACTTAGACATGGGATATATGACTATATATAGTAAGCAATGCCTAGGCTTATTGGCCAATGTTGTATAAAAATGTTTGTTTAATTAAATGTTGAAAGTAATCAGGAATACCTTAAAAATGCATACATTTAGGTTAAGAGATAGATCAGCTCGAGATCACATGAAGGATATAATATGATTTGTTAAAGTATTTTATGCTTGCGAAAAAATCTAGACTTGGACTATGTATTGGTTTATTTTATGAGACATCAATGCTACGTTTATTGTAAAACCGACTTTTGAATATAATAAAAACAAAGAAATATTATTAAAAAAAAATTGTATTCTCTGAATCACGAAAGAACATTTTTGTGTGAAACAGAAAGTTCTGCTAACATTACTAGCAAAATTACAGTTTTTGATGCTTCTAAAACATTTTCTATGCCTATATTAAAAAATGTTTAATATTAAAAAATATTAAAGGATATTACAATAAATACAAAATACAAAAATAATGAAGCAATACAAATATTAATTAATATTATTCTTCAACAAACAACAAGAGGAGAACAAGGACATCAAAAATTTCCAAAGGCCCTGTATAGATAGGGAATCAAGCACAGTTACATAGAGACACAGCAGTTTACATAGAGATGCCTGCAATTGTGATAAAATTCTCACAAGAGAGTATTGCTGAAGAAAACAACCAAATCACACCAGGATGATTTTCCACATATAGCGGTATTGTTTTCAGCCAAACTTAGCATAAGTCCAAAGTACGCAAAATGGGATAAGTGCTGCCAAAGCTGCATGCGTGTTAGTAAAGCATAGTACGTCTTATTGCTGAAGATGTTATGTGAAAACAGCAAACAAGCCAAATGAGCAGAGGGAGTCAGTCCAGGCTAACCCCCCATATTGCATGTGAAAGCAGCTATATTCCTATGTTAAGCCGTAAGCATGCACTTATCTGATTCTGGAGGTGTCCACAATTGAGGTCCGCTGTTTGTTACCGGTTGCCTCCTGAAATACTGCCTTGTAATTGAGTCCCATGAAGCAGTTTGCTGAGCCAGTTGAATGCTGCACGCTGAGACTGCAGCATGGTAGGACTGTGTGCTTACTTCCTGGTTGGTCACATGTGCGTCCGTGATCCAATGCCTACGATCCTGATCGTTTTACCCACAATGCCAAATGATAGACGGGGCTTCCTCAGGGCAGATCCGCCTGGACTGACTCCCTCTGCTCATTTGGCTTGTTTGCTGTTTTCACATAACATCTTCAGCAATAAGACGTACTATGCTTTACTAACACGCATGCAGCTTTGGCAGCACTTATCCCATTTTGCATACTTTGGACTTATGCTAAGTTTGGCTGAAAACAATACCGCTATATGTGGAAAATCATCCTGGTGTGATTTGGTTGTTTTCTTCAGCAATACTCTCTTGTGAGAATGTTATCACAATTGCAGGCATCTCTATGTAAACTGCTGTGTCTCTATGTAACTGCTGTATTGAGGCAATTTATTATGGAGGATGTATTACTATGTTCCACTATCTATCTTATTGCTAATAACCATTGCAATAGTTATTCTTCATACTTGTATGTAACCCACTATCTATCTTATTGCTAATAACCATTGCAATATCTATTCTTCATACTTGTATGTAATTCTTTGTAATTGTTGCTATACTGCCATTATTGTTGTTCCTGAAATCTTTACAAAGCACCTATCACTACTTAGATCCCTAAAATTTACCTGTCCGGTAATTATCCCTTGTATTGACTTGGGTACCGTGTACAGCTTGGGTGTAGCAGTGTACTAGGTGTCTTTGGATTGTATTTTTGCCATTATCATGATTATGATGTGCACATCTTCAGGGTTTTAATTGGCCACATGTACTATATTATTTGTTCAACATACTTTACTTTGTGTTGCTAACATATACCCAAGGCCAGCGCACAACTGGCCTATTGCTATGTTTGGACAGTTAGGATTTACTTCTTTCTGTACTATTAATAAATTATTTTTTTGTTCTCTATGTTTGCACTGGTCAGAGATTCATTCCACTTGTTTAATTTAGCTATACTTTTGAGCTATTTTTATAAAAAAAGAGTGCTTGATTCCCTATCTATACAGGGCCTTTAGAAATTTTTGATGGTCCTTGTTCTCCTCTTGTTGTTTGTTGAAGAATACATTTCTTATAGGGTCTGCACCACATTAAAATTATAATCTAATATAACATTAATGTTTTCTAAATTTTGATAATTTTTTCATGGAAAAAGACACATTTATAGTAGCCATTTGTCCTGTACCCTTTTTGGTTTTTTATTAATTAATATTAATCAGGCTAATAAAATATACATTTTTCAAAATAACTTTGTTCAATGTTTCAAAGCACAAATTGACATCTTAATGGTTAAACCATCAGCTAATTATCAGATCTAAGGTTTGTATGAATTTAAATTTAAGGTAAATGAAAGTTAATAAGATGAAAAGTTAATACTATAGCCTTAAATATGATTGTTGAAAAATATTGCAAAAAGTTATAATAGTTTAACGTGTTGTCCTCTCTGATAATGCTATTTGGTTGGTTGCTTATGAACTTTGGACATTGACTGCCTAAGGATCTCTTCCCTATATTTATGGTCTCTGTTTATTCAGGGCTTTTCACTTCAGTAAACATTTTTACTAGCTGCCTTTGAGCCATAGAAATGTTTTAAATAGTTCACTGATCTGTTCATATTTCTGACATTAAAAACCTTTCCATTAAGTGCTTCCTTGTAAATAATAGTTTGGCAGATCTAATTCTTTCTTTTTGAAAAACATAGAGAATTTAGTAATATTTAAAGACATTTTTTCTAAACATATTTTTGTAAACATGTGACACTTGTACATAGCATAATGCTAGATCTACCTATTAACAACCAACATTGAACTTTTTACCTCCTTTTTTCTTATCCTAACGTCCTTTCCTTTCACTTTCATGGTTTATGTAATTTGTGTTTATACAAGGAAAGAGAACAGAAAGTGTAACATCATTTAAGCACTCACTGAAATGTTGCATCTATTCATGTGTTTCTCAGAGCCACAAGCATATGTTTGGCTTGACAATAATAGCCTTTTTTAACATGGACACAACATTTTCTATGCAATGACAATCCATTTTTTTCAGTACTTTTTAACAGGTTTTTTTTAGATCATTTTGCACTTATAAAATTAGAAGGTCCTGAACTGGAATTTTTTACATATTTGCAACATTTGAAAGAATAAATTATGTTGCACGTGGTCACAGACAAGATTTTAGATGAGTATTTGCATACATGGCCTAGATTAATCAAAGCTCTACTTATCGCTATTGTATAGTCCGTCTGCAGTGGGCAGGGCACACATTTACATATGTATATTTAAATTTACATATATATGTGTGTGAGTATATATATATATATATTTAACACTTAAAAAGATAAGGTTCTATATAAGGTAATATGAACCAAAGAAAGACAAGGTTGCACCGAGTAACACATTAAACCAAACGTTTATTAAAGAGGTGGTAGAGACACCGGGTCTACCTCCACTAAATACAATATTTAATTCCATATAAAAAGTAAAGCAGATGATTATATGTCACAAAAACATAAATATATCCATATCCCCTTAATGCTAGCATGTATAAAAGCTGGCCAGCAAACAGTCCGTATGGTAATCCGGGCCCTTAGTGTAATAAACACACTCCGGTAAACTGAAAAAGGTACCGTCCATTTATTTGCTGCTATCCGGGCACTTGAGTGTAAACACACGCTCCGGTAGCAAGATGTAAGTCCGGTCTCCTATAATTAAAGCAGGACTGAAAGAGTGATATCCAGCTGGACAGCGTAATCAAAACACAATGCTGATGGGGTAATACTGGTTTGCAAGACTTTAACCGCACGGCTTACCTTCACCTTCCGGGATTCATGAGGTGGATGCCGTTCTGCTGCAATTTATCTCCATGATTCTATATTTGTGATGCTGATGCCAATGCAGATCTTCACTTGCTAAACACCGGTAAAGGTAGATGTTTTGAACAGATACAATCAGAGCCGCTTCACCTGATGGCGTTCTCCACGCTACAAAGTTACCATCCATATATATATATACCATGATATCCTTTACAACTAAGGGAATCTTCACAAAAAGGGAAAACAGGACACCACACCGGCATCTAGAAATTGCATGTAGCATTCACTTTCTGTAAATGTTTGTTTGTAATTCAAATTGACATTGTTGTGATTGTTACTTTCAATACAGTGTCTTCAAAACCAGGGCTTCAAATGGGATCGCACCTTCGTGCCCACAAACTCAAAACACGTTCACAACTGTGGGGTTTCCAGTTTTTGCAGCTACATTATTGGACTCCTGGTCACAAAGGTACAATCCTACTTGCACAACATTTTGTGGCTGCAATATTAGAATTGAGCAATTTCACTGTGAATTGAGCAGTTTCACTGTCTAGTCACATCATGCCCGATCGCGCTATTAAACTCAATGTAGCTCACTCCCGCTCTGGTAGCAGGAGCATGCTACCTTGAGTTTAATAGCATGATCAAGCAAGCTGTGATTAGACAACGTGCTGCGATATGCTTTGGAGAAGAAAACAGACCCGCTCAGTAGAGCCAGGAGCGGCTTCTGTTTTCGTTGTAAAATATCTATCTAACCCTTTGCTTTACAAAGCTGGCGCTAAGCTAATGTTATATAATGCTGCACTATGTGCAGAATTATATAACATTATTTTTCAGGTTTACTGCCCCTTTAACAACCAAAAACAAATTTTCTAGAATTTTCTTTTGAAAATGTATTTGCTGTTATGAGATTTTTTAGTGACCGAATCCATCTGGGATTGTCAATCACTCAAAAGAACACATTTCCCATATCAGCCAAAATTGCAACCGAGTTATTTGGAGCTGATATCAGAAAGATTGTGATTGGCCAAAGAGGCTTTAAAGTAAAATAATTTTAAAAATGGCTGTAAAACCAATTTGTGCGCTGACTGACAAATAAGTAAATGCCATTGCACTGTCTTACTTTACAAATGTTGCCACAAAGTTTAATCAATATAGTAAAACCCTTACGCACCCCATGTACCTATAATTAGGTTTTACAAGTTATTACAAGTCATGTAGGTATAGGTGTACCGTAGACCTTTTTGGCCGTCACGCAACGTCAGTACCGCACTTTTTAAAAAGTCCTTTTTCAATGGGACTTCCATAGCGCCAGTATTACAAGTTTGCCTGGGAGGCCAAAAAGTGAGAGGGACACTCTATAACCACAAGATCCGTACTGCCATCTAAAGTCAGTAGTTATTCATTTTTACGTTACAAAGCTGTAGCATAAAACTCATAACTAAAGTGTTAAAAAGTACACTAACACCCATAAACTACCTATTAACCCCTAAACCGAGGCCCTCCCACATCGCAAACACTGTAATAAATTAATTAACTCCTAATCTGCCGCTCCAGACATCGCCGCCACTTAAAAAATGTATTAACCCCTATTCCACCGCTTCCCGACATTGTCGCCACTATAATAAACCTATTAACCCCTAAACCCATGCTCTCTCGCATCGCAAACACTATTTAAATATTATTAACCCCTAATCTGCCATCCGCCCACAACGCCGCTATAACAAACCTATTAACCCCTAAACTGCCGCCCTCCAACATTACTACATAAATATATTAACCCCTAAACCTAACCCTAACGTAATCCTAAACCTAAATCTAATCCTAACCCTAACGTAACCCTAACACCCCCTAACTTAAATATATTTAAAATAAAGCTAAATAATACTTACAATTATTACCTAAATAACCTATTTAAAACTAAATACAAACTTACCTGTAAAATAAAACCTAAGCTAGCTACAAAATAACTAATAGTTACATTGTAGCTAGCTTAGGTTTTATTTTTATTTCACAGTTAAGTTTGTATTTATTTTTACTAGGTAGACTAGTTAGTAAATAGTTATTAATGTAAGAGGATATTTCAGATATATGGTTAGTAATTTCATTGAGAAAGTAGTCACTGATATATAGAAATATAATATTTATTTGTGTATCTTAAATAAAAGTGACACTGGATACCAACGGCTTATATTAACTATTTACTAACTACCTAGTTAAAATAAACACAAAGTTACCTGTAAAATAAAACCTAACCTGTCTTACACTAAAAACTAGCATTACAATAAAATAAAAAAATTTAATTAACCAAATACAATTATCTAAATTACAAAAAAACACTAAATTACACAAAATAAAAAATGAAATTATCAAAAATAAAAATAATTACTCCTAATCTAATAGCCCTATTAAAATAAAAAAGCCCCCCCAAAATTAAAAAAACACTAGCCTACACTAAACTGCCAATAGCCCTTAAAAGGGCCTTTTGCGGGGCATTGCCTCAAAGAAATCAGTTCTTTTACCTGTAAAAAAAAAATACAAACAACCCCCCAACAGTAAAACCCACCACCCACACAACCAAACCCCCCAAATAAAAACTAAATAAACCTAAGCTCACCATTGCCCTAAAAAGGGCATTTGTATGGGCATTGCCCTTTAAAGGGCATTTAGCTCTTTTACATTGCCCAAAACCCTACTCTAAAAATAAAACCCACCTAATAAACCCTTAAAAAAAAACTAACACTAACCCCCGACGATCCACTTACAGTTTTTGAAGACCGGACATCCATCCTCATCCAGGCAGCAAAAGTCTTCATCCAATTGGGCAGAAGTCCTCATCGAAGCCGACAGAAGTCTTGATCCAAGTGGGCAGAAGTTTCTCTTTTGGTATCTAAAATACAGCTAATTTATAGTTTTCATCTTGCCTATGCATCACTCTTTTAGTGACTTATAGCAGAATAATCTCTGATGACCTGAAACTCGCTAAAATAGTAACTCAAAGCTCAATCATAGATTCCTTGCTATTTTCCATCTAAATATGTTCCCTCAAAAAGCTTGTAAGAGCCGTTGGTATCCAGTGTCACTTTTATTTAAGATACACAAATAAATATTATCTTTCTATATATCAGTGACTACTTTCTCAATGAAATTACTAACCATATATCTGAAATGTCCTCTTACATTAATGCATTTTACCTGCAGCTCAATATCTCAGAAACTTTGTTTTTTTTTATTTATACTTTATTACATATTTCTCACCAGAACTGTTACTGTGAAGACAATTGTAATCACCATTTCAACCCATGCCCATCCTCTCAAAGTAGCATTTTACTTTTCACACTCCTTTACTCCCAATATCCCAGTACATTTCTAATAATGCTCATGTGACCTCCTTACACCCTTCACTACCTAATGTTTACCCCTCTCACTCATCTTACCTTACTTTGACTACTATAATAATAATAATAATAATATTAATAATACATAATATTACATGTAAATTGTTCCTATGACTAGCAAGAGTTACTGCTCTAAAATGTCTCTTTCTAATTCATTTAACTCACCCACCATCTCTCTTTGTCTGTCTTTAGTAGCACAGTAAAAAATAGATAGAACATATTACCATATATTGAGTTAAATAAAAGGTGACCAGATTTCTCAGACCCCAATTCAGGATATCCCAGAACCAAATTCGGGACACCTCATAAATGTTGAGATGTTAAAAAAAAAATGTCTTATAAAGGAATTCATACAAAACTTTATGATTCAGCTAACAAATTTACATACACAATATATAACAAATTATATATTTAGTTGCCAGGAATTAAGTATTATGAACTGTGGCTAGGGAATTTGTAAAACAGTGCTATCACATATATGTATAGAACTACCCCAGCTCTACACACACTGCGCCTGGCACAGATGGCCCCTGTATAGCAGCAGCAAAAAGGCATTTATCACCACTATGAAGATCACCAGAGCTATCCTGACTCACTCAGCAGACAATAGGGGCTGTCCCAGCTCTGTCACCCTGCTCTTCAGTAAAAGCATGTCATGGTTTTCAGTAGATATACACATTTTACCCTCCTCCACCAGCTTCATGCAAGTAAACTACTATTTCCTGGTGACACTGGGAATGTAAACAGCGATACCCAACACCGACCGCTGCTGGATTGCAGAAGTAACTGCAGCGGATTTTGTGGAAAGTGAAGTTGGTTCTTGTTATTTATACACTAGGACAAGTATTGGATACCTATTTTGGCAAATTTTGAAAAATCTTAGGCACCATAGCTTAGCCCTTTAAAAAATTAGGGACAGACTGATGAAACTCAGGACTGTCCCTAGCAAAAACAAAAAATGGGGAAACCCTAAAGACTGTCCCTAAAAACAGGGATACCTGGTTACCTTAGTTAAATACTGTATAAAATTTGATGTATATCACTTTATAATTATGCCACTAGTTAGTATTGTAAAACTTCATGTTAAAAAAAATGGGAAAATCTAATTTTCTAGATAAATTGTCCTTTTTTACAGTTTGTTTTTCCTGTGTCCTGTGTAAATTGGAAAAAAAACTTGAATATATTCTATATTTTTTTTTTAATAACTTTATTTATTAATAGTGAGGACAAAATGATTCACCATATACATAACAAGTTGAACATTAAGAAATGCTAAAGCACTTGTACGATTTGCCAAGTCCATCATAGTTACTGATGATATAAAGGAAGATTTCCTCCTGCAGAGGCAGGGAATCAAACCGTCCACACAATTTTCATTTTTTCCAAGTGAACAACCAAAAATAAGACAAAAACAAAAACAAAGAAAAGAGACAAAAACAGAAATATGAACAGACAATTCGCAAAGAATAACATTAGCACTTACCCGGACCCTCCGACTCGCCCCCCACAGACCAAGCAGCAAGATCCAGTAATTGTACAAATGTCAAGACCCCAAGTATTCACAGGTAAGCGAGACAAGTCAGTCAGTCTGTAAGCACCATTTACCTCGGAGGTTCTCATTCAAAATGAAAAGGCTATTTCTAAATGGGTATATAACACTGTCTCTTACTCTAGGTGAAAGAAATAGAAGGTAAGCCTCCCACTTGTGGATAAATTTCCTGACTCTTTTTTCCGGATCCCCCTTTGTATCCGCCTGCTCAGTCAACATTTGGTTGTGTATTCTGCCAAGCAGCTGCCCGAGTGGGGGTGCTCTATTGCTAGCCCACCCCTTCAGGATAACCATCCTAGCCAGCATCAAGACAGTCGTGAGAAAAATGTCAAACTTATAAATTCTGTCTTTGGGTATCAGAAATATAACATGTTGTGCTGTAAGGGTTGATTTGTTACTTTTGTCAACCAATAAGAAACTCTAAACCAAAATCCTCTCAGCTTGGGGCAATCCCACAATAAGTGAATCCAATCTGGGGATGGGTACCTACACCTATTGCAGATATTCTCCGCCCCCGAGACCCATCTAGCTCGAATGCCAGGTGTGATGTAGGACTGGTGGATAAATTTCATATGTGTCTCCCTTAGATTGGCTGAGATTGTACTAGCATGTACCTTCCCGAGGCTCCCTGTAATGAGGTCAGAGTCCACCGTCAGTTCTCTACTGTTTGCCCATTTCGTTACAAGTCCCTGTCTAGTATGCCCTTCACAGTGTTTAAGCAATAGGTCATAAGTGTGCGATATCTTATAAGAGCCCTGCTTAGCTAGAGCACACAATTTATCAATGTTGGAAGGCTCGGTAGTCAACAGCTTGTCCGAGATGAGTTTATACAGATAATGCCTGCATTGAAAATACGCAAACCTATGTGTCCCTGGGAGATCGTGCGAGCTTTGCAATTCAGAAAAGGGTATGATGTCTAAAGTGAGTGGGTTAAAAAGTTGGTGAAGTCTTGTAAGATGTCGGTGGTGCCATGTAGCAAAGACTTCAGTCGTGTAACCAGGGATGAACTGTAGATTGCCCTGAATCTGCAAATATTTAGTCACTAGATGTTGTGTACCCCATAGCTTACAAATCCCGGACCACGCCCTCAAAGGATCTTTGAATAATATATGAGATTGTATGGATAAAGGAAGCGATTTGAGAGGTGAGTGGGGCAGGAAAGCAAGATGTAAAGGCCTAATAAGACCACTCTCTAACTCAGGGACGGTGAAATATGTATTCCCTACCATCCAGTCCAAGACAATCTTAGACAATGTGGACCAGTTGTACCAGATAATGTTTGGAAGGCGGAGCCCACCCTCACTCGAGGACATAAATAGATACTTTTTACCTATCCTATGCTTTTTCCCTTGCCAGATAAAGCGACCCAATGAGGTCTGGAGAGAGGCAGCATCTTTATGTGTCAATAGAAGAGGCAGCATCTGTAGCGGATAGAGGAGCTTAGGAAGGGCGATCATCTTAAAAAGCTGAACCCTCCCCGAAAGGGACAAGGGGAGCCTTGTCCAACCTGACAATAATTGTTTGATGTTTGCAATGACTCCTGTGAGGTTGAGGTGATATAGTTTCGTGGGATCAATGTGTAAAAGGATCCCAAGATATTTGAAGGATCCCTCTGTGACCCTGAGGCCACTGCCCGACAGTGTGGTGTCACCGAGGTTCTGCAGCCAGGTTACCTCCGATTTATCAACATTGATTTTATACCCCGAAAAGGACCCGAATATCTTGATCGTATCCAGGAGGGGCTGGAGGTTGTTACTGGGGTCACCCACAAACAGGAGTAGGTCATCTGCGTATAATGAGAGATGATATTTATGTCCAAGCACATCAAGTCCTGCACAATGTTGTCTAATGTATGAGGCCAGGGGCTCTATGGCCAGATCAAACACCAGGGGAGAAAGGGGGCAGCCCTGTCTAGTTCCCCTTTGAAGTGTAAAAGAGGGGGAAAGCTCTCCATTGACTATAAGGGATGCCATAGGGACCTGATACAGTGTACGGAGGAAGTCAGCAAAGCAACCCGAAATTCCGAATCGTTCTAGGGAGGTGTGCAAATGATCCCACTCAATCCGATCAAATGCCTTTTCCGCGTCAAGTGCCAAAAGGCACGCATCTGGCAATTTGGATGGGGTTTGAGATGTTGCATTATACCAATAATGTGAAGAGATGGCTAGGACTTTCCGGATATTAAGTACCGAGGACCTCCCTTTTACAAAGCCTGTCTGGTCCATGTGTACGACAGACGGCAAGACCGTCGCTAGACGGTCAGCCAGGATCTTTGTAAGAAGTTTGTAATCCCCATTAAGAAGGGAGATTGGGCGGTATGATGAGGTCTGGGTATGGTCCCTGTCAGGTTTAGGAATCAAGCAAATGTTCGCTTCTGAGAAACGCTTATCTAATCGTGAAGCCCCTTCCAGATATGCTGAGAACAGAGAGGCTAAAGTGGGAGCCATTTCCTCACTCAAAAGCTTGAAATATTCAGATGGCAGCCCATCTGGGCCTGGGGCCTTCCCTAATTTGCTATGTCGTATGGCTTTGATAATCTCTTGTACATGGATCGGGGCATTAAGGGCCGATTTTTGCTCCTCAGAAATAGTGGGTAACTGCACCGAGCTCCAGAATCTCAACTTTGCCTCATGGTCTATTGTCTGGCTAGTGTATAGTTCCTTATAATACTTAACAAATTCCGACATAATGTCTTTATTGTCTGAAGTCAGTTTGGACTGGGAGTTTATAGCCGCTATATAGGATTTGGGGCGGTAAGAATGAACCAGTTTGGCCAGGAGCTTGCCAGATTTATTACCCTGGCGAAAGTATCTACCCTGCCTATGTATGTCAAATTTGAGATGTTGTTGAGTTAAAAACGTGTCCCTGGCCTGCTTAAGCTCGTAGTACTTTTTTTGAGATGCGAGGGAGGGGTCAGAAAGGTAGTCATTGTACGCCGCGGTTAACTGCGCCAGAAAGTCACCATCAATTTGTCTGTTGTTTTTGTTGTATTGGGCCGTAAAGGCCGTGATACAGCCCCTCATTACAGCCTTAGAGGCATGCCAGAATAGGTCGGGGGTATCTTTATGTGTATTATTGTCTGATGTATAGTGTACCCATGAGGACCTTAGGTGATTGCGAAAATTTATGTTGTTATAGAGATACGTGGGGAATCTCCAAGATTTCTTAGGGGGGTCCTTGGTGTAGGTTGCAATAGTAGTATGATAGGGGCATGGTCCGAGATTGTAATCTGTGCTATGGTACTAGTGTGAACTTGAGGTGTTAATGTTGAAGAGGTAAGGAAATAGTCTATCCTTGACATTGTGTGGTGTGTCTTAGATAGGCAAGTAAAGTCTCTTTCCTCTGGATTTTTTGTTCTCCAGACATCTACCAAGTCTAGTGTCTCTTTAAAAGAGCTAATTAGAGTTACCTCTCTACTATGTGGGGCACGTTGTGTCATGTGACCTAGCACTGATGGATCTTTAAATCTATCCAGAGGAACAGCCTGGGCCAGGTTAAAATCCCCTCCCATAATCATCGGGGCATTGTAGGTTAATAATTTTGCCAGTAAAGTTGACCAGAAATTGGGGTTAACCTCGTTCAGGCCATAAATATTACAAATGGTGTAGGTAAATTGATGAATTTGCAACAGAGCTGTAATATACCTGCCTTTCTGATCAATGTCAACCTGCGAGAAGGAAATTGGGAGACCCTTCCTAACCAAAATAGCTACCCCTCTCTTTCTGCCCTCTGTTGGAGAGTATAGTGCCTGACCTACCCAACGCTTCTTTAGCTTATCGTGTTCGTCTGCCGTCAATCTAGTCTCCTGAAGCAAAGCTATGTCAGCCTGTAGTGAATTTAAATGTTGCAAGATAGTACCTCTCTTTGCAGGTGATGTAATGCCTCCCACATTCCAAGAAACTATTCTAACAGGTACTGCCATAGAAATAGTGTAAGAATGCTAATATTAGGCAAAGAGTTACCTTATGGTCGTGTGTTAGACTGTAAAGAGAGTG
This sequence comes from Bombina bombina, assembly GCF_027579735.1. Lineage (NCBI taxonomy): Eukaryota > Metazoa > Chordata > Amphibia > Anura > Bombinatoridae > Bombina > Bombina bombina. The sequence continues at coordinate 915,316,330 of NC_069503.1, forward strand.
TGCTCTATTGTCGTCTTGAGTGGGGAAGGCAGCGTGTAGTGCGTTCCTGCAAAGAAGAAGGAATAGCAGCCCCCAAGCACCATATTGTACCCAAGGTGACTCACTGTGATAAGCCGTTAGTTGTAAGAGTATGTCAGAAGTCCTGATGAAGTGGTCTGCGGAGGGCAAGCCCAGAGGGGCCCGGGACTCCCCATGATAGAAGCTGGAAGGGAGACAAAAAAAAGGCACATGTAAGCAGTACAGTGACATTTCTGGCATAAACATTTTAGTATGAAACAGTAACCATATCGCATGAAGAACATGACAACCAAGATAAAAAGACATTAGCAGGGTATGCCCTAAGTAGGGTATGGGGCATTTAGGATTCTGAGCCAAAGGGTGGCAGTGGCTCCAATGAACTATAACATGGGATAGTAATTCTAAATGAGCAATAAAAAGGAACTGGGGTATGTTAACCAGCATGCCTACCAGGCAGAGAGGAGAAGCCCTGTTCAGGCTACACAGAACTATTAGGTGCCCAAAGCTAGAGGGGGGGACCAAAGGGGAATTAGCGTGCAGAAAAGGGCACCCCGGGTATTCTCCAGGAAATGGGTTCAGCCAAGGTAGATAAGAGAGTTCAGGCTGGCAACTTTGGGCTGAGAAACCTAAGCCAAAATGTGGTATTAGAGCATGGATTTGATCTCCCTTGTCTATAATAACAAGGGGAAAAAGAAAAAGCAATACCTGAAAAAGAGAAGTACACATCATGTAAAGACACACAAATTATGTTTCACAGATACAAAATACAAACTATCATTAGAGAATATTTCAGCCATTGTCCTGTCTTCGTTCAGACGATAAGTAGGCCTGTACCGCTGCAGGGGAGTGGAAAATCTTAGGCCCAGAAGACGTCTGCAACCTAAGCTTAGCTGGGTACAGGAGAGCAAACCGACGACCCTTTTCATGAAGGAGAGAGCAGAGTGGTGCAAAGTCTTTGCGTCTTCTAGTGACTTCCACAGAGAAGTCTTGAAAAAGTAAGAGACGGTGATCCTCATATTTGACTTCTTTTGTACCTCTATAAGCGCGTAGTATCGTGATCTTGTCTTGGTAGTTTAAACACTTGAAAATCACCTGACGCGGCCTTTCTTTACAGTTCTCCAGATGTCTGTCAGGACCGATGCGGTGGGCTCTCTCTATGTCAAGGGGCAGGCAATCTTGAGGCATGCCAAGAAGTGCGGGGAGGGTGGAGGCAGTAAAATCCAGCAGGTCTTTATCTTTAATCGTTTCTGGTACCCCTACTATGCGCAGATTATTTCGCCTGCTGCGATTCTCTAAGTCCTCGACCTTGTCTTGTAAGTATTGGTTTTGCTTCAGAAGATTCTTCAGAGATACTTCGGATTCCTGTTGCCTGTCCTCCACCTCAGAAATTCTTTGCTCCGCATTATTCAAGCAAGTAGAAAAGGCACGCACTTCAGTAGTAAGCGTGTCTACCCCTGCCTGTAGGTTGTCCATTTTAGGTAAGAAAAAAGCCTTCAACTCTTGCAATAAGGCAGCATGGTCACTTGATGAGCTCCCCTCACCCTCCTGTTGGGAGTTATGAATGATGGTTTCAGCAACCTGTTTCAGCCGCTTTTCTTGTGTTTTTGACCTGCAACTCATATTGTCTGTCCCAGAATGGGGAATTCTGTGGAAATAGTCGTCAACTTTCATAGAATAGAGCGCTGGCAAGCTGTGTGTGCAACAGGAGGTCTCAATGAGCCCAATTTAGGAAGGGCGAGGTATAGGGCCCACACAGAGTGAGATACGATTAAGGTCTAAGTCCTTGTGTCTAAAACAATGATGTTTAGTAAGATTGTAGTATTTGTCCACTGTTGTAGGTAGAGGATGTGAGGTTAAGCCACTAGATGTTGTCTGATGCTTGCATAAATGAGTTGTTATAATAAATTTAAAACAGCCATGTGCGCCAGCAAGTGGTAAACGGACAAATGCAAACTTCGTTATCTCTCCAAATTCCTCTGTCTCACTCCCTCCCTTTAAGTTAGCAAGGAAAAGGACAAAAGGGGGAAGAGGCATACAGTGCTATTAAGTCGCACCCAACACAGTGGTATATCTATGAGGCAAGTCTCTAGGCAGGTGATGTGTGCATTTAACTCCAATGATGCAAAGAAGGAAAAACAAACAAGCTGTTGGCAGGGTTATTAGAGTGGTCAAAATTAGCAGATCAGTCCCATCTCCTTAGCTCCTGAGTGTTTACCTATCTTCAGTAGTTTGTGTTTGAGACAAGGTAGCCTGCAGTGTGTTATGTGCGTACTCACAATTATCCTCTGGCTCCGAGGCCCACAAAACTTGGGAGCAAAGTACTGAGCCCTAGGGCCATTCACCTCCGCCTGCGGTGCATGTCTGTATTCAATTCTAGAAGGATTGATGTTGCCCAGGGGAGAGGAGCTCTCTGCTGCACTGCCAAAGGCCGAGGTGTCAAGATAGTTGAGCAGGGATCAGGAACCAGACAGCTCTGTGACCCCCGCAGTGATGGCGTCTGTTCGCGCCCTTTTCCTTTTTCTTTAAATTTGCCCCCGGGGACCAGGACCGGATGACAAGTCCTGCGTGTGGGAGATCAGCCAAGGCACTAATAGACAGCCCGGCAAGAAAAGAGGTCACGGGGAGTGGAATATCAGCAGCGGAGACACTTATTAGAGCTGTGTGTATACGGAGCTCTTTACCGCTGCTGCTACTCGGTCGTCCCGCCCACCGGAAGTCGAATATATTCTATATTTACATATAAAGTAAATTATTAAAGGAACATTTTAATCTAAAAATAAAATACTCTCATTCATTAATGCTCATTGGTATTTAAGGGTTAAACATTTAGCTAATACTTGTATGCCAAGTATACTCCCATATTAGACAAGACTAGCCGAATAGGGCCTCGCTTCCATTGAGTCGTAATTCAGTTTGCGTGCACTCGCAAACCGATAAATATGCTGTCGGAAGCAATATCGTTTATCGACTGTTTCCAATGGCGCGTTATACCTCGATATCGGCAGCCAGACTTCGGCTGCCGAAAAGATCTTCGCGTCCCATAGAAAGTAATAGAAGCCGTTAATCGATAATTATACCAGGTTTCCAATGAAAGCGCTAACCGTTAATACATTGTCGGAGGCTGTCGATACATTGAGATATATTACCCCCAGCTCAACTAGGTGTAAAAGAGGAAAATTGTGCTTTTTGAGACCTATTTTCTATTGAAATTATAAAACTTGCAAATAATGCAAGTGTTTTAATGTAGAAATAAATTGTTATAAGTAATATTTATTGTTGTCTCATGTATAGAAATAGTTGAACTTATATTCTAATAGAAATATCAGTATATATTTAAATATAATAATATATGCAAGAACATATCTACAGAATGCAAACTAGACCTATGCCTAGGGCAGCAAGAAATATTACTTATATTTATGAAGTGTTAAATATAATTATATTAGAAAATAGTATTTGATTATTAAAAATATGGATAAGTGTTTTTTTATTTTTCTTGAGAGGCGATCACAGGTATGAAGCACGGACGTTAAACGTAAATTCTATAGCGTAAGGTCGGGTTACCTTAGCAACTAATTGATTTTCAAGAAATCCGACGTCAGATGGAAGCGTTAACACAACGTTAACTTACAGCTACACGAAAAGAGCGACTGCGTGCAACACGCTAATCTTTTCAATGGAAACCTGGTACTAAAATGCAGCCGTAAATTACTTTTAGCTGTCGGCCGCTTCGGTAGCTTACGGCTCCATTTTTAACGACTCAATGGAAGCGAGGCCTAAGTTGGCGAAGTAAGTGCCTTGCAGCTCCTAAGTCCTGCTTTAACGGGAGTTAAACATAGAGGGCAAGATTATAAATTGCATGCTAATGTTAGAGCAAGTCATGATAAGCAACTTGTGCATGTATTACAAGTTGAAAGTAAATGGGTGCTCTCGAGCGCAAACAAAATATACACTTGTCACGTTAGTGCAAGTGAAGACCTAGCATAAAGTGTAAGGGGCAAAAAAAGTTGCACCAAACACAACATAAGTAGAATAAAATAAAGTGTTACAATCATATACACACTATCGGATAACAATTATTCATACAAATATTAAACATATATAAGGGTTAAAAGGTATATGTTACAGTATATGACAAGGTGTTTGACTGGAAAGGGCTATAATGCATATAAATGTGCATCAAACACAACATAAATACATAAAAATAAAGCGTTATACTCATATATACAATATCTAATAAAAAATATTCATATAAATATTTTTATTTTTTATTTTTAGTCCTAACCCTTTATGTAAGGTATTTAGTCTTGTTCAACCTTGTGCTCAACAAGTGCAAGTTATGTGGCAACATTGCGACCATGCTAATGGTAGCACGCCACTTCTAATTTAGTCCAAAGTGTTTAATAATAACATTTTATGAAATAGAACATTTTATTATTACACTACAATTTCCCTTTAATTCTTGACCCGTCATCTGACTCTCTCACATTTCACTACTCTGGTGTCCTCCTGCCTATGTTATTTTTATTCTTATATTTTAGTTCTCTTTTATGTTTAGTTTTAACACTGTTTAAAACCGATTTTCATTCTCTATTTTAGCACATCTGATTGTCTAAATATGTATATACAGGGAGTGCAGAATTATTAGGCAAGTTGTATTTTTGAGGATTAATTTTATTATTGAACAACAACCATGTTCTCAATGAACCCAAAAAACTCATTAATATCAAAGCTGAATAGTTTTGGAAGTAGTTTTTAGTTTGTTTTTAGTTATAGCAATTTTAGGGGGATATCTGTGTGTGCAGGTGACTATTACTGTGCATAATTATTAGGCAACTTAACAAAAAACAAATATATACCCATTTCAATTATTTATTTTTACCAGTGAAACCAATATAACATCTCAACATTCACAAATATACATTTCTGACATTCAAAAACAAAACAAAAACAAATCAGTGACCAATATAGCCACCTTTCTTTGCAAGGACACTCAAAAGCCTGCCATCCATGGATTCTGTCAGTGTTTTGATCTGTTCACCATCAACATTGCGTGCAGCAGCAACCACAGCCTCCCAGACACTGTTCAGAGAGGTGTACTGTTTTCCCTCCTTGTAAATCTCACATTTGATGATGGACCACAGGTTCTCAATGGGGTTCAGATCTTGTGAACAAGGAGGCCATGTCATTAGATTTTCTTCTTTTATACCCTTTCTTGCCAGCCACGCTGTGGAGTACTTGGACGCGTGTGATGGAGCTTTGTCCTGCATGAAAATCATGTTTTTCTTGAAGGATGCAGACTTCTTCCTGTACCACTGCTTGAAGAAGGTGTCTTCCAGAAACTGGCAGTAGGACTGGGAGTTGAGCTTGACTCCATCCTCAACCCGAAAAGGCCCCACAAGCTCATCTTTGATGATACCAGCCCAAACCAGTACTCCACCTCCACCTTGCTGGCGTCTGAGTCGGACTGGAGCTCTCTGCACTTTACCAATCCAGCCACGGGCCCATCCATCTGGCCCATCAAGACTCACTCTCATTTCATCAGTCCATAAAACCTTAGAAAAATCAGTCTTGAGATATTTCTTGGCCCAGTCTTGACGTTTCAGCTTGTGTGTCTTGTTCAGTGGTGGTCATCTTTCAGCCTTTCTTACCTTGGCCATGTCTCTGAGTATTGCACACCTTGTGCTTTTCGGCACTCCAGTGATGTTGCAGCTCTGAAATATGGCCAAACTAGTGGCAAGTGGCATCTTGGCAGCTGCACGCTTGACTTTTCTCAGTTCATGGGCAGCTATTTTGCGCCTTGGTTTTTCCACATGCTTCTTGCGACCCTGTTGACTATTTTGAATGAAACGCTTGATTGTTTGATGATCACGCTTCAGGAGCTTTGCAATTTTAAGATTGCTGCATCCCTCTGCAAGATATCTCACTATTTTTGACTTTTCTGAGCCTGTCAAGTCCTTCTTTTGACCCATTTTGCCAAAGGAAAGGAAGTTGCCTAATAATTATGCACACCTAATATAGGGTGTTGATGTCATTAGACCACACCCCTTCTCATTACAGAGATGCACATCACCTAATATGCTTAATTGGTAGTAGGCTTTCGAGCCTATACAGCTTGGAGTAAGACAACATGCATAAAGAGGATGATGTGGTCAAAATACTAATTTGCCTAATAATTCTGCACTCCCTGTATGTGTATGTATACATATGCATATATATGTATACATGTGTATATGTGTGTATTTCTTTCCTAAGATATGGTGAGTCCACGGCTTGAGTAATTATTGTTGTGAATATCACTCCTGGCCAGCAGGGGGAGACAAAGAGCACCACAGTTAAACTGCTAAGTATCACTCCCTAAACCACAACCCCCAGACATTCTCTTTGCCTTCGGTGCATGGAGGAGGTGAAGTTTAGGTGTCTGAAGAAAAATTTTGATTTAATCTACAAGCAAGTTTTGGGGTATAGCCGTATTCCACGTCATTCCTGCCATTCGGGTAGTGGTGGCTTTAAAGCAGTTAGGAACTTGTAAAGAGGTACTTACTGCATTTCCTATAAATTGCTGCCCTAGTTTAGAAAGACAGAGTTGGCTACTCTGTTCTTTCTTTTTCAAAGGTCTCTCGGAGGAACTGTGTCCTCTCATACCTTGTAACTGTAACTGTCTACATGCCGGACAGCGGAGCAGGTAAGTGATTTTTCTTCCAATTGGGGAGACAAATTTAAAACACTGCTTTTTTATTGGGACATACATAATCCTGTTGTATGGGTTACACTGGGGTATGAAGCAGGCACTGTAGCATGTGTGAGACTAACATTTAAACTCTTTTAAAAAGAAAGGGTAAAAAATGTTTTATTAGGCTTTATTTTCTGACACATATTTACTTGATAAAACAATACAAGTTTAAACTGAAAGTAAGGCGGAATTTTCTATTTCAGCAGCTTATTCATTTCCCCTTTGCTCTAAAATAAAACGATGCAACATTTGAAAAAAATGGTTATTTCTGGTACTCAGTGTACCAGGAAGTAGTGCCTCTCTGTGTCGCAGCAGTAATTTGAGCTTGGCAGTTGCGGTCACAAGAGCGGCTTTACTTCATAACGTTTCTGGGTGTTCCGGTCTTAATTGGTAGCGGTAAGGGACCTCAGTAATTAAGGTGTGGGGTTGCCTGAGGGGTATTTTAGAAGTTTATTTGATGTTTATTAAAATTTTTATTCTTAACTTTTCTCACATAATTTTAGCTGGGGATTGATCCTAATTTGGAATAAAATTTAAAGTGTATTTTTTACTGGGCTTATTTTAATTGAATATCTGTACAAGTTTATTTACTGTTTCACAACATGTCTGATATGGAGCAAGAGCCTGCTCTCATTAATTCATGCTTAGTATGTTTAGATGCGCAAATTACAGCTCCTATTCAATTTTGTTCTTTATGTGTCAAGAAAACCTTGCAAAATAAAGGTACAATTTTGAGCCTAATGTCTCTCAGGAGGATGCTGTTAAAATAATACCTCAGCTTTCTCCTGCTACGTCCCAAGCCTAAATGGCATCACATGCAGTGCCCTGTGGTTCCTCTATAATTCCTATTGGAAGCAGATATGGTTGCCCAGGTATCTTCAGCGTTATCTGCGACATTAGCTGCCATTCCCAGATTACAGGAAACACAAGAGGAATTCTAGAAATTCAGAAAATAAGGTGCCTGTCCTCAGTTCTGCTTCCCAAGTTACCCTTTCTCATAACTCTGATGAGGAAGATCTGAGGGTGAAATCTCAGATTCGCACAGTATCATTCCTAATTCTGAGACTGAGGTGGTATCCTTCAGATTTAAGCTTGAACACCTTTGTGCATTTTTAAAGGAGGTTTTAGCTACTTTATATGACTCTGATACCCCTGTTTTTGTTACTCCTAAGAAATCTAGTAAACTTAATAGTTTCTTTGATGAACCTTCCACTTCTGAGGTTTTTCCTGTTCCGGATCATGCTAGGGAGATTATCTCACAGGAATTCGAAAAATCAGGGGTGTCTTTTTCCTGGTCTCCCAATTTTAAGAACATGTTTCCTGTTGAGGAGTCCATTAAAGAATCTTGGTATACTGTACCCAAAGTTGAAGGGGCAATTTCCACTCTGGCTAAGAGAACCACTATTCCTATTGAGGATAGCTGCTCTTTTAAGGATCCAATGGGCAAGGAGTGGGAGGCTTATTTTAAAAAGATTTATGTTCATCAATGTCTCCAATTGGTTCGATTTCAAGTACAGACTTCATTGGATGAGATTGAAGATAGGATTAAAGCTCTTTAGTTGCCCAATTACTTTATTGCAGATGCCATTTTACAGATTGTTAGACTAGGAGCTAAAACTTCTAGTTTTGCTGCCCTAGCCTGCAGGGCATTATGGTTTAAATCCTGGCCTGCAAATGTTTCATCTAAAGTCAAGCTTCTGATGATTCCTTACAAGGGCAAAACCTTGTTTGGACCCAGTTTGGCAGAAATTATCTCTGATATTATGGGTTGAAAAGGGTCTTTTCTACCACAAGATAAGAAGAATAGGCCTAAAGGATGTCAGAGTAATTTTTGTTCCTTTCATAACTTCAGAGGAAAGCCTTCCCCTTCTTCTTCCAAGCAGGAACAATCCAAGTCTTCTTTGAAACCCAATCAGTCTTGGAACAAGGGGAAACAATCAAAGAAACCTGCAGCTGATTCCAAATCAGCATGAAGGGTTTGCCACTGATCCGGGTTTGGATCAGGTGGGGGGCAGACTTTCTCAGTTCTCTCAAGCCTGGATACGAGATGTCCCAGATCCCTGGACTGTGGACATAGTATACCAGGGTCACAAATTGGAATTCAAGACTTTTCCTCCCAAAGGCAGATTCCATCTCTCAAGATTATCTGCAGACCAGATAAAGAGAGAGGCATTGAAATTATCCTCCCTGGGAGTGATAGTTTCAGTTCCAGTGCAGGAACACGTTTTTGGGTTCTACTCCAACCTATTTGTGGTTCCCAAAAAAGAGGGAACTTACCGTCCCATTCTAGACTTAAAGTGTCTAAAAAAGTTTCTCAAAGTTCCATCCTCCAAGATGGAGACTATACGCTGCATTTTCTTTTAGTACAAGAGGGTCAGTTCATGACAAGCATAGACCTAAAGGATGCGTATCTTCATGTTCCTATTCACAGGGACCATCACAAATTCCTGAGATTTGCCTTTCTGGAAAAACATTTCAAGTTTGTGGCCCTTCCATTTGGTCTAGCCAAAGCTCCCAGAATTTTAGATTTTTTTCAAATGTTCTGGGGGCTCTTTTGGCAGTGATCCGTTCTCGTGGAATTACTGTGGCACCCTACCTGAACGACATATTGGTTCAGGCGCCATCTTTTCAACAAGCAAAATCTCACACAGAGATATTGTTGTCTTTTCTTCATTCCCACAGATGGAATGTAAATCTGGAATAAAGCTCAATTTCCCCTGCTACAAGAGTAGTGTTCTTAGGGACCATAATAAATTCTTTATTGATATAGATTTTTCTGACAGGAAAAACAAAATCATTTCCTCTTGCCTCTCTCTTCAGGCTACTGTTTATCCTTTAGTGGCTCAATGTATTGAGGTAATCGGTCTGATGGTGGCTTCCATGGACATCATTCCTTTTGCTCAATTCTATTTGAGAGCTCTCCAGTTGTGCACGCTCAGACAATGGAATGATGACCATTAGGATCTATCTCAAAGAATAGAGTTAGATCAGTCATCAAGGGACTCTCTCCCGTGGTGGATTTCTCAGGAACATCTGTCTCAGGGCACATGCTTTCAGAGACCTTCCTGGGTGATTGTGACCATGGATGCCAACCTGCTGGGCTGGGGAGCAGTCTGGAACTTGTTAAAAGTGCAGGGCCTTTGCACTCGGGAGGAGTCTGCTCTTCCCATCAACATCTTGGAGATGAGGGTGATTTACAATGCTCTATTGGCAAGGCCTCAGTTGTCCTCAGCCCAGTTTATCAAGTTCCAGTCAGACAACATAACCTCTGTGGCTTACATCAATCACCAGGGAGGAACTTGGAGTTCCTTAGCCATAAAGGAGGTTACTCAGATTCCTCAGTGGGCTGAGAACCAGAATTGCTCTCTATCTGCCATCCATATTCCAGGAGTAGACAACAGGGAAGAGGATTTTCTGAGCAGACAGACATTTTATCCCGGGGAGTGGGAACTCCATCCAGAGGTGTTTTCCAGCTTAGTCTTCAAATGGGGGATGCCGGAGTTATATCTGATGGCATCCCATCAGAACGCCAAGCTTCCAAGGTACGGTTCAAGGTCAAGAGCTCCACAGGCTGTTTTGATATATGCTCTGCTGGTTCCTTCGGTTTTCAGGTTGGCATACCTGTTTCCTCCATTTGCTCTCCTTTAACAAGTCATTGCTCGTATCAAACAGGAGAGGGCATTGATGATTCTAATAGCCCCTGCATTGCCTCGAAGAATCTTGTTTGCAGACCTAGTGGGGATGTCATCTCTCCCACCTTGGAGACTACCTCTGAGGAAGGACCTCCTGATTTAGGGTCCCTTCCTTAATCCAAATCTCGTTTCTCTGAAGCTGACTGTTTGGATCTCAGACAGGCAAGTACTTCCATTCTGGAGTTTTATTTTCATCATCTTTTGGACCTATTTTGTGTGGCTGGTGAACGGACGTTGTCTACACCTGAGTACAGTCTGCTGGGGACTGAGAAGTTCCAGCTTGCCTTTATTGCACATGGAGGTGCGCTGTTTGACCAGTAATTGTGAATTATGCATGTCTAAACTGTTCTGGGCTATGGATATTGTCTTATGTCACTCACAGGAATAAGAATTCTGGTTGTTGCTCGCTGGTCTCTATCTGATTGTTTCCCTTGTGGGCGTACAGTAGAAGACGCCACCTGGATGAAGACTTCTCGCTGCCTGGATGAAGACTTCTCGCCGTCTGGATGAGGATGGATGTCAGGACTTCAGAAACTGTGAGTGGATCTTCGGGGGTTAGTGCTAGGTTTTTTGTTTTTTTTTAAATTGTGGGTTGTTTTTTTAGATTAGGGTTTTGAGCTTTAGGTAAAAGAACTGAATGCCCTTTTCAGGGCAATGTAAAAGAGCTGAATTCCTTTTTAAGGACAATACCCATACAAATGCCCTTTTCAGGGCAATGGGTAGCTTAGGTTTTTGTTAGAGTTAGTTTTTTTTATTTTGGGGGGTTGGTTGGGTGTTGGGTTTTACTATTGGGTGGTCTTTGTATTTTTTTCAAGGTAAAATAGCTGATTTATTTAGGGCAATGTCCTACAAAAGGCTCTTTTAAGGGCTATTGGTAGTTTATTGTAGGCTAGGGAGTGTTTTTATTTTGGGAGGTCCTTTTTTAGTTTTATAGTGCTATTAGATTAGGTGTAATTGTTTTTACTTTTGATAATTTCGTTTGTCATTTTTTTGTAATTTAGTGTTTATTATTTTTCGTAATTTAGTATTTTTTATTTTTTGTAATTTTAGACCTAAATTTTTTATGTAGTGTTAGTTTTTTTTTTTTATGTGTAATTTAGTTTTTTTAATTGGTAGTTATTTTAATTATAGTATAATAGTTTAGTATAATAGTTATGTTAATTGTTAGTTTAAACTTAGTTTTTTTTAATTTCACAGGTAAGTTTTTATTTATTTTAAGATAGGGATATTGTAATTTTAACATAAAGTTAGGGTCTTGTTAGGTTTAGGGGTTAATAGTTTAATTTAGTTTTTTTGCAATGTGGCGGTTTAGGGGTTAATAGGTTTATTTGGTGGCGGTGATGTAGGAGGCCAGAGGTTTAGGGGTTAATAAATGTATTATAGTGGCAGCATGTCGGGGAGCGGCGGAATAGAGGTTAATAGCTTTTATTAGAGGCGGTGATGTGGGAGGCCAGAGGTTTAGAAGTTAATAACTTTTATTAGTGGCAGTGATGTCGGGTAGCGGCAGAATAGGAGTTAATAACTTACTTTCACTGTCGGCAATGTCGGGAGCGGCAGATTAGGGGTTAATAACTTTATTTAGGTGTCGCGATGTCGGGGGCGGCAGATTAGGGGTGTTTAGACTTGGGGTTTATGTTAGGGTGTTAGGTTTAAACTTAACTTTTTTCCCATATAGACATCGATGGGGTTGTGTTACGGAGCTTTTCATTCCGCGATCGCAGGTGTTATTTTTTTTTTTTAACACTCTCTCCCCAGTGATGTCTATGGGGAAAGCGTGCAAAAGCACGTCAAATCAGCCCTTGGCTTTTGTGCGGTATGGAGCTTAACGCACGCATAAGGAGGCTTTTCAGAAACTCGTAATGGCATCGCTATGGAAAATAAAATAACCCAACTTTTGTTGCATTCGTTTTGCACCCTCTATAGCGCAAAACTCATAATGTAGGTGTACGAGTTCTGCGTTAGCCTTAAAAAGCAGCGTTAAGGAGTACTAACGCTGCTTTTTAACGCCTGCTGGTATTACGAGTCAGGCAGGTACAGGTGTACCGCTCACTTTTCTTCCACGACTTTTGTCTACCACAAATCCCCTTACATCAATTGCATATCCTATCTTTTTAATGGGATTTGCCTAACTCTGGTATTATGAGTCTTGAAAGAAGTGAGCGGTACAGCCTCTACCTCCAAGACTCCTACCGCATAAAAAAGTCAGTAGTTAAGAGTTTTATGGGCCAACGCCGGAACATAAAGCTCTTAACTACAGTGCTACAAAGTACACAAACACCCATAAACTACCTATGAACCCCTAAACCAAGGCCCCCCCACATCACAAACACTGTAATAAAATTATTTAGCCCCTAATCTGCCGACTGGACATCGCCGCCACCTACATTATACCTATGAACCCCTAATCTGCTGTCCCTAACATCGCTGACACCTATATTATATTTATTAACCCGTAATCTTCTGCCCCAACATCGCTGCCACCTACCTACACTTATTAACTCCTAATCTGCTGACCAGACATCGTCGCCACTATAATTAATGTATTAACCCCTAAACCGCCGCAGTCCCGCCTTGCAAACACTATAATACATTTTATTAACCCCTAATCTGCCCTCCCTAACATCGCCGCCACCTACCTACAATTATTAACCCCTAATCTGCCACCCCCAATGTCGCCGCTACTATAATAAAGTTATTAACCCCTAAACCTAAGTCTAACCCTAACCCTAACACCCCCCTAAGTTAAATAAATTTACTATAATTAAATAAATTATTCCTATTTAAAACTAAATACTTACCTATAAAATAAACCCTAAAATAGCTACAATACAATTAATAATTACATTGTAGCTATTTTAGGATTTATATTTATTTTACAGGCAACTTTGTATTTATTTTAACTAGGTACAATAGCTATTAAATAGTTAATAACTATTTAATAGCTACCTAGTTAAAATAATTACAAAATTACCTGTAAAATAAATCCTAACCTAAGTTACAAATACACCTAACACTACACTATCAATAAATTAATTAAATAAATTACCTACAATGATCTAAACTAAAATATAATTAAATAAACTAAACTATAGTACAAAAAAACCCACTAAATTACAAAAAATAAAAAAATATTACAAGAATTTTAATCTAATCACACCTAATCTAAGCCCCTTAATAAAATAAAAAAGCCCCCCAAAATAATAAAATTCCCTACCCTATACTAAATTACAAAAGTAATCAGCTCTTTTACCAGCCCTTAAAAGGGCCTTTTGCAGGGCATTGCCCCAAAGTAATCAGCTCTTTTACCTGTAAAAAAAAAATACAAGACACCCCCCCAACATTACAACCCACCACCCACACACCCCTACTGTAAAACCCACCCAATCCCCCCTTAAAAAAACCTAAAACTACCCCATTGAAGATCACCCTACCTTGAGCCGTGTTCACCCAGCCGGGCACCGATGGGCCAGAAGAGGACATCTGGACCGGCAGAAGTCTTCATCAGATCAGGGCAGAAGAGTTCCTCCATCCAGCAGAAGTCTTCATCCAAGCGGCATCTTCTATCTTCATCCATCCGGCATGGAGCGGATCCATCTTCAAGACATCCGACGCAGAGCATCCTCTTCTTCCCCACGACTAACGACGAATGAAGGTTCCTTTATATGACATCATCCAAGATGGCATCCCTCGAATTCCGATTGGCTCATATGATTCTATCAGCCAATCGGAATTAAGGTAGGAAAAATCCGATTGGTTGATTTAATCAGCCAATCGGATTGAAGTTCAATCCGATTGGCTGATTGGATCAGCCAATAGAATTGACGTTGCATCGGGTGGGTTTTAGAGTAGGGGTGTGTGGGTGGTGGGTTGTAATTTTGGGGGGTCTTGTATTTTTATTTTATTAGGGGGCTTAGATTAGGTTTAATTAGATTAAAATTCTTGTAATATTTTTTATTTTTTGTAATTTAGTGGGGGGGGTTTGTACTATAGTTTAGTTTATTTAATTGTATTTTAGTTTATATCATTGTAGGTAATCTATTTAATTAATTTATTGATAGTTTAGTGTTAGGTGTATTTGTAACTTAGGTTAGGATTTATTTTACAGGTAATTTAGTAATTATTTTAACTAGGTAGCTATTAAATAGTTATTAACTATTTAATAGCTATTGTACCTAGTTAAAATAAATACAAAGTTTCCTGTAAAATAAATATAAATCCTAAAATAACTACAATGTAATTATTAATTATATTGTAGCTAATTTAGGGTTTATTTTATAGGTAAGTATTTAGTTTTAAATAGGAATAATTTATTTAATTATAGTAAATTTATTTAGATTTCTTTAAATTATATTTAATTTAGGGGGGTGTTAGGGTTAGGGTTAGACTTAGGTTTAGGAGTTAATAACTTTATTATAGTAGCGGCGACGTTGGGGGCGGTAGATTAGGGGTTACTAATAGTAGGTAGGTGGCGGCGATGTTAGGGAGGGCAGATTAAGAGTTAATAAAATTTATTATAGTGTTTGCGAGGCGGGACTGCGGCGGTTTAGGGGTTAATACATTTATTATAGTGGCGGCGATGTCCGGTCGGCAGATTAGGGGTTAATAAGTGTAGGTAGGTGGCGGCGACATTGGGGGAGGAAGATTAGGGGTTAATAACTATGATGTAGGTGTCAGCGATGTTAGGGGCAGCAGATTAGGGGTTCATAGGTATAATTTAGGTGGCAGCGTTGTGCGGAGCGGCAGATTAGGGGTTAATAATATAATGTAGGTGTCGGCGATGTTGGGGACGGGAGATTAGGGGTTAATTAGTGTAAGGTTAGGGATGTTTAGACTCGGGGTTCATGTTAGGGTGTTAGGTGTAGACTTAGAAAGTGTTTCCCCATAGGAAACCATGGGGCTGCGTTAGGAGCTGAACGCTGCTTTTTTGCAGGTGTTAGGTTTTTTTAAGCCAGCTCAGCCCCATTGTATCCTATGGGGAAATTGTGCACAAGCATGTTTTTCCAGCTTACCACTACCGTAAGCAACGCTGGTATTGAGGTGAGAAGTGGAGCTAAATTTTGCTCAACGCTCACTTTTCTGAGGCTAACGCAGCCATTCAGAAAACTCGTAATACCAGCGTTGTTTAAAGGGAGCGCTGGATAAAAATGGAGCGTTAGCCCCGCAAGTTTTTACCGACAAAACTCGTAATCTAGGTCATAGCTTTTATTTAACCAGTACTTAAGCATGTAAATATTAAGTATAGGTATTAATAAAACAGGTAGACACAGCTATTTCAGATGACAAAATCAAGCGCAAGGAAACATTTATAAAAAAGTTAATACATTTTAGCAGGTAAATGGTGCATAGGGAACACATTAAAGAAGGGGGGGGGAGCACATTGAACTGTCCATTTAAGAATAATACGCAGATATAGTATTTTTAAAATTATAGCTAACCAGAGCTCTAAGGTTGCGCTATCCCAACGCACATTAGCATGAATTGCGTTAAAACAATCACGTTTACTTTACTTATATTTTAAATATTGAAAATGTAAGTGTCAATTTTTTTTTTTTGTTTCTTTTAAGTAATGCAATAATGCAGACACATTGTAACTGATGTTAACCTTCTTAAAGAGATCATCTCCTCTGCAGAAGCCAATTATGAACAAATATAAATGAGTTAGTACAGTGGGCAAGCAATGGCTGAGTAAAATGTAGCAGTGTTAGTCTTGTCAATTCTGAAGGATTCAACTATGGACACATTACTATGTTTTAGAGCTGTCTTTCTTGTGCAATTTAAATTACAGTTACGCATTAGAACTGAAAGTGTTAAACACATTTGGCTTCTTTTTTTTTTTATTTTATTATCTTATAAAGAATTATTAACTTTACATTAAAGTGTTGGTTTGTTTCACATGTAAGCATAAGTTATTAACAAGTGCTTCCTAAATACCATGCATCATGATTGTAGCATATTTCAACTGTTAACTATCTAAACTTACAATCATAGAAATCATGTTGACAAAAGAAATCAAAAACATTCTTGATTCATTGTGCTATTCTTTTTTGCTCCATGCCATTGTTGTATTGAATCTAATTATACTAAAACCTTCAGTAGCACTGTAATGTGTTTTAGTGAAAATGTGTTGCTGAATAGAATTCATCAGAACGTGATCACCGGCATTACAAAGAAAATTATGAATTAATTGACCACAATTGTGTTTTTGTAAGGAATTGGCACTTATTTTCATTGATTGTTTCCATTAGTATTTATAATAATTAGCATTACATTAATCTTTAATACTTGTTAAAGTCTGTATCTTATAACTGGAAACTGGAAATTTACTGTTTAATAGTTTAATATATCGTGAAAAATATTTCCAAGTATAACAAATAATTTAGAAGAAAAAAATTCAGACATGGTTATTAATGCAAAAAAATAAATTAAAAAATCACGGAATAAAATGGTAACTTGTCAGTATTATGCAATAGTGAACTAAAATTAAACCTCCAGTTATTGAATGGTGAGGAATTTATTAAAATTCAGCTGATGTTAAAATGTTATCTTCATTGTCCTAGTTACCATAGCAACCTTTGCTGCAGAATTTTCAATGTGGGATACATGGTTTCGTAAATGTGTTTTATATGGCTACATCAACAATATAATTTGCTGGCTGTATGTATTTTATTTTGTAGGCGGAAGGACATTGTACATTAAAACAACTAATATCACTGGCACATATATAGCATATGCAATATCTCAGTAATTCTGTGTGCTGTTCACAAGTTTGACTGACATTAATATAAATCATATTTTTATATTTAACATTCATAATCACATTTTAATATTTATTTAGAATTTTCAATACTTATAAAACATTTTGACAGAATATTCATTTATAATTTGAAATATCTAATTATATAAATATGTGAATGAATACTTAGGAAAATGTTTAACTCTATTCAACATTATTTTTTTTTATTTTCTGGGGTATTTGAAAATATAATATCCATATTATAAAATATTGTGTGATTTGTTGATTGTATAGGTAGATATTCATTATCTGATAGCTTCAAAACCAGAAGAATTTAGAGTACAGTTTAGCTGAACTATCAATGAACTGGCTTTTCCTGATGATGTTTAGAATACTGTTTGCCCATAGCCTGTTATAAAGGAAGGAAAGGCGCGTTAGCACAAATCAGCATTCTATCCTAGGAATCTTCTGCATGTGCCTTTTTATGTGCAGCATTCAGGTTAATGAGCCTACCAGCCCACTTGATGTTGAGGACTTTATAACAATGCAAACTCTCATTAAATGCTGCCTGGCATCACTCTCTCATTGCAAAGGAACATTCAGATTATTGAATGCCTTTGTGCTCCTCATTCCTGCTTGGCTATGGAGTCCAGCAGTGGCATCATTCCCACACACTTCTGGCAATTATCCAATCATACGCCTGCCCTCTTCAAACTGTATGGGCATTTGCCAATCTAAGCTGTACTAGTAGGCAAACAAGGACGACGCATGGCAATTTTGGCAGCCTTCCATACTTGCAACTAAAGAATTTAACATTCTTAATAAACCTACTTTCTTCAGACAATTCAAATAGCATTTCGAGAAATAAAGTTATTTAAAGTATGTGTTATGTGAGGTTATTTTGTCACCTCTGTTTAATAATATAGTTGCACCTGGTTTATGAATTCTTTTTTTTTTCTCTTTTTTTAAGCCTGACAGTTTCTACTATAAAACAACACTGAAGTGTCATCTACTACCTGGAAGGTCTGTTGCTTTTTCACAATGATGTGCACTCAGAAGAATTGTGTGTAAACAACCATTCAGCACAGCAGATATAAGAGGTTATACTTTAAGCATCATGCTTGCATTGAAATGAACTTCATTTGTTTCTGGTGATGTCTTGTAGCAAGGCTGTAAAATTCACTCCAAGGGAACTAAAATGGCATGGTACTATTCATACCTGAAGATAACAGTGGTTCCCATAGTAACTGGAAATTTTAAAGAAATATTGAAGTGGTATAAGGCCAATGTACAGATTAGCATCCCCACATCATAAACACATTAATGTTGCTGTGTCTCTGTGTATAACAAGTTGTCTCTGATGTCTAAACTTAGATTTGTAAATATGCAATATTAAATAAATCAACTGCTATCAGCCGGTAGCCCAGCACTCCAACCTTTGAGGTATATTCACTACCTGGGTGCTATCCTCTATAGTGTGTATATATATAAACTTCTCTTGACAACCAAATTGTTACCTTAATCAATTGGAAATAAAAGTTATATTGATGTAAACAATTCCTGTAAGTGCCCTCCCAAGAGAAGTTTATATATATATATATATATATATATATATATATATATATATATATATATATATATATATATATTATATATATATATATATATATATATTATATATATATATATATATATATTATATATATATATATATATATATAGATAGATAGATAGATAGATAGATAGATAGATAGATAGATAGATAGATAGATACAGTATATACATATGTAATAAGATTTTTATATAAATATCCACAAAGCTTGTTTTTAAGGGTCATAGTTCCAATGTCCTATTATATTAATAGATACTACGATTTCAGTAATGTCAAACATGGTTTATAATTCATACATATTCAAAAAAAATTAATTTATGTTTTCAATTACTTGGGTTGAGAAAAAGTATTTGCTTTGGGGCTTTGTAAGTTTGTAGTATTTCAGAGTATACATATAGATTTGTGCAGCCCTAAAAAAGGATTGATGTCTCAAGATGTTAGTTCAAGTAACCCAAAGAACTGAAAGGGTTAAACACAAACTGGAAATATCTTACTAGAAGATCTTAACAGAAATAAGGACATCGCTCTAGGGACATAATGAGAAAGTCAGAGATTTATTGGCACAACAATTTTTGATGCTAGCAACAAATACCCTTTTAGATAAAAAAGCTTTGTGTGGGTGTAGGCTTCAATATATTATTGACTTACCCCTAACCCATAGAACACTGTTCTTGTTTTCCAGTATACAATCATCTTCAACTACTTAATATATCAGAGTTGGTGAGTATACTTAAGAATCTATGTTGAGTTTTAACAGCACAACCAATATATTCAGCATGCTATATTTACTATCTCTATTGTAATGAGAGCTATCATTTTAAAAGATGAAGTTGAAGAATCACAGTATCACAAATATAAAATTTACTAACACTCATTTCATCTTTATTACTTTGGTATTTAAAACAACTTTTTTTTTAATAACCTGTTATAGACATGTCACTTTCCTATAAATCCGTTATGGGTCTAATTTATGAAGCTGCTCAAACTTTGGTGCAGGCTCACTCATGCCTGTAACTGAACGTTAAAGGGACAGTCTACACCAGAATTTTTATTGTTTAAAATGATAGATAATACCTTTATTAACCATTCCCCAGTTTTGCATAACCAACACAGTTATATTAATATATGTTTTACCTCTGTGATTACCTTGTATCTAAGCCTCTGCAGACTACCCCCTTATCTCAGTGCTTTTGACAGACATGCAGTATAGCCAATCAGTGCCGACTCCTAAATAACTCCACAGGAGTGAGCACAATGGTATCTATATGACACACATGAACTAGTACTGTCTAACAGTGAAAAACTTTCAAAATGCTCTGAGCTTAGAGACGGTTTTTAGAAATCAGTTTGAGCCTTCCTAGGTTTAGCTTTTGAAAAATACCACCAAGGAAACAAAGCAAATTTAATGATAAAAGTCAATTGGAAAGTTGTTAAAAATGTCATGCCCTATCTGAATCATGAAAGTTTAATTTTGACTAGACTGTCCATTTAAGAAGCACTATTCGTCCAACCGCTGTTGTATCTTAACAGTCCTCAACTTCAGCGGTTGCAGATGTCAAACAACACAAACTCATTCATCCATGATGACTCATAAGCAATGCTCTCGTAAAACTGGTTGCACAAGATTAGGAGGCATTGCTACACAAGCGTTTGCTGTCTCATTGCTAAATAACAGCAGCTGAAGCTGTATCTGAAATCTCAAAAACATCTTGTCTAAATGGACCTTAATAAATGGAGGCCATAGAGGATAGATAGAACGATAGATAGATAGATAGATAGAAAGATAGATGATAGATTGATAGATTATACATACATACTTAATACTGGGGATAGATAACAAAGTATAACTTTAGTGAAAAAATAATATTTATCGTAACTGGTAAATTTATTGCAGTCAATTTTGCCATTATTTAAGTTCATTTTCAGTGTATGGATATGATATTTTTTATGTAGATATGAATGTTAATAAATAGTTTTAAAAAATTGCATACATTATAATTATTTTACATTCATGGGGTAAAACTGAATGTTACATATTAGTAAAACTCTGATTCTATCTTGGTAATGTTGTTAAAAACACAAGTCATATCTCTTCAGAATTATGTTTTTTTCCCCTTCATTTAAACATACAACAATAATATTAATAAGGGATGTACCAACATCTACCTACTTTTCTAAAAAAAAATTACTTTACCTTATGGTCAGTTTGCATGAAAAGGTGATGCAAAAGATATCAAAGAATTAATGATCACTAATTAATATAGACAACTCCCTCTATTGGTGGTGAGAAATAACTGTTAACAAGATTGAAATAGAAGATTTATTGTACACAGGAAAATCCATTGCATATATTTTGATACATATATTATGAGCTCCTTTAAATCAGCACATTTAACAGCTGATTTATATTGCAGCGTTGTTAATCAATTTTATTTGTTTAAAAACGTGTATTATTGAGAGGTTATGGAAAATAGTTATATGACAAACAGAAAAAGATAGATGGCTACAATGTTAGAAAAAAAAATAATAGATAGATGTTGAAAGACAGACAAACAAACATACATACAAATTGATAGATTGATGATAGATAGATAAATATTAAGATAGATAGATAGATAGATAGATAGATAGATAGATAGATAGACTGTTTGGGTAATACTGCTACTTGGAGTTGTCTAAAAAATAAAAATACTTCTATGCTATATTTTGAACCAATATATTCTGTCTAGCTACATGCTGTTATGTTGTAGTAAAATGGGCTTTATTTGTAACTCTAACCTTAAAGGGACAGCCTAGTCTAAATTAAATGTTCATGATTCAGATAGGGCATGCAATTTTAAATAACTTTCCAGTTTACTTTAATCATCAAATTTGCTTTGTTCTGATTTGTATTCTTTGTTGAAGACTAAACCTAGGTATGGCTCATGCACTAATTTCTAAGCCCTTGAAGGCCGCTTATTATCTCAGTGCATTTTTTCTCAGCTAGACAGCACTAGTTTATGTGTGCCATATAGATGACATTGTGGTCACAGTCAGCACTGATTGGCTAAAAATGCAAGACTGTCAAAAGAACGGAAATAAGGGGGCAGTCAGCAGAGGCTTGGATACAAGGAAATAAAAAGTATATTATTATAACTGTGTTGATTATGCAAAACTGGAGAATCAGTAATAAAGGGATTATCTATCTTTTTAAAGAATACAAATTCTGGACAGAGACATTATTAAAATACTAATCCTTTGTTGAAATATTTTTTCATTCTTAGAACTAATCTGGGGAAATATTCTGTCAGGATGTGGAAAATAATATGTTATCTATAGACATTTAAAATATAGTTTTATGGCATTTTTTGTTGATATAATGATTTGTTCCATATAGTTTTTCAGCTGTAGTCTGTTATGTCTTCTACTGAAATGCTAAAGAATGAAAAGGTGTTAACATAAGCATTTTTCAGTTCCAAGGATCAATGTTGCATTGATGACTTTCATCTGACCTTTAACCCTAAAGAAATACCAATAGCAGAACACTGCATCTTGCATTCTGTGAGGGCTACCTTGCTTAAGCTCCCAATTTTGCAATCGATCAAAAGTCATCTTTGTGAATAAAGCTTGAGATTTCAAAGCAATAGCAAACAATTTTTAAAGGTCAGATAAAGGTTTGTGTTTTGCTTGACCTGTGATTGCATTTTGCAACATTATTCTTTGTAGCCTCTAAAAGTAGTAGAGAAAAATAATTTTTTTCAAGATGTATTTTTAGTAAGCCTTTGGGCATTTTCACTGTCCCTAAAAGAACATGGTTGCATGGCAACCTTACAGTTGCCATGGAGATTTCATGTGTAAGCAGCTGCTGAAATCAGCATTAACTCCAGGCTTGCAGGTTTTTCATTCCAGTACATAGGGAGGGGAAAAGAAATAGGACAGCACATTTCTGCAACAAGGAAGTCACCTAGATAATGTCACACTAACATATGTTTCACAATTATTCTTTCCACTGTTTTATTGCTGCAATTACAGCAAAGCTAAGATTACAAAATTATATGGTTTTAATTTGCCTCTGTTGACTATGTTTCACTTTCATTAAAATCACATCTAAACAGTATTACTAAATTGTATTACTAAATTGTACATACTGAATGATTTCAAATAAATGTTTTTGTTTTTTTTTAAATAAATAAATTTAAAAAAACATTATTGGGGCAGTCACA
This sequence comes from Bombina bombina, assembly GCF_027579735.1. Classification (NCBI taxonomy): domain Eukaryota; kingdom Metazoa; phylum Chordata; class Amphibia; order Anura; family Bombinatoridae; genus Bombina; species Bombina bombina. Next base: position 915,339,320 of record NC_069503.1, read on the forward strand.
GTCCCTTACCAGTCAAAACATTGCATTGAAGGAACTATGGAAAATAAATAGCAGAAATGTTAAACATACAGACCTAGACCATTAACGTATGCTCACAAATGTAAACACTTCCTAAGCTTTTGCACTTAAAAAAGGTAAGTTAAAGGAATATCTAAAAAGATGATAAATGTTCCTAATATTCATCATTTGCTTTATGCAATGTGTGCCAAACCAACATTCGAATTTCCCTTGCTACATAAATATTTAAAAAATAATTCTAGTTTAATAAATATGACATATTGGTCTGTAGTGTTATACTAAATGAAAATGAGGGATAATATTATACATTACATTAGTATAGAATAAAGCTTTCACTATGTAATGCACCTTTTTTTTTTATATACAGCATATTGTAAACGATGTGCTTGAAAGCAAAAGTACTGTTGTACTGTTTATCTCTTTAAAAAGCAGCACAGATAAAAGGAATCATATGCTATTAATAAATAAATGGTGGAAATGAATGAAAGTAAAAGCTTATTATCGGGTACATTTAGGGGTGATAGATTAAAGTCAAACTCAGGCCTTTGATACAGCTGTTACAACATTGAGGGTCTAAGACTGCTATAAGCAAAACGTATACTGTATAAAATACATTTTAATTTGTATTCATAGTATATAATGCAACTTATATAATTAAACTAGTAACAAAAAGTAATAAACAGCTTTATGTCATTATTTATAATGGATGTTTAAAATAGCAGTGCTCTGTAAAAAAAAAAATTGTTTATTTAATTCTGGGCCTTCTTTATCAATTCAGTAGCTCACAGCTATTGTATAATTTATTCTCAACCAATGTGAGCAGATTTAAAATTTACATGTTTTAATCTTAGAAATGTATATGTAATGACCTATGTATAAAATGTATCTTAAAGGGACACTGAACCCAAATTTTTTCTTTCATGATTCAGATAGAGCATGCAATTTTAAGAAACTTTCTAATTTACTCCTATTATCAATTTTTGTTTCTTCTCTTGCTATCTTTATTTGAAAAAGAAGGCATCTAAGCTTTTTTTTTCGTTCAGACCTCTGGACAGCACTTTTTTATTGGTGGATTAATTTATCCACCAATCAGCAAGAACAACCCAGGTTGTTCACCAAAAATGGGCCGGCATCTAAACTTACATTCTTGCATTTCAAATAAAGATACCAAGAGAATGAAGAAAATTTGATAATAGGAGTAAATTAGAAAGATCTGAATCACGAAAGAAAACATTTGGGTTCAGTGTCCCTTTAATGTTATTTTATTAAAATCTCCATCTTTAAAAATGTAAGACACAAATCCTTTGGAAGAAACGCTGCATTGCATCCCTGCAAATCGATGCAAATTTAAGATGAATTATAGTAAAATATGTCTTATAAAATCTCAGTTTAAAATTTGTACGTGAAATATGTTTACAATGTTTTCCATATTAAAAAAAAACATGTATGCTTTTGCACAAAGCGTTTTCTTAATATGATAAATTAACAAAATAGTAATGTTGATAATGCAGAGAAAAACACACCGTGTATGAGACTTGGGTAATACTGAATGGATTTACAATATTTACTTCACATGTAATGTGTTACATGAGTATTATTATCTTCACTGTCAATATTGTATCACTATTGAGAAAAATCTATTAGCATTTATTACATCACGTATTTTTTTGTCAATTCTGTATGATATAGGTTTGAGATAGTAAATTGACACCAGAAATGTAAAAATGATTACATAAAAAAATCCATTTCTTTTCAAGCAGCAATGATATTGAGATACATAATGTTGAATATATATATATATATATATATATATATATATATATATATATATATATATATATATTACAATAAAAATATGCACATCAATGTACAATTACATAGGCCACAAGGCAATGCAATATTAATACATCATGGTGAATTTATTTTAAAGTTTTCATTAACTATTCTGATTTGTGCATAATCACTTTAACCCTAAAAAAATCATATTTAAAATAATGAATGTGCTTTATTTTAATTCAAACCAGATAAATCAATAGAGATTACAAAAACTTCTTATCTAGAAACAACATTATTTTCCTTTTGCAAATATAGCCAGTATTATATGTGATAAATATGAAAAGCAAAATCTGCTATAAAAAAAGAAAGTATTTTTTTCTATTTAAAAAAAGTAATCTTTTTTTTTAACCTTTTACAATATTTTTACTAGATAAGTGATTGTATCTTTTTCTATTAAATGTAAAGTAAGAAAAGGTTTTCTTATGAATTCTGTTTACAGTTGTGTGTTGTTAATTCATGGGCTAATGTTAACAAATTCTGGTGTGTTTTGTTCATTGTTAAAAAAAATTGTTTTGTCAGTTCCAAGGACTTAAAAAAATGAACACCTTTATATTTAAAAAAAAAACTAATCTATGTTCTCTTCTAAAAAAATGCTATTAAAGTAACATGGACCATGGACCATTTATCATGGTGAAGGTGTACTTTAAATCCCAAAGACTGATTTTAGTAATTTTGTAGTGAAGTCATTTAATATAAACAACACAGCTTGACATTGAAAACCATTTATTTTATTTTGTATATGGTTTTGTGGCTTGCAAATAGACAGTAACATTTGTTCAATAGGTTATGAAGGCTATTAGGAGTTTATTCATGGAATTGCAATCTCTGCAAGAAAATGCTTGATTTGCAGATAAAAGGTTCACTATTTATCTAAAACACTAATTTTATTTACAAAAAAAAAACATAAATAGATTATGAGGTCCAATATTTACTTAACACAATGAAGTTTATTGAAAAATACATTAAAACTTTATCGAGCTAGTAAGCAAATACATAAAAACAACTATATCACTGACTGAAAACAATAAGAGATATGTTATCTCAGTATCTTTTACCAGTTTAGGGAAGTATGCTAAAAACATTCAGTTCAGACATTCAAGCAGTGGTTGGAAACAAGAATTATTCCCTGAGCTTTGCTATTAAATGGACATGAAATTGATAATTAAATATATATTTATTTTTTCAGTCATGTGTTGTCAATTTGAAGAGGTAATTAAAATTATGCATACAAAAACCATGGTGGGCACGAATACGAACGTAAAATTGTGCTTTTGCAAACACGATATTTGCGCTCCACTCAGTAATACCAGGGCACGCAAATTTGTGCTGGTATTAAAGGTTCAGCACAATGCAAATGCAACCTCGTGTTCGCATTGCAGGGAAGCTTTGCACTCACGTGAGCGTTCTTCCATAGGCTCCAATGGGAGCCTCGTTCTCATGCCTTGAGACATGGCAGAGAACCTAGCGCAGTGAAGGGGGTAAGTCGTGCAGCGATGGGCAGCAAATTTTAAATATATATGTATATGAATATACTATATTATACTATAATATGTATGTGTTTATATGTGTATATACACATTAACACATAAATATATATGTATATAAGCATAAACATATATATTTATAGAAATAACACAGTCCCCATAGACAGAAATGTAAAGGCACTTTTCACCCCACACCCGCTCACTTTAAGCCCTTAAAGTGAATGTAAATTTTGATGCTAAAGTGCCCGGTTTTTAAAAATTTGATTAAAACAGGGGCACTTTAATTTATCAGAATTTACATTTCACTCGTGTTGTGAGAAAATTCCTTTTAAACTTGACAGCCGCTCCAGCTTCCTCTGCCCATTGCAAAGCCTCTTCCTGGGTTTAAAATGAGGAATCTGGCTTCCTCCAATCATGGCTTGGAATCAGACACTGATTCCCCCGGGGGGGAAGCCGGGATTAGAGGATGACCGATCAATCATTTCTGACATCAGAAATGAGTTTGCGGCGACCGGAGGAAGCTGGGGCGGCTGTCAAGTTTAAAAGGTATTTTTTTCACAACGAGTGAAATGTAAATTTTGATGAATTAAAGTGCCCCTGTTTTTAATCGAGTTTTTAAAAACCGGGCACTTTAGCATCAAAATTTACATTCACTTTAAAGCTGTGCAATTATTATTAAAAAAAGGAAAAATGCTACATTGTTTTTATTATAAAAAACAACACTACACTTTATTTTGAAGGCAATTGGAAGACATTTTTAAAGGGACACTAAACACAATTTTTTTCTTTCATGATTCAGATAGAACATGCAATTTTAAGCAACTTTCTAATTTACTCCTATTATCAAATTTTCTTTGTTTTCTTGCTATCTTTATTTAAAAAGCAGGAATGTAAAGCTTAATAGCCGTCCAATTTTTGGTTCAGACCTGGGTTATGCTTGTTTATTGGTTTGCTAAATGCAGCCACCAATAAGCTATTGCTATCCATGGTGCTGAACCTAAAATGGGCTGGCTCCTAAGCTTAACATTCCTGCTTTTAAATAAAGATAGCAAGAGAACGAAGAAAAATTGATTAAAGGAGTAAATTAGAAAGTTGCTTTAAAATGGAAGCTCTATCTAAATCACACACAAAAAAAATTTGGGTTTAGTATCCCTTTAAAACTTACCAGAGATCAGTTCTCTGGTTAATATTCATAGGGCTAATTGGTACCGGAGCGAATTTGCTAATTTATGGCGCACAATACATGAGCGCTCCACTTGTAATCTAGCCCATTATGTGCATTATAGTATTGTAAATAATTACATTGCTAAAAAAAAATCAGCTGTATTGGATGAGTTTATTCCTATAGGTAAATAAATATTTAAATGTATTTATGCCTAAGCTAAGAATCTTATATACAATATTTGATTCCAGTACTTGTTACATTAAAGGGACATTAAACACTTTGAGATGGTAATATAAAATGATAAATCGTATATTTAAAAAAAAAAAAATCTCATTATTTATTTTGTCTTCTTTTCCCGTAATTCCATTATGAAATTGTGAACATTTCAGTTCCTGATAGAAATGGAAGTGCAGAACACTGTTATATTTAGGGTGATCATATTGCCCCTTTAAAAAGGTACACATATGAAAAATACATATGTCAAAGTTCTTATAATGGAACAATATTCAAAACATTTGTATTTTTCATATGTATCCCTTTTAAAGCAATAAGGTCACCCTAGTTATATTCCACACAACCATTGGCTGCACACTCTAGTGACCTATTTATAACTGTCTCTAATTGGCCGCAGCAGAGAAGGTAACCTAAGTTACAACATGGCAGCTCACATTGTTTTATAGACACTAAAACTTTACACTTATTTTGTCAATATGTAAACAACTAATGAAACATTAAAAATACATCTACATGTTATTCTAAGACAAATCTTTTCTTTGAATGCATCATTCCATCTAGCATTTATTTTGTGTTTAATGTCCCTTTAAAAGTATTCATCAATTTTTATGTCCACATTTCTGTGTTGAGTGGTTTGTGATTAATAATAAACATGTAACAAGGCACAATGCACATAGCACTGCTAGATTATAAGTTATTTAGCATCCATTGAAATTTTCAAAGTAAAAAAAAAAAATATATATATATATATATATATATATATATATATGCACAACTGGGAGATAAGTTAATGCACCTGGTGAGTAGAAAACAATAGACATATGTGTGTAGCCACCAATCAGAAGCTAGATCGTAGTATTGCATTGGTGCTTCTGATCCTTCTTAGGTAAACTTTTAAACAAAGGATACCAAGAGAATGAAGTCAATTTGACAGTAGAGGTAAATCAGTCTCTGAATTATGAATCTTTAATTTTTATTTTCAAGTCCCTTTATGTCTCCATTTCTGTGCAGTGTATTACTAAGGATAGATGTTTTGTATTCTAGAGCTTTGTAGATAAGTAATATTTGAATGAAACATGGTGTGTTGAAACCCTTTTGATGTAAGACTAATTTATTTCCATAATATTTGCGATAATTAAAGCTAGCTTTATCGGTCCTTTTTTAACATGAGAATCTATTGAAAATACCTACACATTTATGATATAGAGATTAGTAAAAAGGTGTGAGCCTCAAGCACATGCCTTATCCCCAATGAACAGGTGCAGAGAACAGCAGGCTTCATGAAAGCCCCTGAGAAATTAATCCAATGAAAAGCTAGATTAACTTCTAAGAATAGATGTCCTTAGCTCTCCTCAAGTTTTAAACAAATAGGAAAAACATACTGTATTTTTCTATTTTATATGTGATTTGTATCTTAAAAAAAATAGAACATTTAAACCAAGAACGTCTCACAGAAATATGCAATTAATTGATGCTAAAATTCCTTTTATATACTGTGTACGCATTTTATATCCATTGTGAAACATCATATGCAGAACATATTGGTTACATTCAAGGATGAATGTGTAATGTGGGGGACAAAATGGCAAAAGACTTCTGACAAACTGAATTTTCATAATTAAACAATATGGGCTAGATTACAAGTGGAGCGGTATTTAGTGCTTCTGCTCGAGCGCTAATACCGATAAAAGTAAATATTTTATGTGCGTGGGTTTAGTGCGTGTATTACAAGTTGAAAGTAGGACTTTGGTTATTGCCACCGCGTTAACTTCTTCTCCCTATAGACTTCAATGGAGAGTGCAAACCGAAAAAAATCCCGAGCTCTTATCACTCGTGAGCTAACTCGACAGGAGTTAAACCTACTGCTAAAGGTAGTTAAGAATATTATACATTCCATATATAAGAAAATGTTCTTTTTATTTTTAAATATATATTTATATGTATATGTATATAATGTATCTTTTAAAAAAATTATATCTATAACTATGCATCTTTATGAATATTATATTAAGTGATGTTTCAGGGAACACTCCCCCTCATCAGACTGATGAAGGCGAGCATTCCCTGAAACGTCATCACTTAATAAAATGCACTTGTTGCACTTATTTGTAAGTCCAGAGAGTGCTGTCTTCTATCTTATCCTGTATTCAGCACCCTGGCAAGGGTGTAATCTAGCCCTATATCAAGAAAAAAAAGTAACTAATCTATATTCTAACTAACTTTTATTAATCAACTCTGTGCGAAATCTTTTTCAATTAACATTGACATCCCCGAATGTACCGAGAAAAATTCCATGATACTTTAATGCTGTGTAGAAGAATGTCAACAAGATATAGTGTTACAACATAATCTACCCCCTAACTGCATGTTTTAAAATAGTATTAAAAATGGGCTTGTGCTGTTTAGTTTTTTGACAATTTCCCCTCTCATAGTTTTTGTATTTAACATTGATTAAGGGGTTAAACATGTAGTCACATTTACACACCCAACCAATAAGGACTTCAAATATGCCACTAAATCACAAGCTATAACCTTATCTGTAGTAGCTGGGGAATGTATTGGGTGATTGGCAATGAGTAAATAGTAGTTAAAATTATGTGGTAAATCCAAAAACTTGTTGACAACTAATGTAAAGTTGAGGGGAATATTGGCTATTCTCTATATAAAAAAATAAAAAGTAAAAATTGTAATCTATTAGACAGTAAATTGTCATCTATTAGAACTAAGTTAATTAAAGGGACACTGTACCCAAAATTTTTCTTTCGTAATTCAGATTGAGCATGCAATTTTAAGCAACTTTCTAATTTACTCCTATTATCAATTTTTCTTCGTTCTCTTGCTATCATTATTTGAAAAAGAAGGCATCTAAGCTTTTTTTTGGTTTCAGTACTCTGGACAGCACATTTTTATTGGTGGATGAATTTATCCCCCAATCAGCAAGGACAACCCAGGTTGTTCACCAAAAATGGGCCGGCATCTAAACTTACATTCTTGCATTTCAAATAAAGATACCAAGAGAATGAAGAAAATTTAATAATAGGAGTAAATTAGAAAGATGCTTAAAATTTCATGCTCAATCTGAATTACGAAAGAAAAATTTTGATTACAGTGTCCCTTTAAGTCAGTTGAACTCAGCTTTGCTAAAAAATGAGCTGGATTACAAGAACAGTTATAGCAAGTCAGCTATCTATAAACGATCAACATGTAACAAACTTGTAAATACAGCTGATTTATGGCTTAACTTGAGACATAAGCTTTATTTAGTACTTAAGAAAATAACTACAAGAAGCTTTGTGCAAGGTGATATTTAATATATAGAGTACTCAGCTGTGAATAGGCAAATTTAAACACAGGGAGTCTATTACATTTGATAATATAATAATATAATAATATTTTATTTCAAACATAATTATTATAATACTAAAATATCATAATATTAAACTGAAAATTAAAACATAATAAAATTAATTTAAAAATGTAAAATTGCCTGTTGTCCTGCTAGCTGTGAAGACAGTTAATATTCTATAGGTGAAATTGTGTTATTTGAACGCATGCAAATATTTTACAGTCAATTGCATTAAAGTTAATGCAATCTGCTGACAAGTCAGTTGAAGTCAGATAATTTCTACAGGCCCAGATCTAAAAAACCCACCAGAATGGAGAGAAATCATCAACTTATTTAACTGAGTATTATATGGTAAGTGCCTCTCCTTAATATGAAGCATGAAAGCGAAATCCCCTTAACCACTACAATGAGCATGACAAGGTGTTCTCGTAATGCGCATCACTACCTGTAGGCACATGATAAGCCCTTTTTGTCATGCAGGAGGATCGCTGATCAAACTCTGCTTTTGGCGATCCCCCACACTACAGGAATCATTGGTCACCTAGTCACAAGGGGGCTAAACCAGGATGCTCCGGTAGCTGCAATGGAGTTGAATGGGGGGAGGTTTTTTAAACCCCTCAATCTTAACTCTCCAAGGCCTCCATTACATTTAGAGCGTTGCCCACAAAAGCCGGCAACGCCAGATTTTGCGCGATTTTGGTATTACATATACGGCATCGCATACAAGTTACGCGTGTATTTTTCACCCTTCGGGCGTATTTTTCTTAGCCATAGACTAACATAGAACAGACGCATAATTTGGTATCCAATATACAGCGTAAGGACTTACGCACGCAGAATTCAGAAAATCTACTCCATTCTCATCTCGCCACAAATTGCAGACGCAGCAACCCTTGCACTGACTAAAAAAACAACATAACTCTCTGAAGGCCTAAGAAACGCATGCGCAATCACATACATATCAGCCACTTGATCTCAAACAGTTAAACCTCTTCTAAGCATTTATTATTCCTGCCCCTGCAAGTGTGTCAAATCAATCACAAACAGCACAACCTCTCACCTGCAGCCTTAAAACCCCTGGCAATGCACACCCTCATTAGCCACCATGTTTCTCCTGCTTTACTTACAACACATAGAGAGACCGCATCATGGGGCACAAGGGGTGCTGGAAGCCCTACAAGCCCCTGTTGTGCAAGATATACCTGTTGGTGTTATAGTTGCTGCTGAGGTCCCTGGTCATGGTGCTGTAGCCATCCCTGCTCCTGGTTCTGCTCTCCCTGCTCCTCCTTCTGCTGTTCCTGTTCCTGGTGCTGCCACTGCTGCTGTTGTTGTTGCAGCTGGCCATAGGCCAGCAGGGCCTATAAAACGTCGGAATCAGCAGAGGGGAAGAGCAAGGGCACCAAGGATACACAGGGTTAGGGTCACCCTGTTTGGAATGACAGAAGTGGTGGTCAGGGAAAAGTATTGCTTGACTTCTGCAAGCCTCATTGACCTATATGAGGTCTTTAAGGATTATATTGACCCTCAAGTGAATAGGAACCTAGCTCTGACTGGTATGCAGAAGCTGTTGTGTGTTGTACACTTCCTGGCATCTGGCTCATTCCAGTCAACAGAGGGGCTTGTGTCTGGCGTAGCGCAGTCCACCTTCTCCAGGCTCCTAGGGGAGGTTTTGACTGCTCTAGATAACCAGACACAGTGATACATTCATTTCCCCCGTACTCCCTAGGAATGGAACAATCTTAAACAAGGCTTCTATCGACTGGGGGGTATTCCCAATGTCATGGGGGCAATTGATTGCACACATGTGCGTATCATGGCCCCACATGAGTAGCCATTCCTCTATATTAACAGGAAAGGGTTTTATTCCTTGAATTGCCAGATGGTCTGTGATACCACTCTGAAATTCACACATGTGTATGCAGGCTTTCCAGGGAGTGCCCATGATTCCTACATTCTGTGCCAGACCTCCTTATTCCAGCTTTTTGATTCTGGAACACTCTCGGGAGGTTGGCTGCTTGGTGAGTATGCACTACCTTCATTCTGTCTGTATATTTCTACTAAAGGGACACTAAACACAAAATAATTATGTCATGTTTCAGATAGAGAATACAATGTTAAACAACATTACAATTTACTTCGACCGGGGCTTCCGGCGGAAGTGGAGCTCTCACTGCACGCTGCTTCAACTTCAGCGTTCACAGAGAGCCTGAGAAGAACCGCTCCACTGATCGAGATTGGCCTTTTGGCTGTGATCCCCACAGCTCTGTTGGCACTGTGCTGTGGAACCTGCCACAGCTCTCAGCCAAAGCCCGAGTGCGGTGACACTACTACCTTTGTTTGGTACCAGATCTGGGATCGCCTGCACAGGTTAAACTAAGCTGTACTTGCTAATTTAAACACCCAGTGCTACGCTACGATTCCTCCCCTTACCTGTACCTACTCGATACTATCTGAGGCGAGGCTGGAAGAGGCAGAGACCTGTGCCCTCCTGGTTGGGCGTGACAGGCCAGGGATACTGGAACCGGAGAAGCGGCTGACAGAGTGGTGAGTTCTGGCCGCGGAGGGATCCTCGACTTCTGTTCTCACCATGTAAGTTGGCCGCTGAAACTATCACAGTACTACTCACAGAGACCCAAGAAAAGGGGCCTAGAAGGCCTGGAGTAGGAGATTGAAAAAGGGTGAGGTATCGTATAATAACCTTATAATAATAACATTGTTCTACATCTGGTACAGGCGACCCCTTATTACATGGGTATGTTTCAATTTTATATATTGGGACCGTTTTTCTGTGTCTAAGATCTCTGAGAGACAGTTTCCAGATTCTCCTGTCCAAGGTATCTACTGTCTGTGTCCCTTTTAAGGGGAAAGAAAAAGGCTGTAAAAACAAGGAAGACAGGAAAAAAAAAACAGGGGGACTGTGCTTATAATCTGGGCAATAACCTTGTATAAGAGACCCTTTTCAAGCCATTTCTTGCATCTTTCATTTTGGTGTCTCTCCTCCAGAAGAGGAATAAGAAAAGGAGAAAGGGGGAAACTAAGTGCTTCTCTTAATTAAAGGGACAATTGGATTAGATATTCTTTGGAATCATAATATCCTGATATACTAAGAGAAGCTGAAGACTGGAATTTATAACTGGATTATAACTTGATCTGATTGTTGGACTTTGTATAGTTCTGTTTTATCTCTATATTAATAAGGTTTCCAAATTTATTAGAAAATGGGACAAAGGGTATAAAAAAAAAAAAAGGGGGGGGATGATGACAAGAGGGTTTGTTTGATATGATAGAATTTATCTTCATAAAATGTTATGTTCAAGAGTCATTTACTAACATTTGCAACTTCTAATTACATGTTCACTGTTATAATGCTGATTTACCCCTGTAACTTTAATTTTTGTGCAGGCCTTCTTTACACTATTACGGCCTGATATAGGCAGTTCACTAATTTTAGATATTTGTATCTCCCAAAGTAATCTTTGGGAAACCTAAAAATCACTTTAAACAGTTAAAGGTTTTTTTTTTTTTTTTTTTTCTTCTGGAACACTTGAATGGTGTAAATAGATATTTGGTTGTTTTTTTTTATAGAGGATAGCTTCACATCCCACAATAAATATTAGAGAATTGTGCACTAACTCTCAGAAGTGACCATTTAGATCACAATATGCACTGTTATTAGATTAGATTTATTTTTTATTTACACAAACTTTGTTGTTTTGTTCTCTTTTTGTTGGCACAATTGTTGAGTCTGTATGTCTTTAGAAAGATATTTCACACAACACCCTTCTAAAATGCCTGCCAAATCTAAAGAAAAAACAAACAAGGGGGCTGATATTAGTTCTGACTCCAGTGAAACATCATCTATATCGAATGATAATCAGTCATTATTAATTCAGATTAATAATCTTTTTTCACCACAATTTGACATAATTAAAAAGGAGTTAAGTGATATTTCTAGTGAACTTAACACTCTTAATCAAGAAGTTAAACAATTCGCCATTAGGATGGCGGAAGCAGAGGATAGAATATCTGTTTTAGAAGATACGGTCAATCAACAAGAAAATATTCTATCTAAACAACAGACCATAATCCAAAATATGGAAGCGCGTCTGGAGGATCAAGAGGATCGCTCTAGACGCAATAATTTAAGGATTGTAGGTATCCCTGAAACAGCAGATTATGACAACCTGATTGAATTTACCTCCCAAACATTACCCCTGGCTTTAGGGTTCTCCCCGCAAGTTCTACCCCTGTCTATTGAAAGGGCACATAGATTAGGAATAAAAAAAACTTTGGAGAGTGGACTAGTTAGAAATAGGACATGTATATTTAAACTACTTAAGTATCAAGATAAAGTGGAAATGTTGAGACTTTATAGGAAATTCGATACTTTTACTATAAATGATAAAAGAGTCATGTTATTTCAAGATTTTTCCAACGAGACAGTTAAAAAAAGGAAAGCTATGTCTCCCATATGTGCGATCATGATAAATAAGGGTATTAAAGCCCGAATGATCTATCCCACTAAAATTATAGTGGAGGACAATGGCAATAAGATTATGTTCACTGACCCAGTTAAAGCAAGAGAATACAGTGATTCTAAATGATAACCTAGTGAGATAGATACTCTCAGATTATAGTGTCATATTATTAAGATACAGGAATGTTAGTGTTTGTTGCGAATGTAAAGATTTTTATAATTTTTTTTTTTCCTTTTTTCTCTCTCTCTCGCTCCTTCAACCTCTCTTAGTACTTTCTCTATTGAGACTTATTTATGAGATTTACTCATGATATACGGATATCTGTATGGCTCCCTTTACAGATTAGGGGCTAAAGCAGTACTGCATTGGGTAAGAATCTGTTGTGTTAGAAATTGGGTTTTATAACGGAAGCGCAAGAAAGAGAGAGATATTTGAGATAGTAATTGATCTAAGACCTTGTATTATATTTTATTATGCTTGATGTATTAGAAAATTTTACGATTTTATCTTGGAATGTGGGGGGTATCACTAATCCAATAAAACGTAAGGTGATAATTAAAAAACTAGGTGCATTAGAACCGAGTGTTGCATTTATACAGGAAACCTACTTAAAAGATATTGAGATCCCTAAACTGAGATGTAGGTGGATAGGCGAGGTTTTCGCTACCCCATGTTGCGGTAGGAAATTAGGTGTTGCAATACTCCTGAACAAAAATTTATCATATCAAATAATACAGACGAATGTAGATCAGGAAGCTAGATATATAATTTTGCAAATTTGGATAAAGGGGATAAGATTTGTCTTTTGCAATATCTACGCACCGAATAATTTTTCCAAAAATTTCTGGGAAAAATTGAAGAGTAAACTATTACCTTTTATATCAGATAATATAGTGATAGGGGGTGATTTTAATCTTTCGTTCTGTCCCGAACTTGATAGGTTTTAAAAAAAAAACATAGCGGTATATAATAGTCAAGCTAAATATATGAAAAAATTTTGTTACCAGCTTAAACTAAATGACGTTTGGAGACTTCAAAACCCTGACCAGCGTGTATTTACTTGCGAATCTAAAAAATACAGGACATTTTCAAGAATAGATTATCTATTGGTTGCTGAATCTCTCTCTTTACAGAGAGTTAAGGCCACAATAGGTGATATAGTGATATCCGACCACGCGATTATCTCACTGTCATTTCTTCCTTCTGAAAACCAGGTGAATAAAAATCTAACTATTATATTCCCTCGGTTTATGTACAAGAATATCAGATTTAATTTATGGTTAAAACAGAAATGGAAAGATTATTGTACTTTTAATATAGCACATTTCCAGAAAATCAAAACTTTCTGGGAAGCCTCTAAGGCATATCTAAGGGGAGAAATTAAGGCCTATATGTGTAAAAAAAAAACGCAAAGATAAAAAGAGATAAATCCAACTTGCTAAACAAGTCAAGACTAGTTATCAGAAATACGTTAGAGATCCATCTCGCCCGTACTGGGAAAAAAATTCTAGCACCAGACAGGAACGGGATGTTTTTTTTAAACAAAAATCCCTTGAAGAAGAGAGAAAATTAAACCTTCATTACAATGGACACTTTGGTTATTCAGCTAAATTTCTTGCTAAACTAGTTAAGGGTAGAAAGAAAAAAAACTATATATTAGCAATCAGAGATCAAGATAATAGATATACGGGAGTATCTGATATTAACCAAACGCTATTTGCGTTTTATCAAAAACTTTACACGCAAAGCACCAATCATGCACAGAATCAAGAAAAATTTTGATCTCAAATACAAATCCCTAGAGTCTCACAAGATCTTTTGGTTGCGTTGAATGCTCCCATTTCAGCAAATGAGATAGCGGAAACAATTGATAAGACCAAATTGAATAAAGCCGCCGGGCCGGATTGTTTGCCTGCAGAGTATTATAAAATACTTGCAGATGAAATCAAACCTACCTTAGAAAAATTGTTTAGTAGCTATTATAGGAATGGGAATATACCTTCAAAATACTTCGCGGCTGCGAACATTTCTCTGATTCTTAAAAAGGGGAAAGATGCAGAGGATCCAGGATCATACAGACCAATCTCCGTTCTTAATACGGACTATAAAATACTATCCTCTATTTTAGCATCCAGATTAATGTTATGTCTTGATGAAGTGATACATTCGGATCAGTCAGGGTTTATGGCTTCGAGAAATGTTTCCAAAAATACAAGGAAAGTGATAACTTTATTGGATTATATATGGAATATTCGCCAAAATCCAGGTAGATATTTTGAACATGATTGTGCACTTTTAACCCTTGATGCTGTCAAAGCTTTTGATTCTATAGAATGGGAATATCTATTTAAGGCCCTCGAAAAGTTTTGTTTTAAAAATGATTTTGTCCGATTCATTCGTAATATCTATAAGTGTCCAATATCTTATCTCTTAATTAATAATAATCTTACTTCAGGGATAAGATTGAAAAAAGGTACTAGACAAGGGTGTCCCTTGTCTCCCCTCCTATTCAACCTAGCATTAGAACCTCTTGCCATAAGGTTACGGGATATTCTAGAAGGTATTTCTATCGGTCAGACTGTCCTCAAAACTTTATTATATGCAGACGATATATTGATCTTCCTTTATAATACACCCAGAGCTATTCCGAGTGTGATAGACTGCTTGAATTTTTTTAGTTCATTCTCGGGCTATAAAGTAAATAATAATAAAAGCGAATTGATGTGGTTATATAAAACAAGTAATGTAGCAGACAATCTGGAATTCAAAGAGGTAGATTCTCTTAGATATTTAGGAATATATCTTCATAGAAACCCTGAAAGATGGTATGACCTTAATTTCTTCCCGCTATTTCAGAAAATAGAAGCCGACTTGAAACTCTGGACCACTTTCCCATTATCTTTGACTGCGAGAGTGAATCTTATAAAGACAATAATTTTTCCCCGGCTTCTTTTTCTTTTACAGAACTTGCCACTGATTCTATATAAAACCGATATAGGGAAATTAAATTCTAGCTTCTCACAATTTATCTGGTATAACAAGAAAAAATCACGAATTGCATTAGAAAAACTGATGCAACCTCGTGAAGCAGCCGGTTTAGCCTTGCCTAATATAACGTTTTATAATTTTGCAGCTCTAGGTAAAATAGCGCTTGATTGGCTCATGGAAACATGTTGGTTCTCAACATTAGAATTGGAGAATACTATAGTTTCTCCCTTTTCGCTTAAGGCGTTATTGCATATTCAACCAAAAGAAACACCGCACAATGTCAAAAGTTTAATCTCAGTAAATAATGTAGTTCTCGCTTGGCAAAAAATTTGTTCCCTTATTGGTCTTGATTACTCCTTTTCGGATTATTTACCCTTAATAGGCAATCCCGAATTTCCCCCCGGAAACAATCAGCAGGTATTTAGAGAATGGTACAATAAAAATCTTAAGTCAGTATCGCAATTTTTAACGGAAGAGCGACAAATAATTTCTTTTGATATTTTGAAAGCTCGATTTGATCTATCAAATAATAATTTCTATCCCTATCTACAAGTGCATCATTTTATATCATCTAAGGGGTGGAATGGCGGTGAGATGGTCGCGTGGTCGGAGTTAAAAACAATTATGGTCATTGCTCAAACCAAGTCCCCTTCTATCTCATTATTATATAGTATTATGCTCGCTAAACAAAGTGATTCTCTAATGCAAAAATTATCTGTAAAATGGATAACTATGATTCCAAATATAGATCATGAAATATTAAAAGATAGCTGTAAAACACTAAATAAGTGTCGTATCCCAATTAGCTGGAGAGAAGGTCATATGAAATTACTAAATAATTATTATTGCACACCATGGAAAATGGCTAAAATGTATTCGGGTCAAGATTTCTTCTGCCCACGATGTGTATTTATGAATGCAGATATCTTACATATGTTTTGGTATTGCCCTAGGATCCAACAATTTTGGAAGAAAGTGATTTTTTGGATTAACAGATTGTATCTAACAAACATACAGTTTAAAGTTGAGGATATTTTTCTGTTATTCCGGTCTAGTCAAAGGACAGTTCCAGCAAGTAGAATTATAAACACTATCATTTTACTTGTTAGGCAACTTATAGTAAGTAATTGGAAAGCAAAAAAGTTGCCTGGTTTCTCATGTTTTATTAAAGAAATTCAGTCACAAATTATATTTGAATCTTTCCATCTGTGGGATGCAAGTGAAAAAGAATGTAAAAATTTTTTATTGGGTTGGTTACCTATAATTAAAATATATCCAGAGGATGTGCAAAAGATAATTCTACACCCATTTTTAAGTACTGATTGTTTTTTTGATTTGGTATTATTAGGAGATTTTCCGACAGATTGGGTTTCAAGCTATAGGTAGAACAACTTTACAGGCTAGAGAAGCTAGAGAAGGAAATAGATGTGATAGAAAATCGATATAGTAAAAGATTCCGAGTTGAGGGAAGAGAGACGGACTAAAATTGACATCTCAGAGAGGCATTGTAATTAGGAGAGAGGGAGAAGGTTTTTTTTTTTTTTGTTTTGTTTTGTTTTGTTTTGTTTTGTATTGTTTTGTTTTGTCTCGTGCGAGTGTGTTTTTGTTTTTCAGTTCATGATAAAAAGAGCTACCAGAGTTAAAAGAATTGATTGTTTCATTATAATTTGATTTCTATGTATATTGTGAATGATGCAACTTAATCATATTCTTTGTTTTATGCTGTATATTTGTTTACACCCTGCGTGGTGTAGTTTTATATCCATGTGGAAGAGCTTCTTTGTTTTGTTTTTTACTTTATCTGGCAGCCACAAATAAATAAATATTTAAAAAAAAAAAACATTACAATTTACTTCTATTATCTCATTTGATTCATTCTTTAGATATCCTTTGTTTAAGAAATAGCAATGCACATAGATGAGCCAATCACATGAGGCATTGACGTGCAGCCACCAATCAGCAGCTAATGAGCATATCTAATATTCTTGTCAGCAAATGATATCAATAGAATGGAGCAAAATACATAATAGAAGTAAATTATAAAGTTGAATAAAATTGCAGGTTCTTATTAACTCATTAAATAAGAAATGTGTGTTTCATGTCCCTTTAAAGGAACAGTATACTATAAATAGTTTTTCACTTAAAAGGACTAATCCTGGCATAAAAGTAAATTGCTTACAATGCACCAGTTTAATGTTTTTGTAAAATATATATTTTAAATGAAATCCATGGTATGTCCCTTTAAGCACATGATGAACCTGTAGTAATCATGATACATATGTTACATGACAGGTGACGCAGGGTACGGCTGCAGACCATGGCTGTTAACTCCCTTGGCACACCCCCTTACAGAGCCACAACTCAGGTACCAGGAGGCCCACATACGGACCAGAAATGTAATAGAAAGGAGCTTTGGCCTACTCAAAACCAGATTCAGGTGTCTGGATTTGACAGGTGGAGCTTTACAGTATAACCCCAACAAAGTGTGTTCCATTGTCAATGCATGTTGTATTCTACATAACATTGCTGTGGACACACGTATATTGGGGGACATAGAACCAGAACACGATCAGCAGCTGGTTCCTGTACCTGAGGATGTGGACAGGGGGACACTGAGGGGGAATGAAGTGAGGGACTTTGTCATTCGTGAATACTTCACCTGTAAGTTACTTGTTCATAAGTACAGAAAACCGTAACATTTACATGTATTATGATGTTTGACTGTACCTCACCAACCATTGCATGTGTATATATCATGTCTTGCATAATTACATACTGCAGATTTCTACTGCATGTAAGTGAAACTACTACATCCCACCCCCTTCCCTTAACCACCCTAATTACTGAAAATGTCTCATTTGTTTAATTCATGTTTAGGTCACTATGATTTATTGACTATCATTAATAAGAATGAAAATGGATTTTTATACCTTATGTTCACACCTTCTGTAAATACATTATTATTTATATATATACCCATGTGTCAATTTATATTGGATGTGAAAAACCTTGATTTACATCTTATAAGTGAATATTACTATATTTACCCTTCATACACAACTATGTGATGTGGTTTATAGAACATGAATATGTCATAAACATGATAATATTACCTTTGTTTGCCATTTCCACACAGGTCATATTATATGTTTTAACAATATTATTGTACTAAAACACACTTCGTATGGATGTGGATGACAATTATATGGTAAATAACAGAGGACAAGATTTATGGTGAACTATAAGAATATTTATTTCTTTTTTGGCTTCTTGGATGAGGGAGCTGAGGTGGCTGTAGTGGATTTCCTTGTTCTCCTGGTTTGAGAAGATTCTTCTGTTTCTGCTGGTGTGCTGGCCACAGATGATAGGCTGGAGGCAGTGTCCTGCTGGTGTGTAAAGTGCTCAACCAACACAGCCAAGAGTTGATTTTGTTCTCTCCATCTATTGTCCATTTGCATCTGCATATCAGACAGAATTTGATTTGTTATGAACACTTGCACTTAACGATGCTGCCATGTCCCTCTGTAGCTCTATGCTACATTGTTGTCTCCTCTCTTGGCTCCTGATGAACCTTTCGTGGTCCCTGAAGAACCTCTCTTGGCCTC
The DNA here is from genome assembly GCF_027579735.1 of Bombina bombina. Lineage (NCBI taxonomy): Eukaryota > Metazoa > Chordata > Amphibia > Anura > Bombinatoridae > Bombina > Bombina bombina. The sequence goes on from NC_069503.1 coordinate 915,358,474, forward strand.
TTTGTATGTTCTCCGTGCTTGTTATGAGCCTCCTCTGGAGTGCAATGTATTCCTCACCCAGGGGTGAATACAATGCATCCACAGGCTCTTAAGAAGCAGGGCTTCTATGTGCTTGTAGGTCAGGGTCACCTGCATCTGCTGTTGCCTGAGGTGCAGCGGCATCTGCTGGTTATGTTGGGACAGGTTCAGCTGCATCTGCTGGTTCTGTTGGGACAGGTTCAGCTGCATCTGCTGGTTCTGTTTGGACAGGTTCAGCTGCATCTACTGGTTCTGTTGGGACAGGTTCAGCGGCATCTGCTGGTGCTTGAGTACTTTCAGCTATATTGTCATCTGCAGATGGTGGAGCTCTCCCAAGTGATGAGGATGGTGGAGCTCTCCCATGTGATGAGGATGGTGGAGCTCTCAGGGTGGATTGATAGTCCCACTGATGACCAGTGTGTGACCACTCAGCCTGTCCAATTGGCACTTCTTGTGACATACTCTGTGTGTAAAAGCCATGACTGCCCTGAGATTGTGTTGGGGGGGGGGGGGGTAAATATATGGACCTTTGTGGCTGTCTTGGCTCCCCCTCAAATCCAAAAGAAGAATATTCCTCTGGCCAGGAATCTTGCCAGGGGTCATATGGCAATGGTGGTGGCATCACTCCCGTGTCCTCAACTGAAGCCATCCAACCATGCTCATGCCTGGGAGCATACTGTTCATGTGTTTGCCTGAAGACTGGTGGTGGTGGCTGCATGCCTGTGACTGGTGGTGGTGGCTGCATGCCTGTGACTTGTGGTGGATGCTGCGTGCCTGTGACTGGTGGTGGATGCTGCATGCCTGTGACTGGTGGTGGTGGTAGTGGCGGCATGCCTGTTTGTATCCTCATGACAGGAGGTTCAAATGATGAGAGGGATTCGTACAGTCATATATATGTCCATGTGGACATACAATTTACATTAATACATGCTTGGGCCTATACTGATTCTCATGTCAAACTCTATAACATGCATGTGCACATTGTGATTTGTGATGTGAGGGATTTTAATATGCACAGTATACAGGTATGTGTTTCATACAATAGTTATGTGTACATGTCAATGATGGAGAAAATGTGTTCTTTAAGTCACACTATGGTCATGCAATTTACTAAAATTGAGCTAAAAGTATTGTGATGGCTATAGTGTCAATTTACTGAAAACTCTACATGTGGCTTGTGGCCTGTGTTACTCTGAGACATGTTAGTATTGCACTATTCCACCTCATATCATGAATTGCACTGTATTAAGTAGCATTAATGTCAAATATAATTGTAGATGTTTTTGTTAGTAGGCCAAATACCATGCTCCTCATTGTGTACATGAATGTGTGATATTAAAGGATGTTATATCTCAAATACATATTATACTGGTGTGTGGGATGTTACTCACCAGCATGATGTGCTGTGGTTGCAGCCCCTGAGTCACGAGCCCCTGAAAAGTCCACGGACTGCTGTGATACTCAGGGACCTGCGTATCATCTCCTGCCAGGTGTTATATTCTATGTCCAGGGGTGGACCACCGCCTGTTCCCCTCTGGTGCATAGCTTCCTGCCCCATCTTTTCTTTCACCCACCTCTTGCAGTCATTCCACCACTTTTTTAAGGCCCTCAACAGTCCCCCTCTGCGGGGCCACACTGTTGACGGCATCCTCTACCGCCAACCATGCTGTTTTACGCCTTTTGGCACTGCCTTTGCCCTTCTCCTGCACAATGAGGGCACTGTAATTGTCCATGATGGCCTGGAGTAGGGCAACATTTTCATCGAATGAGAAGTTTGGAATCTCATCCTCTCATCCTCCGTGGACACCTGGCTTGCTCCCTCTGTTGTCCCTGGTGTGGGTTCCTCCCTATCCTCTCCCTCCTCCCCCCTTCTGTCCCCATGTGCACCCTCTGTCCCTCTTCTAGATGTGCCTGGTCTCTGGGGCTCTCGGGCATCTCCCCTCCGATCATCCCTTCTAGCTCTCCCTCTCCCCACTCCACTTACTCCCTGACGGGGACCCCACTTGCTCCTCCTGTCCTCTACAATACTCCTCTCCCTGCCACTCCTCTCCCCTCCGCCCTACCTCTCCCTGCCATCCTCACACTACACACACTCACACACTCACACTCACTCCCAGTTCAATTACACACAGTCACAACCAAACACTCAGTCTATCACACTGTAAAATTGAAATAAAATGTGTGAGGTGTTAGAAAAAAAAGTGTGATGTATTTGTATATGTATGTATGCAATATGTGTGTAATATGTAAAAATATGTGTAAGTGTACAAGCTTAATCAACCAACAATGCGACCTAACTAACTCCTCTGTTTGTGCCTCTCTCTCTACTGTGACTATTCCTCCACTCCACTGTAGTGTGCTGTAGCTCAACGAACCATCCAAACACACTGAAGAAAATGGCGGCTGCGCATGGGTTTCTATATAAATTTTGAATAGCGTAATTAAGTGTCGCATTTTTAGATGAAGTCGCGGTTCATTTTTATGAGTGTTAGCCTAATTTGCATAAAACTACTCTTTATTGAGACTTTAGGTGGACAAAATAGGGGCGTAAGTTACTTGCGACTACTAAAATGTGTATTTGCGCACTTTTGGGAAGATCGCCAGTTTGTCCTACTTATGCCAGTTTAGCATCTAACGGCGCAGTATATGCAATATCCCGATGTGCAAGGTGAAATTATGGGCGGCGTGACCCAAGCATCTAAAAACTTCCAAGAACCCTCATTTGAAAGAGAATCGCATGCTCTTTCAAGTGGTTATGGTCTTGGAGCAGCACTAGAAAGCAGATGGTTTAAAAATAAAGTAAAAAACACATTGGTATTTGCTTAGGGTTGTTACATTATATGCACAATAAACACATCTGGAATGTCTAGAGACCACTAATAAAATGTATTTTTTAGTAGAAAATTCCCTTTAAAAAAAAATAATATTTATTTTGTTTGTATAGTTCATTGTTAACACAGTGATTTTTTCTGGACTGTACAATGGTGCCCCTCTGATCTATATTATAACCACTAAAAGCCCGTATGGGCCCCTATTTCACATGTGGCTACTCTTGATTCAAATTTAGGAAGGTGATCACAATAACAGCAGTGGTCACTGGGTAATTTTCATCATTATTTACTAAAATCTTTGCAAAAATGATACATTTTTTATAGATTTTGCCGCAGCTATCTCACATGCCATGAATTATAAATTTTATATAAAGGCATATTGTGAATCTGCTGGGCCTTCTGGAAAAAAAACAATATATAATTTTTATGGGTCACTCATTAACATTTGACTTACTCAAAATTGACTAAGCACTGGAGTTAAATATGGCTTAGCAGTAAAAGGGTTAATGAGATACACAGTTCCCAAGGTAAACATTGCCTTTAAAACATTCCCTGGAGGGCCTCATAATACTGATGAGGCCTTTTATGTTGGATTTTTGTTAATAGCACAATGTCAGGCTGAGTTTTTAACTCCCATCTGAATTTTTTCCAATTGTCAGAGGGTTATTCCTTTGTGAATAGACCTTCAGGTGTGAGATTTCTGCATCCAATTCTGCATTTAAAGGGACAGTCTAGTCCAGAATTTTTGTTTAAAAAGATATATATACAATATATAATCCCTTTAGTACCCGTTCCCCAGTTTTGAATAACCAACATTGTTATATTAATAGAATTTTTTCCTCTGTGATTACCTTGTAATTGTGGATGATTTTAACTACCCCAAAAAAATGGACCAATGAAACTAGTAATACAGCTAAGGGAGATAGATTTTTAAATGTTCTCAGGGATAAATTCATGTCACAATTAATTAAATTCATATTCTAGATGTGTCATATACACAGACTGATCTGTATGTTCTATTATGTTTAGACTGACCCTCCCCCCTTTGCCTATTATAAAACATTAAACTAATACAATAATGCTGTTAATTTCTGAATTTAAAAGGTAATTGAAAAAGAAAATGGACAGACTCTAATTCGTAAGCTTATATTGTAGCGCTAAATATGGAGTTGATCACAATCCTTTAGAAAAAAACGTAATAACTTATTTATTTACAAAATTTCTGTTGAAAATCATTTGATTCTCTAAAGGTTTGTGAATGACTCCTGAGTGTTTAACCCCAAAATTTTCTTTTATGATTGAGATAGACCATACAATTTTAAACAACTTTCCAATTTACTTCTATTATCAATTTTGCTTCATTCTAATGTTATCCGTTGCTGAAGGGACAGCATTGCACTATTGACAGCTATCTGAAAACATCTAGGTATCCAATCAGAAGAGACAAATGAAAGTGGAATGCTGCTTGTCAGCCTGAAACAAATTAAGGGCCTGACCACTACAGGCAATGATTGCTAGGCTGGGTAGTGCAACATTGTTGCAATGTTAGGGGTGGGGAATAAGCTTACCTATTTAAGCTGCGGTGGCCATTTTCTCTCCCTCTTTTCCTGGTGGCTGTCGTGGTGAAATTTTTTCCTGTGCAGCTATGAACCGGTCGCGTCGTTCATCTCTTCCTCCTCTCAGGTTCAGGGATGGCGTGGACGATGCTCCGCAGGAAGGGTTGCCTGCAAGAGAGCAGATAAGTATTAAGGATGCAGATTTTATACCTCCTAGTCAGGAGGTGGTGTCGGGGCCTTTTCGGCAGGGCAGGTTAGGTCAGGTCAGGCTTCCCCCCCTGCCTGTCAGTCAGGGGAGCGGGTGGTCGGGGGAGTAGTGGGGGGCCGGGAGGGTTTGAGGCCTGTAGGGGAGTCTCCAGGGAGCAGTGTCTCAGTGGCGGGTGGTAGATCTAGCGGAGATGCAGGGGTTAGGCGTGGGGAAGGGAGGCCTGGTGGGTCGGTGGATTCGGCTGGGGGTGGAAGCAGTGGGGCGACTGGTAGCCCAGAGGGAGTTCTGAACTTACTCCCACCCGAGGCCTTGGCGGCAATCCTCACGCTGGTGAGGACTTTCGCTGACAACCCCGGTATCATGGCCACCGTCAGTGGTGGTTCCGGTGGTGTTGAAGGCCGGGAGGTGCGTTCACGCCAAACTACAGCGCAGGCTGCACCGGATGCTGGGCCCTCAAGGATGGCGTCGGGCAGGGGCGTGGTGGTTCTTGGGGCTTCTGGTCCTCTGGGTGACGTCACTTCCGGTCCTCCAGGTGACGTCACTTCCGGTCCGGCGGCAAAAGGGAACGCAGCTGCGCAGATAGGCAGGGAGCGTCAGAGGAAGATCCAAGATAGGAGCGGGCAGGAGCGCAGGGTCCTCGGTCCTAGTGCGCAGAGGCCCGGAGCAGGGAGGCGATTCACCGGCGGCAAAAAGGCCTGAAGGTGAGGTGGGGGCGCCCAGGCAGGATTCAGGTGTGGATCGGTCACGGCGGGTGGTGTGGGGGGCTGCTCTGCTACTAAGGGGAAAAAGAAGGAAGCAGGCTAGTGTTGGCAAAGGGCAAAAGTTAGCTGGAGGTAGCAGAGGAGAAGTGTTCAGGGAGGGGGCGAGTGGTAGCAGGCATGATGCAAGGGGAGGGTCTGGGGAGGATTGGAGAGCAACTGGGCAGAGGCTCAGTGGGGGGACTGGGGGGATTGGGGGTCACTATGAGGGATATCAGAGCATATAGAGCCAGGACCCTCCAGGGGCAGTTAGCCAAAGGGGGGTTTGCATTCATTGCAGTTGCACAGGCAGTGGGGGTCCAGTGGTGCCAGTTTCAATGGCTGGTAGTCAGCAGAGGGATGTGATTGCTGCGGGTGCCAGCGGTCTGGGGTGGGGGCAAGTGTGAGTGGTGTTGGGACTTGTGTTCTGGGTGCTCCCATCTCCTTTTTATCTCCCTCGCAGGTTCGGGCAATGGAGTCGGCGGACAGTGGGGTTCCTGCTGCCGGGAACTCGTTGGTGGCGGTGGCAGCATCGGATGCCCCGAGGAGTCAACCTGGGCCATCTGGAAGTTTGGGGCCATCTGGAATTTTGGGTCAACCTGGGCCATCTGGAAATTCGGGGCCATCTGGAATTTCGGGTGCAGGTGAGACAGCTCCTGGAGCGCTTACACACACATTGGCACGCACTACACACACTACCCTGTTAGAGAGTAGCGAGTCAGACTCAGACAGGGAGCGTGCTTTGGGGTTGCATAATAAAGGGCAGCGTAAGATGTACAGGATGATGAGGCGCATGCTAGCGCTTCAGTCAGGAATGCCAGTGGCAGGCGTAGGCAGGGGCTGCAGCTCAGCAGTTGCTGGGGTGTTGCCGGTTATGGCCCAGGGGACGCCTGGGGGGCTGAGGGGTGTCCAATTAGATGGGGGAGTTGAGGTCGGGGTGTCGGCCAGGAAGGTGGCGGTGCATGGGGATACCTAACCATGCATTGTCCATTCACTGCATGCACATCTGAAACCTAAGACTGTAGCTAAAATTAGGGAAGGCAGGTATGTTAATGTCTTTGAGTTGTCTATGGAGGCTCATTGGGACAGGGAGAGGAGTGAGGACGGTACGGGCCCCAAAAACGTCAAACGGTCTTGGCGTCTTGCTACATTGAGCAGTGGCCGGATAGGGCGCTCGATGTCTTGAAGTATACAGACATAATCGAGCAAATTTTTAGGAAGTACCCGGAAGGGGCGTGGAGGTCTTATGACTCTGAGTTCCACAGGAAGATGGCAGGGAAACCCATTCTGAAGGATGTGGATCTGTGGACGAGTCTGGATGCAGATAAGTCGAATCAAGGGGGCGCAGTGCCGAAAGGGGTAGGGCCGGCATCGTCCACTGGGTTTCGGATTAAAGGGCGTGAATGTTGGCGGTTTAATGACCGTCAGTGCGACAAGGGAATGAACTGTTCCTTTTGGCACATCTGCCTTTACTGTGGGGGTCCCCACCCAGGGATTGAATGCCAAAGGAAGAGGGATGGGGGATCTGGCAGGGGCGCAGGGAGGGGTGTGGTTGCTGGAAAGGGCTCCCACGTCCCTGAACCTGGCCGCCATGAGGCCATGGCTGGCAGCCTACCCGGATAGGGTGGCCGCTTGCACACTTTTCATGGGGGTCAGGGACGGGTTTAAGATTCTGGTTACATCTGTGGTGGTGGGGTCTGCCACTCACAGGAATCTTAAATCAGCATACCAGTTTCCTGAGGTGGTTAAGGAAAAGTTGGCAAAGGAGCTGGCTTTGGGTAGGATTGTGGGCCCCTTCCGGGGGCCCCCGGTTCCGGGATTGGTAGTGACCACTCTGGGGGTGGTGCCTACGAAGGAACCGGGGAAGTTTCGGCTAATCCAACATTTGTCCTACCCTAAAGGGGGGTCAGTTAATGATTCTATCGATCCGGCAATCAGCTCAGTGAGATATCAGTCGTTTGAGGAGGCCTTAGACTTGGTCAGGGGGGCTGGGTTTGGGGCGATGTTGGCGAAACTGGATATTGAATCTGCGTTTCGCCTCCTTCCTATTCATCTGGAATCCTTCAGGTTGATGGGCTTTCGTTTTGAGGAAGGGTTCTATGTGGATAAATGCCTTCCCATGGGCTGCTCCATATCGTGTGCCTATTTTGAACTATTTAGTTCATTTTTGCACTGGGCGGTAGAAACAGCGGCCGGGGGCGGGCTGATAGCGCATTATCTCGATGATTTCCTGTTGGTGGGAGGCAGGGGTCTGGGGAATGTGCAAGGCTGATGGCTGTTATGCGGTCTTTGCTGCGGGAGTTTGGGGTTCCGCTGGCGGAAGAGAAGACTGAGGGACCATGTACACGGCTGGTGTTCCTAGGTATTGAGATTGACACGGTCAAGCAGGTGTGCCGCTTGCCCAGCGACAAGGTGGCGCATCTGCTTTTGGCAGTGCGGGAGGCTGCGGGGGTTGCTGAGCTTACCCTTACGCAGGTTCAATCGTTGTTGGGCCTCTTGAATTTTGCCTGTCGGGTGATACCCATGGGGAGGGTGTTTAACCGGTGGCTGGAGGGTCTCCTGCAAGGGGGATTAGCTCGCAGGCGGAGAGTTCGCATTACAAGAGTAATAAAGGATGATCTTGCGGTGTGGGAGAAGTTTCTGTTGCACTTTAATGGAGTGCTACTGTGGAGAGAGACAGTCGTTTCCAGCCAGGCCCTCCACTGGTATACGGATGCGGCAGGAGTGGCACGATATGGGGCGTACTTGGAAGGGGCTTGGAGCGCAGAGCCTTGGCCGGTGTCGTGGGTTGAGGCAGGGCTAGTTCGGAATCTCACATTGCTGGAGCTATTCCAATCGTGGTGGCAGTGGAGTTGTGGGGTTCGAAGTTGCGGAATCGCTCTGTGCTCTTTTGGTCCGACAACCTTAGCGTAGTGTACGCGGTGAACCGGCTTTCAGCGACTTCTCCAGTGGTGGTGTCCTATTTGAGACACCTGGTTTTGAGATGCATGCAGCTTAATTTACAGTTTGAAGCGAGGCATGTGCCAGGGGTTAACAATGTGGTGGCTGACGCTTTATCACGCTTTCAGTGGGGTCAGTTTAGGCGTTTAGTGCCATCAGCGGATGTTGATGGTGTCCCATGTCCGATCTCTCTTTGGCAGATAGCAGGCCTTTAGAGGCACTTCTTCCTCTGGTGCGGGCTTCGTTAGCTCCAAAGACGTGGCAAGCTTACAGTAGACATTGGAAGGAGTGGGAGGATTTCTGTCAGCTGCGCCGACGGTCACCGGCCGAAGGTACACAGGTGTTAGTAGTTGAATGGCTGCTTAGCTTGTGTGTGCGGGGAGTATCTGCTGGGGTTGCCCAGGGTAAGGCTGCAGCCTTGTCGTTCTTTAACAAGCTGTATGGTTTTAATGACTTCGGTAGCTCCTTTCTAGATAGAAAGCCGCTGAAAGGTTGGGGTAGATTGAAACCCTGTGGAACCGATCAGAGGGAGCCTGTTACAGCCCTGCGCTTGGGAGTTATAGTGACAGGACTCGTTCAAGTGTGTGCCTCAGAATATGAGGTTTCATTGTTAAGTTGCGCCTTTGCGTTGGCCTTTTATGGGGCGCTGAGGGTAGGGGAATTGGTGGCCCCATCTCGTACAAAGGTGGGGTTTGGGCTAATGGCTAGACACATGCGGATATCCGAGCAGTCTGTGTTACTGTTCGTGTCGCGTTCCAAAACCGACCAAGAGGGAAAAGGAGCTTGGCTTTCCTTGTCGGCAGCGGGAGACGGAGCAGTTTGCCCGGTAGTGCTGACAAGGGCTTATATGGCCGTGCGCCCTGAGACAGCTATCCAGTTCCTGGTCCATAGGGACGGACTTTGGCTGTCTAGATATCAATTTAGGAAGGTACTCAAGGGCGCGGCAAAAGCAGCCGGGCTAGATGCGGAAAAAATTGCACCTCATTCTTTTAGGATTGCCGCGGCGACCAGCGCAGCAGCGTTAGGCTGGTCGGGGGAGGCAATTAAGAGACTGGGTAGGTGGAAATCTAGGTGTTATCAATCCTATGTGCACCCGGTGCTTAATGGCTAGTAGGCGTGAGGCGCAGGTATAAAAAAAAAGAGGGGAAAAAAGGGGCGTGTAAGTTAGGACAATCGTTTATATTCAATTTATGTTTGTTTTCAGGGTTGGTGAGTCGCCCCAAGCGTCTATGGATCGTGGGGCACTCTTACATGCATTGGGCCTTTCTTAGGGCCCTGGCAGTGCCTGGAGGTTCACAGCTGGGTTTTCGCCCATCCCGGGTTTCGCTGCGATGGCTCGGGCGCAGAGGCATGACATGGCCGGAGCTGCCTTCAGTATTGGTGGACGCTTGTCACCGGTGGGGGAAGCCAGACATTATCCTTTTGCACTTAGGGGGTAATGATATGGGGCAGCTTCCGGCTTTGGACCTAATCAATGTTATGAAGTCTGACGTGCGGTGGTTGCACTCCTTCCTGCCAGGTTTAAAACTAGGTTGGTCGAATTTGGTGGCGCGGCTTTGCTGGCGTTCATTTCCATCCCCGAGGGCAGATTATAGAGTGCGTAAAAAGATTAACCGAGAGCTGGGGAAGGCGGTCATGGTTGCGGGAGGTTTTGTGGTGCGCCACGATGGCTTATCGGCAGATAAGTGTCATTTGTATCGCCCGGATGGGGTGCATTTGACAGAGGAAGGCCTTGATATCTTCCTGACTGTGACAGTGGCTAAGCTGATTTAGGGTAGCGGCAAGAGTCCTTTTCTGTTCTAAGGTCTCTTGTGGTGGGAGGACGGGGCCTGTTTTGTTGGTTCAGAGTCCAGAGGGGGCTGGGGGTCGAGCTAATGGGTGTGGTGATGTCCCTGGGTCGTGACCTAGGGGTGCCACACCCCGCGGGCCTGCTGACCTTTCGGCCCCCTAGGGTGTCTGTAGCCATTCCGCAGGGGCGGAGCCACCGATGGCTCCCCCACCTGAAAATCTTACCTTTTGGCCCCGCCCTCTCCCCGTTTGGGGTTTCTGTGTTTTAGGGACTCCATTAGCCGCCACCGTTTGAGGATGACTACTTAAAATGGTAGTCATGTTTAATTGTTATAAATAAACGCTACCATGTTGGTCTTAACCTCCAGTTCTTGTGTGGTCTCTTTATTTCTGTGGGTAAAGAATGTCTGTTTAGTCCTTATGTGTGCAGGCACCAATTAGCAGCAGCTCTCACTAGTGTATGAT